>NW_028227260.1:102716960-103316960 GCF_978045245.1 Mus caroli | reverse complement strand
GGGTGACGCCAAGACAAAGGTTCTGATCAAGGTTCAAAGTTTAATATTTAGTACTGTGTTTATATAGGGAAAGCCCACAGACCCCATCCTTTGTTTCAGCTGGATCATGTTACAAAGCAAGCTCCACTGAGGAAATTGCAGGAGTGGCTGAAGTCTCCACCTGAATTGTTAAGGTCCAACTGTGGCAAACAGTTTAGGTCTGTTTATCCTGCTCAATGCTAGGGGAAGGGCACAACTATCTTTAGAAGTTAAAATACTGTATGAATGTTTTTATCTTTACCTTTGTGAATACAATTATGCTATATGATACAGACAATATACAACATAGGAGAAAGCAAGAGCTTAAACTAGACCAAAGAATTGAGTTTCAGGTTAATCAAAACAGAGATGAAATGTATTATGTGGTCAGAGATCTGGTTTGTTATAAGGTCATGTATTACCTTACAGGGCAGTTCAGTTTTACTCTTGAGTATGAGAGACAAATAGGGAAAGATTATAAAAAACGAATGATATTCTGTTTGTTTGGCTAAAAGTGGAATACAAGCTTAAAGAAGTAGTAAAAACAAAAAATCAGAGGCACTGTGTCACATGTTGTTGATGGGTGAAATGAAAGGAAATTACTTAGAAAAGTATAGGTAATAATCCATTCTAGATAAAGTGGCTCTGAGTACCTGGTGTGCATTGGAAATAACTTGGAGGCTTTAGGAAGATATCCATATAGGTATTTTCTGATTTTGGCAGGTTATACCACATAAGAATGAATATTACAATGAATGTGTGGGTTTATTTTTAATTATTTTATTTTATTTTTATTAGGTATTTTCTTCATTTACATTTCCAATGCTATCCCAAAAGTCCCCCATAACCCCCCACTCCCCTACTCACCAACTCCCACTCCCACTTGGCCCTGGCATTCCCCTGTACTGAGGCATATAAAGCTTGTACAACCAATGGGCCTCTCTTTCCACTGATGGCCTACTAGGCCATCTTCTACTACATTATACATCTCTCTCAGACATGAGCTCCAGGTTACTGGTTAGTTCATATTGTTGCTCCACCTATAGGGTTGCAGATCCCTTTAGCTCCTTGGGTACTTTCTCTAGCTCCTCCATTGGGGGTCCTGTGATCCATCCAATAGCTGACTGTGAGCATCTACTTCTGTGTTTGCTAGGCCCCGGCATAGCCTCACAAGAGACAGCTATATCAGGGTCCTTTCAGCAAAATCTTGCTAGTGTATGCAATGGTGTCAGTGTTTGGAGGCTGATTATGGGATGGATATCCGGGTATGGCAGTCTCTAGATGGTCCATCCTTTCGTCTCAGCTCCAAACTTTGTCTCTGTAACTCCTTCCATGGGTGTTTTGTTCCCAATTCTAAGAAGGGGCAAAGTGTCCACACTTTGGTCTTTGTTCTTCTTGAGTTTCATGTGTTTTGCAAATTGTATATTGTATCTTGGGTATTCTAAGTTTCTGGGCTAATATCCACTTATCAGTGTGTACATATCAATGAATGTGTTTTTATTACCTAAACAGAAGCACTTGGAAATATTTTTAAATAGTAGTATTAAGTGTTTGAACTCTATACTCAATTCAGAACTTTGTAAATTAATGTTTCTTTCTACACAAATCCATATAAATAAACTGTCTGAAATTTCAGGTAAATGGAAAACTAAAAAAAAGAGCAAAATTTAAGTCTATTATGCACTAATACTACATTAAAGCAGAAATTAGCAAACTATTCTTATATATACTTGAGAAACTTTTTTCCTTTGACATTTGAAACTGAGTATTTCATGGTACCTTAAATGACAGAACATTAAAAAATTGGGAAAGACTGACTTTTATGCACTTTATAGAACACATAATAATAAATATCATTATAATGTGCTATAACAAATTGCTTTTTGTACTCTTAAGCACTAAAACATATATGTTTTAATCACCTTCAATGCCTGCTCCACTCTCCTCTCCAATTCCCTCTGAACTCCAAACCCACCATGTCCCTTCTCCAACTTCATGTCTCCCTTCCATTTTATTATAAATATTTCTTTTATTTTTTAGATTATTGTTTAATTACATTATATGCCTATTCCCTTTCCTCCATACAAACTCTTCAAATTTCTGTCTTAATATTTTTCAAATACATGGCCTTTTAAAATTTATATATATGTGTATATATTTGATGTATATAATCTATATGTGATATACAATATTATACATATGATATATATAGTGTATGTGTGTGTGTGTGTATTATACAACATCAACCTACTTAGTATGTATGCTATTTGCATATATGCTTTCATGGGTGACCAGTTGAAATAGGATAACCAATTGCTGTGTTTTTCCCTGGGAAAGATTATTCCTTACTGCTGACTATATGCAAAACGTTGTCAAGTCCTCCAATGATGAGTGAAAAACCAACTAGCAACACCTTGTAAAGAAATATGAATCTGTATTCTAACACATAAAAATTTCCAAGAAAATTTCTCAGATAATAATGGGACTTCACATGTCTGTCTGCCTTCTGTGATGGAATGTTTTTTTTTTTTTCCCTTTCATTGACAATAGATTTTTTTCATACAATATATCCTGATTACAGTTTTCTCTCCTAGTTCTACCACCCCCTCAAACCTAGATCCACTCCTTTCCTATCTTTCATTAGAAAAGAACAGATTTCCAAGAAAAATCAACACAATCTGACAAAATAAAATACAATAAGACAAAGAAGCAACCTTGCTTGTTTTTGTGCAAGTTGCCATGTGTGTATGAGAGCAAGAGCCATGTCACATTCAGAGGCTAGCCTTTCACAGCACTCATGTATAATCTCCAAACTTTACATTATTCTTCCCACTTTTTCCATGACGCTTCTTGAATGTTTAAGAGTGATACATTTCAAGATTTGGCAAGCCAGTAATCAGCACCCCTCCGTGGCCTTTGTATCAGCTCCTGCTTCCAGGTTCCTGCTCTATTTGAGTTCTTGCCCTAGCTTCCTTCAATGATGGACTACAATGTAGAAGTATAAGCCAAATAAACCCCTTTCTCCACTCCACTCCTCTTATTCAAATTGTGGCCTCTACCTCTTGCTTCCTTACAGTTAAAATTGTGAGTCATTAGCTGTATGTAAATGCCACGTACACTTCAGTTCTCCATCATGGACTTTAACCATATGGAATTGTAAGCCAAATTAAATGCTTTCATTTTATGGAAAAAAAATTAGATTTATAATCCCCTGAAAATGAAAGTTAGTAGATAGTTAATAATTTGTTGTCATAAAAATGATGAGAAATTTTATAAATCATTTTAATAATGGGTAAATTCGTGTAGAGTCATATATAGGTCCATATGATAATCACATTACATATATCATTTTAATGAAGATATATTCTTATACATATCAAATTGTTTTGAAATTTTTATTTTATACACATATACATTACTGTCATTTTGTTACATACTTGAAGGTAATACAAGTTTTGATAGCTGCATATCTTGAAACAACAAACATTGACCAAGTTAAATTTCCTGAAAGATGTTAATTTAGAATGTAAACAAGGAAGACACTGGTAGTAGAAATAATAATTAATAATTAACAATCATCTGTATATCCACTAACTTCTTTCAACTTCTGGTTGAGTGTAGTTTTCATATGTTAACTACTCAGACTATCTTGCTAATAGCAAAGATGGTATTAACATGCCTTAGTGTCCAGAGTAGCACATTATACAGAGAAAACCAAAAAGCTGTCTGTAGATATAAATAAAAAAAAAAAATCTGTATTTTTGATGACCACCAGAATAGGCTAATATAGTATGCAAGAAACAAAATATTATCCTTTTACTGTTTTCTTATCTATCATCTTATTATCTGTTTTCTGAGGCTTGGGATTGCCCTTTTATGGAAAGCTAAATTAAATAGAACTTTATAATTATCATAAAAATGTTTCACCAAAAACTAAACACAGTATATACACTATATTGAATTTTAACTACTATGTTTTAATATAAGTACTTAGTTCCTGTTAACATCAGATAATTTCCTTTCTCACTGTACATTTTGATGAGTAAAATTCATTTCTTGAACATTGTTTTTATATTGGTAATGTTATGCTGCTTTATTATAACAATTTATGATAATTTCCAAGTTTATCAAAAGACTTTAGGAACTAAATGATTATTATGCTGACTTCATGGACCTAAACCTATAACCCCCTTACTTATTAGTACCTATCTAAAATTATTTTTAATGACTCAATCAATATGAATTACTCAGTGTGGTTTTGATCTTACCTTATAATATCTTTATATGGCAGCCATATTTTGAAGCTAATGAGTAGAAAACTTAAGCAACTTATCATCTGATTATGGTCACCCATGCCTTCACATATGCAACATAGGCAAATATATATGAATAAATTAGTACAATTTAAGAAGAAGAAATTACATGATAGTTTACAATTGATCTCTAAGTGTTCATTCTGTCCTTAAATAAAAATATCAAAATATTACTATGGCCCAATAGTAAAGACATATAATAGAGCTTCATTTTTTTTCAGAGCTTCTTTGTAATGCCAAAAGATCTCACTAGAAAGATTTATTTTCTATTAATAAACCATTAGTTTTCCCAAGGTTCTTTATCACATTTATGGTTACACCCCTGCATTTTTAGAGATGCCAATACCATGTGATAACCAACAAGATGAGCAGCTTCTATGGGATGGAATCTTCCTAAACCTACAAGACAAGGTGGATGAATTTCAGTTATCAAATTGACATAAATCTTGCAGGCTAGCATCTCTACATGCTAAGTCATTTCATTTCTCTCACTCATTTCAGCTAGATAGAGATCTTAAAATATTTACTAAGAAATGCATTTAATAAAACAAATAATGCAAAGGTAAGTTGTCTGTGGTCCCCTTAACTACACTGTCTAGCTCTGGGCTTGCTCTTAGGTCCTGAGGAGACTTGCAGCACCCCAAGAGTGTCCTGCTACCACATGAAAGCCTTCAAGTGCCCCAAGACAAACAATCTGAGAACCCTACTCCCACCAATACATTGTCAGTAGGGTCAGCTTGAGGCACAGTCAGCAGAGTCTGGTACTCTTACCTCCATTGTCTGGCCTGTAGTTCCCCATACCATTCTTAGAAGTACAGCTGCCACCAGTATCATCCAGCCAGCACCAGGGAAAACCAGATGCCTAAAGGACAGGGGAAGAACACAATCAATAAGACCCTGGGCAATATGGCACCGCCAGAGCCCAGCTGTTCTGCTACAGAAAACCCTGGATATCCTAATAAAATTGATGCACAAGAAAATGATCTTAAATCCAATCTTATGAAGATGATATAAGCTGTTAAAGAGGACATGAAAAAAATACCCTAAGGAAATACAGGAAAATACATTCAAACAGGTGAAGGATATGAATAAATCTGTATAAGACCTTAAAAGGGAAATAGAAGCAATTAAGAAAACACAAACTGAGACAATCCAGGAGATGGAAAACCTATGGGAAAGAACAGAAAATACAGACTTAAAAATAAGCAGTAAAATACAGGAGATAAAAAAGAGAATCTCGGGCATAGAGGATATTTTTTTAAGTCAATGTATCGGCCAATAAAAACACAAAAAGAGATGCAGAGAGCCACAGGCAAATATTAGGTGGAAGTCTGGGAGTCTTACAGAAGAGTTGGGAGAAGGAAAGGGTCTCCTTAGGAAGACCAACAGAATCAACTAACCTGAACCCTTGGGGGCTCCAAGAGACTGAATCACCAACTCAAGAGCGAGCAAGGTCTGGACAAATGTAGCAGATGAGTAGCTTGGTTCCCAAGCACAGGTGTTAGAGTTCTCCCTGAATCTGTTGCCTACCATTGTGATCATAAAAAGAGAAGGAGCTATAAGAATATGTTCTGGTGGGCCGTTGGGGAGAGGGGTACTTCAGGGGGCCCATGCCGAGGAATCCCTCCCCCCCCCCAAGAGACCAGACACATACCAGAATAGTATAGAATAGGGTTTATTTAGGGCCATTTGGGAGGCAAGTTAAGAGGGTAGCAAAGTCAGAGAAAGGCAGAGAGAAGGAGAGAGTAGAGACATAGAGGCCAGTCATGATCATGTGGAGAGAGGGAGTAAGGGAATGGGGAAAGAGGGTGAGCAAGGGGCAAGAGGCAAGGGAGAGAAGTAGGAGTAAGAGAGAGAAGAGGGCAAGAAGCCACCTTTATAGTGGGCCAGGCTTACCTGGTTGTTGCCAGGTAACTGTGGAGGTGGAGTCTAGAAAGAATACCTACATGTACAGAAAGGCTGGGTTCCAGTGCCCTATATGCTCTGATGACCAGCAGCTCAAAAACTCTGCCCAGTTATTAATACTGCTGAAGAGGACATGGGTATATTGTATACAGCTGAAGGATGAGGAGATGAGTTGGTTAACCTTGGAAGGAGGCCTCTGTAGGAAAGCAGCTTCAACTTGCTGTTATCCTAGAGGAAGAAGCTGTGGTTGTTCATTTCTGCCTACACTAGTTTTAGCCAAAAGTCAATCACTTATAAAATTCATGCTTGGAATAGAAGAAAGGAAGAAAGGAGAAAGGAATGGGGAGAAAGGGAACAAGATGTAAGAGAGAGGCAAGAGTGCAAGAGCATAAGAGAGATAGGAGGGACCAAGCAGCCCCTTTCATACTGGAACAAGCCTACCTGGCTATTGCCAGGTTATTGTGGGGAGGAGCATACCTGGCTGCTGCCAGGAACTGTAGGGTGTGTTTAGACAGAATACAGACACTGCCTGCTCTTCGACAGTGTTCCCCTAAATGGACTGCCTTGTGTGACCTCAGTGGAGGAGGATGTGCCTAGTTCTACAGCGACCTGATTGCTAGAGCAGAGAGAGGGGAAAGCAGAAGCAGGGATGAAGTCTAGGGAGTGCTTTCCTTTCTGAAAATAGGAGAGGGAGGAATGGGAGAAGTTCTGCATGAGAGGGTACATACTGTGAAGACAGGGTAAGCTGATATTGGGATGCAAAGCAAATGAAAAAACAAATTAAAAATTTAAAAATTTAAACAATGATATTAGCTGAGGGATGAGATGAACAAAAGGAAGGAAAGAGTTGTGACAGTTGTCCATAGAAAAGCATTGTTAAAATAGACATTAATACGCTTAAAATCCAAAATAACAATAAAACAGGAGTACTAGACTCAAACTTAATATTTTCTGAATTCACTATAACTCTTCATCTAGTCATTGGGTCTTGTGAAATTTTACTTGTATATATTAGCATGTTAATTGATATTGATATTATATAGGTCTTTTTTATGCTGATATTCCTTGCTGAAACATCCATGTGATGTCTATAATATACATATTATAGCATGCATAATTGGAAGCTATAATATTCAGCTGTGCCATAACTCTGTAATCTTACACATATGCTTCCAAACAACAAAAAGCTATTATGATTTCATATTAGAGACTTTCCATTTTATGGATAATTACTAGCCAGCTATGAGAAAGTAACTTCATTAGTCTTCAAATTTGTAAAAGGAAAAACATAATTTCATTACTATGAACATGATTCGCCAATAAAATGGCTTTGGCTTGAATATAAGGGTGAATAGAAAAGGAGGGGGGAAGAGAAAAAGAAAAAGTAAATAAAGAATGAGATTCTAAAACCCAGAATACTCATGATAGCTTGAGTGATATCAGAGAAATTCTTGAAGGTAGTCAGGAATTCAATGAAGAATTACAAAGTAACGCTGAAATAATTTACATAAGATTATGCTATCAAACAAGTGCAAGGAAGAAATATAAGCCAACTATTATTTCAATATTTCCATTTAAATTGAACTCAAAATGAGCTGTTTAGTTTATGGACCACAGTTCTTTAGTAAAAGGACAAAAATCCTATTTAGAAGGCTGCCTCTACCATGGAAGAAAGTAAAAACTCATACTGGACAACTGAACTTTTACCTTCCAGATTGTTTCAATTTTTATTGACTTAGTCATGAAGTCAGGGCATGAACAGGAGAATACTAATAGAGTTGAAGGTATCCCTTACCAGGGAAGAGTTTATACCAACCACTGAGGGAATCTGAGATGTACATTAAATTAAAACATCACAGCATCAATATGAAATCTTAGGTTTGAAAGTGTTTGGAAACCCATTTTCATGTGTTCCTTTAACCCATGAAATATGGACATGAGGGTACTACTGCAAGGCAGACATGAGCTAAATAAAGGTGTATTTCTCTTAGATACTCTAAGGAAGAGAATCTTAACTGCAACTTCTCTATCTGAAAGCAAAAGAAAAACTGTAAGATGGCTGTGAGGTTGATTCCCCAGGTGAAAGTATCTGAATATAGCTATAGAATTAAACTGATGCATTGGCCTCAGGGGGCAACAAATGGAAATTGTCTGAAATAGTCTTTACTTTCAAAGGGTATTGCTTATTCTTAGGGGACATGCAAATTCTTATAGTACTATAAAATAATTGTGACAGGAATTGTTGTGCCAATTTGTACCACCATGCCAGATTTCTTTCAGCAAACAATATTGCCTTAGTTAGGGATTTATTATTGTAAACTCTTATACATAAAACATTTAATTGGAATTGGCTTACAGTTTCTGAGGTTCAGTTCATCACCACCATGGCAGAAAGCATGGTAAAGTCCAGGCAGACATTGTGTTGGAGGAGCCAAGAATTCTATGTCCTAATTCAAAGGCACACAGGAAGAGACTTTCATTTCACTTTGGGCAGATCCTGAGCATAGGAAACAACAAAGCCACACCACACACTTCCTAGAGGCCAAGCTTCCAAATACACGAGTCTGTGAGGACCAAATCTATTTAAATCACCTCTTTCCACTCCCTGGCCCCTGTAGGCTTGTAGACATAAGATAAGGCAAAATGTGTTTAGTCCAACATCAAAGTCCTCATTGTTTATAATAGTTTCAAAAGTATTTGAATGTCTAAAGTTCAAAGTCTCTTCTGAGAATCATATAATCCCTTAATGGCAATCCACAGGAAGATAAACATCGAAGGCAAATCACGTATTTCCAACATGAAGATTCAGACATTTTGGAATGGTAAGGTATGTCTAACTCCTTCAAGCTTTGTTGACTGCCACACAGTGCTTCCTCTTGGACTGGTTCCATGACCTGTTAGCTGTGTTCTTGGTCAGGTATCCCATGGCTTTTGGCATCTCTATCATCGTGTTATCTCCAAGACAACTTCAACTTCACAGCTTCTTATTCCATCATGTGGGATCCACACATGATCTTCTGGGTTCCTCCAACAGGCTTGGGTCACTTCTTCAGCTCTGCCCTCTGTAGCTCTCTTGGCTCTGGCTGGCTCCACTCCATTGCAAATGCAGGTCTTTAGGGTTATCCCATGGTACAGTCATCTCTAATATGCTGGGGCTTCTGCTGCAACTAGACTTCTCCAATAACCTTCAAAGATTCCTTTCATGGTGCCAAGACTCAACTTTTTATATGACCCTCTCAGTCCTGGGCCTTCAGCGGCCACTGGGGCTATGCTTTAGACAATGGCCTTTCTTGGACTCTCACAGTGCCAAACCTCGGCTACTTTCCACGACTACTTTATGCCTTCAAAACCAGTACCACCTGGATGATTCTTACATATTACCAATTCTGGATGATAACACGAAGTCTATCTCTGGAATACAACTTTGTGCTCTCAGAAAGCATTTCCCAGAAGCTTTCACCTCAGTGATGCTGGTCTCTTCTTAATCACTGCTAATTTCTTAGCATCAGCTATCCAGAATCAATTGTCCCAGTAATCTCATCTATTTTTGACTCTAAAGTCAGTATCATGGGAAATGTGAACAAAACAAATTTTAAAGATATAATAGATGATGTTAATAAAATATTGATCCTGTTCTTATTGAAAACTTTTAAAGGGAAATAAAGAATCCTTTATCCTAAGGATATCTGTGCCCTGCCAGTGCATTAAGGCACAGCCATTTTACAAGCATTTTTATTGGTTAATTTGGGAGTGTTATCTGGATTCTATGTGAGGCCCATGTTGATAAAGACAAAGTCCCAAGCTTGAGGCATTACTGGACAGTAGTGAGACCTTAAGGAGGGAGAACCTCTTGAAATAAAGTTTATTCATTTTAGGCTACATATATCTATCTCTGCACATATTCCTATCTCTTCATCCTGCCTCAGTTTTTATTTGATATACTCTTGCCATAAATATTTTGTTGCCACAGGCCCAAAGCAATACATCTGGAATATAATGGTCTAGAACAATTTAAGTCATAAGCACAAATCAAACTTTCATCCTTTTAAGGTGATTTCTCAGATATCTGTTATGAAGATAACTAATGCATCATCCTTATATCATCCCAATATCTCTCCTTCTTTTAAGGACTGATTTACCCTCAATGCTGGTCAATACCATTTTTCTGTTTCTATAGTTTTTTTCCTAAGCTTTTGCTGTTATACATGGATAACATTTCTTTCACCTAGGAATTTTCATCTATCATCCACTTTTTAATTTTTTTTCAATCTCACTATTATTTCTTGACCTTATACGCATAGTTCTAATAGTTACACGACTTTTATGTTCTGTTTTTCTCTCTCCTGTTTTTATGACCTCTACCTATTATCAGTTTAGAAAGTTGATTCTCTTCCATATGAGCTGTCAAGATTGATGTCCTTGAAGTTTCAGAGGTAGGTAATCATTATCTATATTTGTTTAAAAATTGACATATGCAGAATACATTCAGTCTCTGAGTGATAATGCCCAATGGTTTTCTGTTTGTTGCATCACTTTTCTGACACTTGTTTTGTAGTTATCTTACAGATAATACATCTTAGGACAAAAATTGTCTTTCCCTATCATCTTGTTCCTTTGTGGTATTCTCTGTATCAATGATTGAGATCATTAAAATATATTTAATTACTCCAAGAGTAAGGAAACATATTTACTATACTTTATTTCATTTGAATACCTTGTCATTTAAATCTTATAAACATTTTCTGAATTATTATAGTCATTTCAGTTTCCCATAACCTTTCAAAAATATAGGTGATTATCATGTATCACTAAAACTAGCTTTAGCAGATCAATCTTGAAACCAGTATCTCTGACGTTCAAACCTTGGTTTTATTAGCTATTTCCTGTGTATTATATATCCATCATTTCCCTTTCTATATCTGTAGAGTTAAAATGATAATTGAGTTTACTCATAATGTAACTTATGACATAAGCTAGTTAATATATGTAAACCACTATGAAAGCAGTTACTTCCTGTACATTCCTAACAATCATTTCTGCATATTAAAACCAAATTATTTTCTCAAAATATAAGTTTAATAATTTTATATAAATATAATTTTATCTATTAAATATGGCTATTGTAAGTTGCTTCAAATACATAGTGTAATTCATAAAATAACCAACAAACCTATACAGTTTGGCCTGTACATTTCTGATCAAATTCACCATGCATTATTTTCATATTTATTATTCCCTTTCTTCTCATGAACCTTAATTTTTTTTTATAGAATATCTCCTCTTTGTGTAAAGTCCCCATCTCCATTTTTGTGTTTTTTAATTATTCCCCATTATTTAAATCCAAACTCAATGAAATATGTAAAATGTTTCTGCCTATCTTGTCTATCTAAAAGTAATAGAACAATCAAGTACTGTCTTACGAGAGGTACAATGATGAAGCTTCAGCATGTGTTTTTCATCTGATGAATGTGGAAACATTAGAAGAAGATAAATGTTGAAAGTAAAGAAATACTGTGTATATTCAAATGTTGCTTTTGAGTTTCTAAGACCCAGTAAGAAAAGAAATGAGCATCAATGGGCAAATAGAAGAGACCACCAATAGTCTTAATTCAGTGCAGAGTTGGCATTTCCATAGAAAGCCATAATGGATAGTTTATTCCATCCTCATAGTTTTAAGTTTCCTGAGGAAAAAAAAAATATAGTACTTCCTTCTTCACTCAGAAGAGGAACAGCCATCAGGTGATCTGAGAGCTGCTACATCAATCTGGCCAGCCTTCAAATTTCAGGGAACCTGAGGAAGTTATCTATCCTGCCAGTGTCTTATAAACCCAGTTCATTGACAAAGTATGACCACACACACACAAAAACACACACACAAGATTATATTGTTCTGGCACAATAAAGTTAAACATACATGTGGGATATGAGTTGCTCAGCATTTATTTCTGCCATTCTATTTTGATTGTAATATGAAAGTTTAGGGTGAAAAAAAAAAGAAAAGACAAAATATAGAAAGAAACAAAATGTTTACCTTATTGACTTCATTATTCTAAATGTCAAATCATTGTCACACTTACACCATTAGGATAGCACAATATTAGATTATTACATTTACATTACAAGGACATGTAAGCCATTAGTTAAGACAGGTAAACAGAGATCGTGGCATGAACACTATTTTATACACAATTTTTACTACTGTACAATATCTGTCACACGCAAAAGTGTTCTGATCAATTAGACCAAAGCGTTCTTGTCAGATTGATGCTGAAACCTTGGGACTATTATAGACATTAAAAACATATTTGTTGAATAAATGAATCAATATGTCAAAGCAAGATGCCAAAAAATGAGATGAAATGATGTTGGCTATATATAGAATTGATAGAAAACATTACTCTCTTGAAAATTTATTTACATATTCAGTAGAATAGCATCACTGTGCTGATGAAAGAATGCTACTTACATTTTAGAAGTTCATGAGCTCTTTTATTGAAATATCTAGACACTTTCTGGGCACTTCCTAAATTCTGAGCTGTTTTTCATCAAGAAACAATATAATATACCATAAAAGATTGTGCTACACTCAACTGCTAGACTGATCATGTAAGAAACAGAAGCGTGGGAATGTGCCCTTTATGTGGATTTCAGTAGAGAGTGAAATATTGCTTTGAGCCTTCCAAATCTCTCTGTAATACAGTACTGACAGATCTGAAAGTTTATTTATAACCTTTCAACCTTTCTTATTCCCCAAAATCACAGAAAGGAGATGCTTGTATTTATAAGCATAGCTGAACCATCCAGATAGCTTTATATATACTTTTAAATGGTTCAGTCCCATCTTCACAGACTGATTAATTTTGATCTGATATCACTTTATGTATATAATTAGAATAGTCCATCACTCTTCTGACATTAACAGCCTGATACAAATTCCCCCTTCCAAGGAATAGCGTCTAATTTGTCTATTAACAGTATATTTTTAAGGAGAAAATTGACATATTCATAGTTATTTTTCCTTTATTTATTCATTCACTTTACATCCTGATTACATTCCACCTCCTTACAGTTCCGAATTCACACATACCTTCCTCATTCCTGAGTAACAACTCATCCTGGCACATCAAGTCACTGCAGGACTAGGCACATCTTCTCCCACTGAGAACAGCCCAGTTAGGGAATCAGGATAGTCAGGAAATAGGTTAAGCCCTCACTCTAGTTGTTGCATGATCCACATAAAAACCAAGATGTACATCTGCTACATATGTTGGACAGGAGGCTAGGTCCTGCCCTTTTATGCTCTTTGGCTGATGGTTCATGCTTTGGGATCCATCAAGGGCCCAGGCTAGTTAATTATTTTTGTTTTCTTCTGAAGTTTATATCCCCTTTGGGTCCCTCAATCTTTCCTCCAACTCTTCCATAGGACTCCCTGAGGTCCATCTAATATTTGGCTGTGAGTCTCTGCATCTGTTTCAGTCTGCTGCTCAATGGAGCACTAAGAGGAAATGTTTCTAGTCTCTAGTCTCTTGTCTACAAGCAACATAGAATATCATTAATAGTGACAGAGATTGGTGCTTTCTTTGCCCATGGGATGAGTCTCAAGTGGGGCCAGTCATTGATTGGACATTCCCTCGATCTTTGCTCCATCTCCGATGCCTGTATTTCTTGTATACAGGATAAATTTGGGGGCTAAAGTTTTGTGTCCTTATTTCTCCACTGGGGGTCCTGTCTGGTTACAGGAGGTGCCCACTTTAAGCTACACATCATCCACACCAGGAGTCTCGGCTATAGTCACACTCACAGACTACCTGGAGTCTCCCTGATCCCGGGTATCTGCCATACTCTAGAGATGCATACCACTCAAAACCACTACCCTTTACCAATCACTTTTCTGTCCATCTCTCCCCAGCTTTCTCTACACCTGATCTCCCCTTTCCCATTTACCTCTTCATCTCCTCTACCACACAATTCCCTCACTCTACCCATCTCTGATGTCTCTTTTATTTTCCTCTGTGAATGAGATTAAAGCATCATCCCTTGTGTCCTCTTTACTAGCTTTTGTGGGGTCTGTGGATTATAGCATGAATATTCTGTACTTTATGGATTATACCTACTTGTGTGTCAGAAAATTGGGAATAGTTCTACATCAAAACCCAGCTATACCACTCCTAGGCATATATCCAAATGATATCATACTACAAGGACACTTGCTTAACTATGTTCATAGCAGCTCTATTCCCAATAGCCAGAAACTGAAGACAACCTAGGTGTCCCTCAACAGAATAATGGATGCAGAAAATGTGGTTCACTTACATAATGGAATACTACTCATGTGTTGCTGTCAATGGCCATGGGTTACTGGCTTCCTGAACATGTGCAGCATCTTTGTATTTATTTGCACAAACACAGCCTTTTAGTGTTTATTATGAACAAACACAACCTCTTGGCACATGCCTCAGTCTTAGGTTAAAAAAGTCATAGACCAGTGGCCCATCCTTGACTGCCAGCCCTCATAGCACACTTTTTTCCCATTCAGACCAAAGCCAGTATATGCACAAAATGAATCTCTTCATAGCGATGAATAACTGCCATTTGAGCTTTGCTGAAGGCCTGTATGGAGATAACTGACCTGTTTGAAATACAAAGTCAGAGGTTGAAAGGAACAGGATTTAGGTTGTCTATGGGATGTCCCAGGCACTCAATTCAGTTGCATATTAGCAAAGATTAGACTCAGGGTCTGGCATCCCGTGGGTGGCTTTGAGAATCAACAGAAAAACTGGTACTTCTCTGGTAAATAGTGGAGGCTGTGCTCTAAGTTAACTCATCTGGCTAATAAAGATTTTTAGCTATCTTCGTAATTGGAATCTCCAATACTGGATTTATTTCTAGACCAGTCCATGATTGAGTCAGAATAACTGGTCACATTAAAGGAAAAAGAAGAGTCATTATAACTCCTCTTTTTGATAAATTTTTCTAAGTCAGTTTTCATAGTCTCTATGTTCTCTGTCCTATAAGGTCTAAAAGCTTGAAGTAAGGTGGCTTGTCTAATCTGAGACATAGGCAAGCAAAGGTGGGTCAAGAACATATACCCCAATACAGCTCTCCTGTCACCATTGCCAAGGCACTCAGCAAGCTCATAGGTCAGCGTTATCCTTTTGTGTCAGTATGTCACAACAATTACTCTGACAACTAGCAAGGTCCTGCAGCATTCTGTGGCAAAAACACAAACATGTCCTCTTCACCGTATTAAATATCTGATCAGGATCATGCCATATGCCAATAAGTAGATTCTTCCATCTCACTTGGCATAAGTATACCTAGTTGTAGGATGCTATAGACACTCAGCAAAGAGTTCTTTGGCATCCAAAATTTAAAAATAATAACTGTGATTTAAATAATATTCACATGGATATAATTACCCCTCTTTTTTTTAAGGAGACATTGTTTTTAAAGTTCCCCAATACCTTGTCTTTGAGAATTATAAAAAATCTCAGTAACATGGGTAACATTAAGTTATTCACAAAACATCTCAAATGCTTGACTGTAATAGCCAGTTTCACTATCTGTTTTAATCTGATTTGGAACACCACACATAAAAGTAAGTAATGTAGTCAATGACCAATTACAATTTTAGTTACTTCTCTTATTAGAGCAGTTGCAACTAGAAAGCTTGAAAAGGCATCAATAGTCACATGTACATATTTTGTATTTCTAAAATCAGAAATGTGATATCCATTTGCAATAATTGATTAAGTATAAGTCCTGTAGAATTAACACCATTATGTGGTACAGGTAGAAATTGAGGCCACTGAGAACAAGTCTTTACAATTTGACATGCACATTTTCTAAAAATACCAAATTATTATCTTAAGCCATTACTATTTTGATGATGTAAAAATAAGATTATATGGCCTATTGTTCTTGTGTAAGGCCTTTAATTAGCCTGGAATACAAATCTCCTATGGTATTGTCTTAAGGGGTCTTGTCCAGGCAATCCAGGATGAGTTCTTAAATGTCCAAAGACAGTCCTTTAAAGGAACATTACTTTCTTTTAACTTCAGTTGTATATATGCATAAACAATTGCAAATTTGAAAATTAGCAGTATCTAAGAAAGGAACAATTTAAAGCAACTGTAAGTCCTGATATATATAATGCATGTGTGCATATATACATACGTACATATATATATATATATATATATATATATATATATATATATATATATATATGATGACTATCAGTATACAAATCAAAACTTGATTTTTCAAAATTTCAAAACACTGGCTAGGCATGCAATTCAATTATCTGTTCTGAAGCAGGAAGAAACTCAAAATAATCAACATGTGATCCAATCACATATACTTCTCTCTCATAGAAGTGCGTTTATAAATACAGTAGATGCATTCTTTATGAGATGCAAGCATAAATTTACAGGAAACACAAAAGCATGCATACACAAACATTTTAGCAACTTACCTTTTGGATAATGATTATCAATTTTTCCTAAAAAGTTTGCTATGTAATATGACAAATATGACTTTTCTTTAATAACTAATTTGCCATTTAAAACAAGAAAGAGATGTCTCGTCAGATTTTTAAGACTTTTTTTTTCTAAATTAACTTCATGATTTTATCTTACAATTCTTTACTAACACCACAACAGCTTCATAATAGGATGTTCAAACTTTACTTGGAGATAAAGAAAGATGAATCCACATTAATGTTCTCTTTTTCCAAAGATTGCTGTGGGCACATTGAATAACAATAACTAGAATAAGCAGTAAACAACTGATTACAGAAGCTTCATCTACTTTCTCCAAAGCTATTTGTCTCTCACCAGTTAATTTGCATCTCCCTTGATAACATCCAACAAATCTTAAGTCCTCCTGGGTTGAACTTAAGGTGATATCTTAGTCAATTAACATTTCCTGGAATCTTTTGAAAATAAATTGAAGTAAGGAAATTATCTTTTCTTCCTTGTATTTTCTGTGCCACAACTTTTTTAGGATATAACTGAGACCCCAAATATTGAAAACTATATTGTCTCTGAATCTTTCTGGAGCAACAACTACTCCAAAAATTTTTAAAGGTGGTTGTGTACAGGCAAAGGTAATAAAATTCCCCTTCAGAGGGATTATCTAGTAAAATACTTTCAATATAATAAACAATATGTATTGAACGATTTTTTTAACATAATGTAAGGCTATTAGCCAATCCTAGAGGCAAAATTTTCCAATGATTATAAACTTATGCAAAGCAAACTCTTTACAATTAGCATGATGTAAAAAAAAAAAAAAAAGCCAAATCCATGGTTTATATGGAGTAGGCAGGCCAGATTTTGATGCCTTAACAAGTTTCACAAGCCTCACTGACTTTTCATAAATCTTAAGTTTAATCTTTATTTTGAATAACACCTGGATAGATCTCTAATAATGTTGTTTTGGCTTTAAAATAATTCCCTGGAGGCAAGGAGAGGTGAGGTCTTAAAAACTTCCCTAGGCAAGGTTTGAAACAAACAAATAAACAAAAAACAAAAACAAAAAACAAAACACACAAGCCTTGCTGAGGCTGCTCTGAGATTTACATTGACTCAAATGTAAATATATATATTTTTTTTAATCTGAGCCTACTTCCTGAGGTCTGGCTCAATGACTACCCCCAAAAACTGCAGTGAAGACAGATTCCAGGGAGAGCAATTCTACTCTCTGTCTTTTGCTTTGTATGCCCAGATGGCCTAAGTGAGCTGCATTAGCATTCTCATAAGACAATAGGATCAAAAGTAACCCCTGCTTGGGAATCTCCAAAAATTCTGCTAGCTGTTTTTAGTCATGTATCCACAAAGTCCTAAAAAAGTGACCCGTCCAGCAGATCCAGTTATTCGAGGGTCTCAAGGGGACCTTCTCCTAAGAAGCAAATGGTGGGAGGGAGAGACAGACACCAAGTGCAAGAACACAGGGAAGCAGTCTGATTAGCATCAAGGTGTCACTGTATTCAGCAAGGCTCAAGGCTTAAATGCACAAGCAAAGGAGGAAGTACTTCTCAGCAGGACAGATGGGGCAGTGGAAATTTTTCTTTTGGAGACTACTCATGGAAGCAGGAACTTGGTGGTATCAGGGTACATCCTGTGGTCAGGACATCTGGCACTGACATAGGGCTGGAACATTCTGTGGTTGTTCTCAGAGCGGTGCATCGGTGGCCCACTTTTGACTCCCTTTTCTTCTTGTGGGGAGAGGCCCAATTCAGAGATCAGGACAATTGTGTTGTCTTAATAGCTCCCAACAAAACAGTTCATCAGGAGTCTGTTTGATACCAAATAAATTTCCACTGAGATCTCCTTTCTAATACTGGGGGGTTAAATTTTGCTTCTACCACTGTCTCCAATAAAGCTTGTGTAAAGGGGGGCAGCAGGCCCATACTTGCCACAGCTGTTTTTAACTCGTAACCATCCTAATTACAATATATGGGAGAGTTAAGAATTCTGAGCTTCTGATCAAACTGCAGACTGCAGCCAATGGAACACTGGCAATTTAACCATAATTTTTAAGTTTCTTTTGAAATATTAGAGCATAACCATGACTTTTGGAAAGCAAACCCCAATTTTAAACAATCCATTCTCTTTAAAATCAATACCAAAAGCATTACTTTCACATTACAAACTTTGGCTGCCAATTCTTATATATGAATGCATGACAGTGCAACTTTATTGCTTCATTAAAGAGACATTGTTTTAGACCTTATCCCTTATAAGTCTAGTTTCTAGGATAAGAGTTACATAAAATATTATCCCAATTTAGAAGTATCTTTAGACTCCTGGTTTCCTGGACTGGTTCATGACCCGTGTTGTTGTTCAAAATTACTCCCACCCTGAGTTACCAGTTTTAAGCTAACATTTTTGTTACCAATGTTACACTTTTTAAAATCATACCCAGTAACTTATAAGCCAATTTTTTATGACCAAGTCATGCAGAACATATTTATACCTTTTAGACCAATCAGAAACCAAATGAAGTAGCTACACAAATTTTATAAATTTAGACCATACAAAGAATTTTTACTTTCCTACTTATAATTTCAACAGAAAAGGCACTTTGTCATTTGCTGAACCCAATAATCACAATTGCAGAGATTTTTCTAGAATTGAAAAAAAAAAAAAACTATCAGCTTATTTTCCTTAGAACTAACCGTGCAGACCACTTTTAAAAGCAGCTTTCCAGCAGGGCCTCTCCTGCTGTGCTTGACTCCTGGTTAAGGATGCAGGGCAACTTAAATCAGCCTCTACTGTGCAAACTGAGACCGAAACAAAAGATGGATAACTAGTAGATAAAGTTTTAACCATATTTCTTTTCATCATGAAACATAGAACAACAGTCATTCAGACAACACAAAAGCAGATACAAATTGACACATGGACAGATTGGGGAACCAAACATAGACAATACAGAGAGGGTAGAGAACTTGATATAAACAGAACTAAGAATGTCTCCTGTAGGGGACAGGGAGAAAGCAGGACATCTCCCAATTTCCTTCTGACCCTGTGAGAGCTCTGAAATCCATTTTCCTTCTCTTTTGAAATCACTTTCTCATGTCATTTGTATATCTAGAATCTCCCTTTTGTTGTTGTTTTTGTTTTTTGTTTTTGTTTTTGTTTTTTACTCTTTTATTTTATTTTATTTTATTTTATTTTATTTCCTACTCCTCTGAACTGATGCAGTTCTTGACTGCAGAAAAATACCTGTTAAGAGTTTTCCAGTCCCAGTTTCAACTGTTAACCTCAACATTGAATCTGTCTAGCCTGTATCCTTTTTACACCCTTGCAATCAACAGCCTTCAAAAGATGAAATTTATAGATGTATCCTTGGTGGAGCCCCACCAAGACAGTGTAGCCTCAGTAGTTCTTTCCATTTTCAGGCCATTCCTTTGAGCACCACCTGTAGCCGCCTGTAGCCATGGGTTACTGGGTTTCTGAAAGGAATGCTGGGGCTGAATGGGATAGACAGCAAGAGAAGAATAGACCAAGACAAAGTTTCTGATCAAGTTCCAATGCTTACCTATGAGTCTGCACTTATGGGGGGGTGCCCATCCCCCACTTTGCCAGGATCTCCTTGCTATGTCAGGATCTTGTCAGAAAAACAGGTTCAGCCTCTCAGGATGTAGTGATGTCTTGGAGGAAGCAGCAGATGTAGCAGGACAATAGACTTTACCTAGGCCAGAAGACTCCACCCTAGGAGAGCTAGCAACTGAGACAAACAAGGTCTGAGCCAGCCTGCTCAAGGCTTGGGTGGTGGGGGAGGCACACTCTGGTATTAAAAACAATGATATTATGAAATTTCATAGAAGTGGATGGAACAAGAAAATATCCTTAGTGAGGTAACCCAGACTCAAGATTAGTAGATAAAGTTTTAACCAGTTTTCTTTTCATCATGAAACATAGAACAACAGTCATTCAGACAACACAACAAAAGCAGACACAAATTGACACATGTACAGATTGGTGCACCAAACATAGACAATACAGAAAGGGTAGAGAACTTGATATAAACAGAACTAAGAATGTCTCCTGTAGGGGGCAGGGAGAAAGCAGGATATCTCCCATCCTTGTATGGTATTAAAAGTATAAAGTAAAAACAAAATTCTAGGCCTTTAGGCCCAGGCTTGGGAATGTGACCTCTGTGACTCATTGCTTCAAGGTATGCTAATCATAAAAGCTAGCGACAATCCTCTACCCACCGGCTTCCTGGGTTCAAAGAGTGTTCATTCAAAGAAAGTCACCCTGACCATTACCAGAACCCGCTATGCAAATGTGCTATTTTTAGGGGCTCTAGAAACTGTCTTGAGAGATAACCTGCACAATTACCAGGTATTCCTTGCGACTCTTGTGACTTTGCACTTCCTTGGGACTCTTAACTGGTATCTTTGGTATTTTCCAACAACGTCCTCCCCACTTCCTTGAGTTGTGGTTTCTTCCTTTAAATACCCCCTTACCCAGCTACTCGAGGCACCACAGTCCTCTACCCCTGTGTATGACTGTGGGCCAGAGAGTGCTCTTGAATAAAAATCCTCTTGTAGTTTGCAGCAAGACCGTTTCTTGTGGGTGATTTGGAGTGTCGCCTCTCCTGAGTCAGAACGTGGGGGAGTCCTCACGTTGTGGGTCTTTCAGTATCCTCATTATCTTAAGGAATATTCATTTAAATTCAAAGCATAATATACAATGAACTGTATATTACCTAAATCTATAGATTAGGCTTTCAAAAAAGAACCACTTGTATATCACAATATTTTTTAATGCTCTCAATTTCTCTAAGATTTGTGACTACACAAAGGGAAACTGTTAATAAACTTATAATTTTAAGGATAGAAGAAAAACCACAATCACATAATGACTAGTGAATATGCTGATGTTTCCTATCGGAAAAAAAAAAAAAAACCACAGAAACAATGAATTTACTATACTCAAATAACAAAAAAAGAGAAATTTGATGGATTTTGGAATCACCAACCATCACAATAGATATATTATGATGAAGTTTAGATCAAGTGATTATATATATACATATATATATATATATATATATATATATATAGAGAGAGAGAGAGAGAGAGAGAGAGAGAGAGAGAGAGAATGTTGAGAGAATAACTCATTCCAAAAGCAACATTATGAAAAGAGGAAAATTACATTATTATGGCAAAGAATTTTGGTAAAGACTATATTGAAGAAACAATGAAGTTAAAACCCTCTGTAAGGAGTGATATTGATGTCATGGAACACCGGCTGTAATGAAATTGGAAGGTGACTTAAATCATTTTGGAATTTCACCTAACATACCTAAATCCTGGGTAATAATTAGAAAAATATTACACAAATGTGAGTATAGGAATATTAGACAAGTTCCTTATTCATTCATTTTAAATGTGAAAATAATAAAAGCAAGTTGACATTCAGACATTGCTAGCTCTGTATGTCTTAACAAAGTACCAGGCTAGAGGATTAAACAACATCTATCTATTTTTATAATACCAGATGGTAGAGGTTGAATGGAAAATATCAGCTGAGTTACTATACTCAAATGCATCTCTGCTTGCCTCGAATAGCATCTTTTCTCTTTGTCTTATATTCTTTGTCTAGGTATATTTATCCTATTCTCTTCCCAAAACAATGCAAGTCAAATAGGATTTGTGCAACTCCAGTGGCCTTGTTTAACTTCAATTTCCACTTAACTTCTCTTCTCCTTTTTTTGCCTATAGTGCCCTTTTTATAAGTCCCAAGAAACATCAATAATTTGAAACCAGCTTTGGCTACATATAGAGATATTTCTCAAAATAGAAAACAAAAGCCAACCAAACACAGAAACATCAGGTTCTAAATATAGTTATAATGTGAAGTGGTGGGGGAATAAAGACACTCAATGTAGATTTAAAAATGCAATTCTGACTCTAACAAAACTCAAAGGTTTCTTTATAATTTATATTACTTGTACTAAAATCTAGAGTTAAACATAGGAGCAATGAGATTTTTCATATGCCAAATTCAAGTTTAAACATTTGATATTGGAGGAGAGGCCCTTAGTTCTGAGAAGGCTTGATGTTCCAGTGTAGGGGAATGCCATAGTGGGGAGGCAGATGTGGGAGTACCCTCAGAAGCAGGGAGAGGTGATGGGATAGGGTATTTCTGAAGGGAAACAGGGAAAGGGGATAACAATTGAAATGTAGATAGAGAATAATATTCAATAAAAGAAAATAAAAAATCTGAAGTAGAATCAATAGCAGTTAAGTGCATGAGTTTTGAGAGACTGAACTTTTGTGTGATTTTTTTTCAATGAGTATTTGGTAGCTCATTTTTTTCTGCCTTGAATTTTATTTCATGAATCTATAACTTTTATATTGCCAATTATCACTTCTAATTGTAACATTGAGAAAATAAGCTGTTCAAATCAGTTTTACAATTTAAAACTGGGGCTAAAGATATGGCTTCATCTCGTCAATTCATATATCCTGCTGCTTAGGAAGTACATTACTGCTATTAGAACACAAATAGAAGAAAAGCTGAGAAATCCAGTAGCATTGAGTAAAAACTTCCAGATTCTTGGCATTTCTGTCAAGACACAGCAATTATTATGCTAGCCAGACTACAGTCTGACAGCCTGCACTGTTCATATGTATGTATATATGCGTATATATAAATATGTATATATGTATATATATATATATGCTTTTTAAAAAATAATTTAAATAACAGGCAACAAAGTGTAAAGTGACACAGTATGCAGTATTCTCGACTTTTCTGTGTATGTATACACATGGGTCTGAGCACTTACAAACACGCATGTGTGGAAAATGCATAAACCATGCATACTTATGCAAGAGCCACAAACAATATTAAAGTTAAACTTTAAAACATTGAGTATAAGACTACAAAGAGAAAAAATACAGGAAGAGGGTCTATTTGATTGCTGAATAACATGAGGAGTCAAATGAAGCGTAGAAAATATAAAGACAAGGTAAGTACATGGTAGTACATGTTTGCTAGATTAATTGCACCAAGCATCATATGAACATGCATACCAAGTCAGAAAGGCTTTAACAGAAGTTTAGGACCACAGATGCCACCCAGTTGTGGTGGCGCACGCCTTTAATCCCAGCACTTGGGAGGCAGAGGCAGGTGGATTTCTGAGTTTGAGGCCAGCCTGGTCTACAGAGTGAGTTCCAGGACAGTCAGAGCTATACAGAGAAACCCTATCTCGAAAAACAAACAAACAAACAAAAATCCCACAGATGCCAGCACAAAGTACTATATACAGCAAAATGTTCAATCACAGCACATGGAGAAAATAAAATATCCCATGATAAACCAAAGTTAAGTAATATCTATAAATCCAGCCAGACCAAAGGTGTGTGAAGGAAAACTTCAACATAAATATGTTAACCATACCAAAGTAACACAGGGGAAAAATAACTCTCATTAAGCAAATCAAATAATGAGAATCCACTCCCCAACTCAAATACACATAATCCCATACTACCAAATTAATAATATTACAGGAATCATCAAACATTCAAACACTGATCATTGATATCTTTCAATATCAAGAGTCTCAGTTCTCCACTAAAAAGATACAGAGTAACAAAATAGATGTGAAAACAAGACTCACCCTTCTGCTGCATCAAAGTAAAAATCTTAACATCAAGGATATACATCACCCCAAGGTAAAAGGTTGAAAAAGACATTCCAAGCAACTAGAGCTAAAAAGGAAGCTAGTGTAGCCATTTTAATATCTGACAAAATACATTTCAAACCAATACCAATCAAAAGTGATGGGGAAAGAAACTACATGCTCATCAGAGAAAGAAAATCCACTGATAATTGCAATTTTTAACATCTATGCACCAAGCACAAGGGTATCAATTTCATAAAAGAAATACTATTACAGATTAAAACACATACTGACTCTCACACAATGATGGTGGAAGATATCAGTATTCCACTTCTATGAAATGGGTTTTCTAGAGAAAAGCTAAAGGGAGAAATGCTGGAAATAACTCTGATGTTATAAACAAAAAGGTTACAAAAATATTTTCATACCTTATCACCCAAAAACAAAGAAATACACCTTCTTCTTAGCAAATCATGGAACTTTCTCCAAAATTTACTCCATACTCATGCACAAAATGTACAACAAGACTGGAATAACACCCAGCATCCTGTCTGAACATCAAAGATAAAGAGTATTAAAACAATAACAAAAACAAAAGAAAATTTAAAAACTCTTGGATAGTAAACAACCTATTACTGAATGACAGAAATTGAACATTATCTTGTTTTCGATTAAAATGAATATAGTACACCCAAACTTAAGGGATACAATAAAGGCAGTTCTAACAGGCACGTTTGGAATACTAAGTGCCTATGTTTAAAATATTGGAAAGATCTCACACTACAAAACATCAAAACTGAAAGCTCTAGGACGTGGGTTTTTCCACCTGTGGTCAATATCAGTTACCCTATATATCAGGTGTGATTCACATCAGTAGCAAAGATCCAACAAAAAAAGAGAACTTCAGACCAATTCCCCTTATGAATATTGATGCAAAAATACTCAACAAAATTCTAGCTAACCGAATCCAAGAACACATCAAAACAATCATCCATCATCATCAAGTAGGCTTCATTCCAGGGATGCAGGGATGGTTTAATATATGGAAATCCATCAACATAATCCACTATGTAAACAAACTCAAAGCTGGTGTTCTTATCCCTTCACTGGGAGTCCAGAAAATTTAAACCAAACCTTCTTTGAGATTTCATCCGACCCCAGACAGAATAACTGCAATAATACATACAAATAGTAGCATGGATAAGGGGAAAGCAAATATTTATTCATTATAATTTCCAGCAAATTGTGCATAGATTAGCATGTGATTGAAGATTTACTTATCTTTAGACCTTTCATCATCTTTGTGGAGTTCCTGATTCTCCAGTAATATTAGTTTTAACTTTTATCTGTCCTCAATTGATCTTCCTATATGAATATTCTTCATATGTACTTTGTAGCTCAGCTCTGAATAGGTTTGAATTCCTTGAGCTGTGGCTGAAAATGCAAATCCAAGAAACTGATGAATAAAAATGAATACTATGTGTATTGTAATTTTCTTATGAAATACATATATATTATATATGGGCTTATACAAATCCATATTATAGTATAAAATATATTTATGATTAGATAAGAAATAACATGTAATACTACATGGAAAGCTTTATCGTGTCTAATGTGTGCTCAAACCTATGTATATATTTCTCATATTGTAGTATAAATTACAAAATGGCACAGTTCCATACTGGTATTATGAATTTATATGTATGCATGTAGTTTTGTAGCTATTAATAGTGTTCTTGGTTTTGAATGAACATGGATTGGGAAATTGGTTAGGAGCACCAAAGACAAATATAAATAATAGCTTTTTGATGTTCCATGAAACAATTTTAATTCTCTTGAAATTGCTATTTAGGTCACCAACCTCAAGTTTACTTATCATAAAAGTAATATTAAATTCATAATTAGGTATCATGATACTATTTGACAAACAAAATCACAATAATTTAATATAGTATTAACCCATTATATTTGCCTTCTTCATATATGTATTTCCAAAGATGTTAATGAAGCATTTAAAAGTGACATAAAATAATAAATTATTATTTTAAAGTGCATTAAAATAAGTCAATTCTAATATTTGAGAATATTTTAAAAGGTGAAAGTGAGATGAATAAAGACATATATAATTTTTATTACATCCTTATATACATTTTTCTTATAGAGTATTGAAATATAGTTACATTCATGTCTAAATGTGTTTTTAACAATGCTAATATTTAGGTTATATCAATCTAAAATGCTTAAATACTAACAATTTAATACCACATTTTATATTCTATAAAGATATTGTACCTTCCTAGGATATTGCATATTAAGTTATAAAACAAGAAAATCATTTTTCAAATATTTGAAAACACACCAATAACACTCTGTGAGCAATTTCCAGGTGCAAAACTTTTAGTTATTCTCGTTGCCAGTACAAGGTTATTTCCAACCTTATTTCCAAAAGAAAATTCAAGGTCTTCATTCACGTTGTGCTCACAATATCTAGCTGAAATTTAATTAAGCAAAGAATGTAAAGGTGATCTACAATTAGTCATATTCCATGCATAGATAATACTGAAGTTTTCCTAATTGAAAATCTTGGCTTGCTCACTTTATAAATCTCTGGGAAAGTAAACAACACTTACTTATATATTTCATGGCTAGAGGCTAGTACATTGTGTGAACTTACAAAAGGTTTTGGTTTACATGATTATAGGCATTTTCCCACATTAACTATTTTAACTGAGATTGGCTACTTTAGATCAACAACAGAGAATATATCATCTCATATCACTATGTCACTGCTAGGGTAATGGTTAATTGGTTGTTTTCAAACATATTTCCAGAGGCTAAATTTCTTCTATGTAGGATTCCCAGAAGCATGAACACTCACATTCTATTCCTCTCCTCTCTTCTCCTCTCCTCTCCTCTCCTCTCCTCTCCTCTCCTCTCCTCTCCTCTCCTCTCCTCTCCTCTCCTCTCCTCTCCTCCCCTCCCCTCCCCTCCCCTCCCCTCCCCTCCCCTCCCCTCCCCTCCCCTCTCCTCTCCTCTCCTCTCCTCTCCTCTCCTCTCCTCTCCTCTCCTCTCCTCTCCTCTCCTCTCCTCTCCCTTTCCTCCTTTTATCTCTTCCTCTCCTGTCTCACTTCTCCTGATCTCCCTGTTCATCCTCTCTACATTCACGTTTCAATATCCGTTTCTCTCTGCCATTCCACTTTTCTCTCTTCCTCCACATTTGCTTAGACCTTCCTGTATTTTTTTTCGCCAGAAATTCTACCATCTGCACTGTGGGAGATATGTGTGTAAATGTTTGTATGTTCCCTCTGCACCCTACAAACCTTTATTTTGCCACAATAATGAAGACAACAAATGTTCACAATATCCAAAAGTTCACCATTTGCAAGGAAAACACAAAATCTGGGATGGAGCCAAGAATAAACAGATGTTCAGCTTTTGTGAACTCTTTTTTTTTTTTTTTTGAATTTGAGAATATCAGAAAACACTTTTTATTTTAAAAATGTTAGTTTGATTCTTAGCATCAGTATTCCAATTTATGAAAGGCATACTATATAAGCTATATCTTAGTTTATTCCAAAAAACAGTAGACAACCAAAAAAAAAAAAAAAAAAAGCCGGGCGTGGTGGCACACGCCTTTAATCCCAGCACTCAGGAGGCAGAGGCAGACGGATTTCTGAGTTCAAGGCCAGCCTGGTCTACAAAGTGAGTGCCAGGACAGCCAGGACTACACAGAGAAACCCTGTCTCGAAACCCCCCCCCCCAAAAAAAAAAAAAAAAAAAAACAGTAGACATCACACTTTTAAAGAGACAAATAAAATCTGTATTCCACAGGCCATACCAAAATGCTGTTGTAGGCAAGTGTTCTGGGTCATGTTTCTTTTTTTTTTTTTTTTTTTAAGATTTATTTATTTATTATATGTAAGTACACTGTAGCTGACTTCAGACACTCCAGAAGAGGGCGCCAGATCTCATTACGGATGGTTGTGAGCCACCATATGGTTGCTGGGATTTGAACTCTGGACCTTCGGAAGAGCAGTCGGGTGCTCTTACCCACTGAGCCATCACTGGGTCATGTTTCTTAACCAATCATGTGGATTAAGAAAATATAATTTTCTTTATTACTCTATTTATTATTATGGATTGAGACAAAAATTATCTAAATTTCCATACTTCACAACTTGCTTTTGTTTCTTAATACTCATAGATAAAATATTGACAGTTAACAAGAGGAGAGGTGTCCACCCCTCCCAGGAGGGCTTTGCCAGAGCATCTGGGGGAGCCATTTTGGTTCCTGGATCAGGCTGAGGCTAGTCTGCGCAGGTGAGAGTGTAGACTACAGAAGCTAAGAGCTTCTGGGAGAGGGCCTGTTTCATGCCTTCATCTTCAACCAGGAGGCAGGTCCGAACATCACTACCTGTGCACCTTTCCTGCAAGAGGAGAGCTTGCGTGCAGAGAGTGCTCTAACCACTGAAACTCAGGAGAGAGCTAGTCTCCCACTTCTGCTGATAGAGGCTAACAGAATCACTAGAGGAACAAGCTCTAACCAGAGACAACTATAGAAACTAACTGCAGAGATTACCAGATGGTGAAAGGAAAATATAGGAATCTTACTAACAGAAACCAAGGCAACTCACCATCATCAGAACCCAGCACTCCCACTTCAGCCAGTTTTTGGCACCCCAACACACCCAATAAGATAGACCCAGATTTAAAAGAATATCTCATGATGATGGTAGAGAACATCAAGAAGGACTTTAATAACTCACTTAAAGAAATACAGGAGAACACTGCTAAACAGTTACAAGTCCTTAAAGAAGAACAGGAAAACACATCAAAACAGATGATGGAAATGAACAAAACCATACTAGACCTAAAAAGGAAAGTAGACACAATAAAGAAAACCCAAAGTAAGGCAACACTGGAGATAGAAAACCTAGGAAAGAAATCTGGAAACAGATGTGAGCATCAGCAACAGAATACAAGAGATGGAAGAGAGAATCTCAGGTGCAGAAAATTCCATAGAGAACATCAGCACAACAATCAAAGAAAATGCAAAATGCAAAAAGATCACAACTCAAAACATCCAGGAAATCCAGGACACAATGAGAAGACCAAACCTACAGATAATAGGAGTAGATGAGAATGAAGATTTTCAACTTAAAGGGCCAGCAAATATCTTCAATAAAATAATAGAAGAAAACTTCTCAAAATTGTCCATATAATTGGTCACAAAACAGGCCTCAACAGATATAAAAATATTGAAATTGTCCCATGCATCCTATCAGATCACCATGGCCTAAAGCTTATCTTAAGTAACAACGTTAATAATAGAAAGTCAACATTCATGTGGAAACTGAACAACACTCTTCACAATGATACCTTGGTCAAGGAAGGAATAAAGAAAGAAATTAAGGACTTTTTGTAGTATAATGAAAATGAAGCCACAACATACCTAAACTTATAGGACACAATGAAAGCATTTCTAAGAGGAAAATTCATAGCTGTGAATGCCTCCAAAAAGAAACTAGAGAGAGCACACACTAGTAGATTAACAACAAACCTTAAAGCTCTGAAACAAAAGGAAGCAAATTCACCCAAGAGGAGTAGACAGCAGGAAATAATCAAACTGAGGGGCAAAATCAACCAAGTGGAAACAAGAAGGACTATTCAAAGAATCAACCAAACAAGGAGCTGGTTCTTTGAGAAAACCAACAAGATAGATAAACCCTTACCTAGACTCACTAGAGGGCACAGGGACAGCATCCTAATTAACAAAATCAGAAATGAAAGGCAGACATAACAACAGATCCTAAAGAAATCCAAGACACCATCAGATCGTTCTCAAAAGGCTATACTCAACAAAACTGGAAAACCTGGATGAAATGGACAAATTTCTAGACAAATAACAGGTATCAAAGTTAAATCAGGATCAGGTTAATGATCTAAACAGTCCTATATCCCCTAAAGAAATAGAAGCAGACATTAATAGCCTTCCAAACAAACAAACAAACAAACAAAAAAGCCCAGGACCAGATGGGTTTAGTCCATAGTTCTATCAGAACTTCAAAGACGATCTAATTCCAGTTCTTCACAAACTCTTTCATAAAATAGAAGCAGAAGGTACTCTACCCAATTCATTCTATGAAGCCACAATTGCTCTCATACCTAAACCACAGAAAGACCCAACAAAGATACAGAACTTCAGACCAATTTCCCTTATGAATATCGATGCAAAAATACTCAACAAAATTCTCACTAACTGAATCCAAGAACACATCAAAACAATCATCCATTCTGACCAAGTAGGTTTCATTCCAGTGATGCAGGGATGGTTTAATATAAGGAAATCCATCAACGTAATCCATAAACAAACTCAAAGACAAAAACCACATGATCATCTCATAAGATGTAGAGAAAGAATTTGACAAAATCCAACACCCATTAATGATAAAAAGTCTTGGAAAGATCAGGAATTCAATGCCTGTACCTAAATGTGGTAAAAAAAAAAAAAAAAATCTACAGCAAACCAATAGTCAACATCAAAGTAAATGGTGAGAAGCTGGAAGCAATCCCACTAAAATCAGGGGCTAGAGACAAGGCTGCCCACTTTTTCCCTACCTATTCAACATTGTACTTGAAGTCATAGCCAGAGCAATTCGAAAACAGAAGGGGATCAACAGGATACAAATTGGAAAGTAAGAAGTCAAATTACCACTTTTTGCAGATGATATATATGATAGTATATATTAGTGACCCTAAAAATTCCACCAGGGAACACCTAAGTCTCATAAACAGCTTCAGTGAAGTAGCTGGATATAAAATTAACTCAAACAAGTCAATGGTCGTCCTGTACACAAAGCATAAACAGGTTGAGAAAGAAATTAGGGAAACAACACCCTTCTCAATAGTCACAAATAATATAAAATTCCTTGGCATGAATCTAACTAAGGAAGTGAAAGATCTGTATGATAAGAACTTCAAGTCTCTGAAGAAAGAAATGAAAGATCTCAGAAGATTGGAAAGATCTCCCATGCTCATAGATTGGCAGGATCAATATAGTAAAAATGGCTATCTTGTCAAAAGCAATCTACAGATTCAATACACTCCCCATCAACATTCTAACTCAATTCTTCAACGAATTAGAAAGGGCAATCTTCAAATTCATCTGTAATAACAAAAAACCTAGGATAGCAAAAACTCTTCTCAAGGATAAAAGAACCTCTGGTGGAATCACCATGCCTCACCTAAAGCTGTACTACAGAGCAATTGTGATAAAAACTGCATGGTCATGGTATAGTGACAGACAAGTAGAACAATGGAATAAAATTGGAGACCCAGAAATGAACCCACACACCTATGGCCACTTAATCTTTGACAAGGGAGCTAAAACCATCCCCTGGAAAAAAGACAGCATTTTCAACAAATGGTGCTGGCACAACTGGTGGTTATCATGTAGAAAAATGCAAATTGATCCATTCCTATCTCCTTGTACTAAGGTCAAATCTAAGTGGACCAAGAAACTCCCCATAAAATAAGAGACACTGAAAATTATAGAGGAGAAAGTGGGGAACAGCCTCACAAGCATGGGCACAGGGAAAAAAATTCCTGAATAGAACAGAAATGGCTTGTGCTGTAAGATCGAGAATCTATAATGGGACCTCATAAAATTGCAAGCTTCTGTAAGGCAAAATACACTATCAATAAGACAAAAAGACCACCAACAGATTGGGAAAGGATCTTTACCTATCCTAATTCAGATAGGGGACTAATATCCAACATATATAAAGAACTCAAGAAGGTGGACTCAAGAAAATCCAATAACCCCTTTGAAAATGGGTCTCAGAGCTAAACAAGGAAATCTTACCTGAGGAATACCGAATGGCTGAGAATCACATGAAAAATGTCCATCATCCTTAATCATCAGGGAAATGCAAATCATAACAACCCTGAGATTCCACCTCACACCAGTCAGAATGGCTAAGATCAAAAAGTCAGGTGACATCAGATGCTGGTGAGGATGTGGAGAAAGAGGAACACTTTTCCATTTTTGGTGGGATTGCAAGCTTGTACAACCACTCTGGAAATCAGTCTGGCGGTTCCTCAGAAAATTGGACATAGTACTACTAGAGCATCCTGCAATATCACTCCTGGGCATATATCCAGAAGATGTTCCAACTGGTTAGAAGGACACATGCTCCACTATGTTCATAGCAGCCTTATTTATAATAGCCAGTAGCTGGAAAGAACTCAGATGCCCCTCAACAGAGGAATGGATACAGAAAATGTGGTACATTTACACAATGGAGTACTACTCAGCTATTAAAAAGAATGAATTTATGAAATTCCGAGGCAAATATATGGACCTGGAGGGCATCATCCTGAGTGAGGTAACCCAATTACAAAAGAACTCACACAATATGTACTCACTGATAAGTGGATATTAGCCCAGAAACTTAGAATACCCAAGATATAAGATACAATTTGCAAAACACATGGAACTCAAGAAGAAGGAAGACCAAAGTGTGGACACTTTGTCCCTTCTTAGGATTGGGAACAAAACATCCATGGTAGGAGTTACAGAGACAAAGTTTGGAGCTGAGACAAAAGAATGGATCATCTAGAGAGTGCCATACCTGGGGATCCATCCCACAATCAGCCTCCAAACGCTGACACCATTGCATACACTAGCAAGATTTTTCTGAAAGGACCCTCATATACCTGTCTCTTGTGAGGCTATTCTTGGGCCTAGAAAACACAGAAGTGGATTTTCACAGTCTGGTCTTGGATGGATCAACGTGCCCCCATTGGAAGAGCTAGAGAAAGTACCCAAGGAGCTAAAGGGATCTGCAACTCTATAGATGGAACAATAGTATGAACTAACCAGTACCCCGGAGCTCGTGTCTCTAGCTGCATATATATCAGAAGATGGGCTAGTTGGCCATCAGTGTAAAGAGAGGGCCATTGGTCTTGCAATCTTTATATGCCTTAGTACAGGGGAACGCCAGGGCAAAGAAATGGGAGTGGGTAGTTGGGGGGGGGTAGGGGAGAGTATGGGGGAGTTTTGGGATAGCATTGGAAATGTAAATGGAGAAAAAAAAGAAAAAGTGTTAACAAGTTACCAATAAAATGCTTTCTTTGCTTAAAAAAAAAAGATTGCTATTGGTTCAGACATCTTCTGTATCTGGGAATTCAAACTAAGAGTTATCAATAAAAAACTGGTGGCAGTTCTCAAAAAGTAAAATATTGATAGTTCTCTGAGGGACAAAATCCCTGAGGGACAAAGTTTTAATAGATGAATTCATCTGTTTTCTCATCAGTTTTGACATATAGTAAATTTGGATACCTTACACAGTTAGAGAGAAAAATTTTGTGGTAAGATGAGTTTAATGTCATGAAAAAAATAAACAGGCTGTGCAGTTGAAAATTATTTCTTTCTTAGATATGTGACCTCAAAAATAGTGCTTAACTTTTGAAGCTAAGACTCCCTGGAAATCCCCCAACCACAATACTTGACTGGATAGGATGTCAAGCCTCATCTCCCTCTTGTCCCCCAATACAAATCCCCCAGTCTTTAGCTTTACAACAGACCATTTGTGTACCCCCCTTTTCTGCCCCCATTCACAGGGACAACACACATCTTGGTGACCTAACATCATATAGTATAGGTTCATCTGAGTTCAAGAATTCAATTGTAAAAGAAAATGACATTTTTTAGAAGACAATCAAAAATGTTTTAAATTTGCTTATAAAGAAAAAACATTTCCCTTCTTTTTGTAGAATACTTATTTATAAAATATGTGGTTATAATAACAGTTTATTCATTCATTTATAGTATATAGAAATCATTTTCAAGATAAGTAAGTCTCTTTGACAGCTTTGCAATTCAGACTTCTCTTTCTAAAGACCTAGGAATAGAAACTTTGAAATGTAATTACCAGTGAAAAAATGTATCTTGATGTCTCAGTTTCTGGATTACTCAGGATTATATAATCCCAAAGATATGAACTTATTATTTAGCTGTGCATAAAATCAATAGCAATACAGAAGTACCCTTCTGACTACCAGGTAGTGAATCTAATGGGAGTGAAACATTAGTGACAGAGGGAGTATCATGGCTCCATTATTGATTCATAATATTACTTGTCTTGAGAATATGTATGTGTCACTGTCTGTTTATCCAAATATTTGAACTGTGAGGTGTTCTACTTTTCAGATTTATGAAGATCCACATTCTATGCTAGTCTGTGTTTAGACTAGCAAGAAGATTGCTTTTAAATACATAAAATATACAATTAAAAAATAAATCAAATATCTCCAGTTCAGCCACTGTGAGAGTCACATCAGCCAATGCTGCCATTGTTCTTGTTCCCTGACCAAAAAGGTCCCTAGTTTTATTAATAAAATTGTGCCTTTATGAACTAAAAATTATTCCCTAAGACATTCTACATCAGAGCCAGTAGCAAAAACTTAAACTAGCTTCATTTAAAATTTTATTTTTCCACATGTTTTCAAAGATTAGTGGCCATTGCTGAAAATCATCATCTTCTTTCATAAGGTGGTGACTTAATTACTAATTTGCTCCAGCAGCAATACCTGAAGGCGATCAAGCACTATTTTGTGAATGCAGAAGATACTGCCCAGTGAGGTACTTAGCATTTTCATGCCATTCTTGGATTAAGAGGGAAGTGAAGGCAGCAAGCAAAGCAGAACTTGATAAAACCATGAAGTCCTGAAGTACACTTCAATGCCCTGCCTCAACTGAGATCCACCCACTATAGGTGTGATAACTGGTGGATTGCATTCCATGAGTACTAAAGCTATTTGTATTTCCTCCTGCAAGCCCTCAGCTGTAAACATAGTAAAAAACAGTCTTCTTAGCAAAAGCAGTCTACTGATTCAATGAAATCCTCAGAGGGCACACAGACAGTATCCAAAATAACAAAATCAAAATTGAAAAGGGAGATGTAACATGGATGAAAGCCTGTAGAGAAATAGGAGGACCAGTTTCAAATTCAGGGCTGGCTGCCACAGTTTTGATGCCACAAACTAAAGAAATAGCCTGCTATAATTGTGGGCAAACAGGTCATATGCTAAAGCAGTGTACAAAGGGTAGAAAGAGTAGGTTTGAAAAGACAGTACCAGGTATTTGCCCAAAATGTGGGAAAGGAAGACATTGGGCAAATGAATGTAGATCAGTCAGAGATATAAAAGGAAGGCCAATACCTCAGTTTAAAGTACAACAGCCAAAAAACGGAATGAGGGGCCCCCGTCCCCAGGGCCCCCAAATGTATGGAGCATTTCAGACCACAGTGTCCATGAGCTCAACCAGAGACTGAGGAGAGCCACTCCAGGTTCAGCAGGATTGGACATCTGTGCCACCTCCAGAGTAATTCTTACACCTCAAATGGGGTACCAACCTATTTCATCAGATTTTAGAGGTCCCTTACCAAAGGATATAGTGGGCCTACTGTTGGGTAGGTCCTCTTCTGCTTTGAAAGGATTGATGATACATCCCGGAGTTATAGACTCAGATTATGAGGGACAAGTTAAGATTATGTGTTCTGCACCCCGAGGTGTCATAGCCATTTCTCCTGGAGATCACACTGCTCAATTGCTGATTCTTCCTAGTTTGCATAACATGTTCCCTAGTAGCCAGGATTCCCGAGGAGATAAGGGACTTGGTTCTACAGGAACAAATGTGGCATATATATCTTTAGATTTGGATAATCATCCCACTTTACAATTACAAATAGAAGGAAAAACCTTTCAAGGTATAATGGATACAGGAGCAGATAAAAGCATTATAACCAGTAATTGGTGGCCTGTTTCTTGGCCTGTTAATCAATCATCACATAGCTTACAAGGATTAGGATATGAGCCACTATTACTCTACTGTGTGTCACCCCACAAAAGATTAGTATAAGAAAAGATCATCTAAATACATTAAATGATTTTCAAAAATTATTAGGAGATATAAATTGGATTAGACCTTATTTAAGGATCTCTACTTCGGAATTAAAACCTTTATTTCAAATTTTAGAAGGAGAATCACATATTACCTCATTGAGACAATTAACACCTGAGGCTTCTGATGTTCTTAGGAAGGTGGAAAGAGCTATTCAAAAAGCACAGTTAGATCGTATAAATGAGCAAGAACCTTTGTACCTATGCATATTAAGAACCATAAATTTGCCAACTGCTGTGTTATGGCAAGATGGTCCTTTAGTATGGATACATCCACATATATCCCCTAATAAGACTATAGAGCATTATCCCACCATGGTGGCAAATATGGCCCATAAAGGTATAAAAAGTTCAATTACTCACTTTGGAAAAATGCCTGATAGCATAATTGTTCCCTATACTGCCGCACAAATGCAAATATTATGTGCGACTATAGATAAATGGGCCATTCTTAGATGCAGTTATTCTGGTTTAATTGATAATCATTATCCTAAACATCCTTTATTACATTTTATGCTATTGTATCCAGTGATATTTCCAAAGGTAACGGCTAATACTCCATAATATCTATAGAATGTAAGAATTATTAATAATTGGGAATAGCTACATGTTTGGTCTTAATAGGCAAAATTGATCAATGGTAAATAGATTTGGTTGAAAGTGACAAAATTGATTATTTACACAAAATGGCCCACAGTTTGAGACTTTACCTCACCAAAAAGGCCAGTAACATCTTTAATTCAGGGTCCATCAAGCTTACTGGGTGCCAAACAAATTTCATCTGATTTTGAGCTAAATGAGTAGGCTAAATTCAAGTTCTGATTAAGACCTTCTTGCTATAGGTAGCTTTAATAGAAGTATGAAGAGTGATTATAAAATTCTCTCTCTTTTAAGATCAGTGGATGTTATATTCAAGGTACAAATTACTTTTTCAAGATAGTCCTTGAGAATCTCATTGAAGTTACTTCCAGCCTGGTATCAATAATAGTGGACCACAAAGGGTTTCAAATTAATCTATTCCTTTGTTTACACCCATGATAATGTAGAGTTGAATAGATATAATATACCTTCTGGTAAATGAATATAAGTCATTAAGAAATATGTAACACGTCAAACTTCTTCTACGGAACTGTTTCCATGGGAACCCAAGACAGCTATTGAAAATTAAACCATACTTTCTTTCTTGTTAGCTATGTATATGGCATCACCTTAGATCTTCTGCTGCATGGGAGCTAAAGCTACTAACTTCGTTAAGTATAGACTTAATTAACTAACTCAATGTCTGACAGGTCAAAAGAAGGAACACAATAGGTATTTAAACAATTTGACTTTCAACACACTGCCTTCATAAAATTCAAATAAAAAAATTCTAAACATTTATCAATATAAAGTGGTTTTAAACTCTAGTTATAACACACATAAACAGAGCCATGTAAATTTAGTTTATTTTAATTGGCACAGTTTGGGGGATAGGATTTTTAGTGGTTATAGTTATTCACCAAAATAGGAATAAACTATTTTATCAGATTATTTTATGGATTTATTTTCTCCATGTGAAATTGATTATAGGTATTAGAAATGATTACATGCTATCTTGAGAGTAACTAATTCATGATTTCCTTTTTGTTTTTCTCTTACTGTCTTTCATTTCTGAGTAAGTTTTGTTATGGTTTTTGGTTTTTTTAAGCACATTAGAGGACACATTCTGTGTTTTGGAAATTGTCATTTTAGGTACAGAAATTTATAAGCTATACCAAATTTAAAATGTTGTCAGTATGTGCCCTATAAGAAGAGAATTGTCTTGAATTCCTATTTACATCTTGACTTTAAAATTTGTATATTGTCTAGTACTAGAAGATAAATGAAAAATATATTTAATTAATACCCATTAGGATATAATTAAATATGTTTTCTAAATATTTGTTAATGGGAATTATAAGTAATAGTGTCTGGGCTCTTTCCGGACTAAGCTATTACTATATGTTGGTAAAATGTGATTATTTTTTGAAAATTACCAACATTCTGTATATTCAAAAAGATAAGCCATCAAGATTACAGTTCAAGGGGTGAAATTCTATAGTTTAGAGCCATCCTCCAATCCAAAAAGAATGTACATTATTGAAAGACAACCATGACACTACTGTACCAGGGGTCACACTTTGTCTAGCAGGTTTATTTTACAGCATGAAGATTATACTGCTGGGCAATATTACTGATATTCTTCTTTATTCCTCAGCATCCTGCTTAATTAATATAATCCAAGGCTATGAAACCTATGTAGTAGGAAGTTTACTATTTGGTTTGAGATTGATGTCTTCATGCCTTATAGCCAAAACACAAAGTGTCTATAATCAATAGAATCTTATCATGTAGTCATGGCATTAAACAAGGAACATGGCAATAGCCCGTGATATTTTGAAGATCTCTGGGACCTCCATGACCATTAACTTATTTAAGGAGACACCCTGTGCTTTGTCCTGAAATTTTCTTTTAATAACTCATTTTTTTTAGGAGAACCAAAACCTATACAATCAGATGTCATAAGTCCTAGTATACAACAAAGTATCATTAGTTTCCTAAATATTCAGGTTTCAAACTACTGTCTAAACTTGTTTATACCTATAGTTTTGGGCTGCCTTTAATCTCGATCAATAAAGCTTCTTTTTAAAGAAGTGGGCAGCAGTCAACAGATAGATTCATAACTTGTCAAAATGCTAAGGAAAAGAGACTAATCAGGGCATGTATACCAAAGCTTTGTCCCTATGGTTAAGAGAACATCACTAAAAAGAATGTGGAAAAACTATAAGAGCTGGAGTATGCTGAAGAGTGCAGTGAAATTCTGTCCTCTGAACATATATGATAATATATAGAAGCCAATTCTCTTCATATAGGAAACTTATTGTCCATATTTTAAATTTTGTATGGTTTATTAATTTTTATATCTTAAATTTCAATAATAGTCATGACCCTCATGAACTCACAGCAGTTGTATTTACTACACAAGTAAAGCCAGCTAAAACTCTAGTATAGACAGGAAAGGTTCTCTCCAGCTCTCACTGCTTAATAGTGGGTAGATGCTGGAGTAGGGAGAGACTTTAGTTGTTTGGGAAATGCATATTTTTCCTCCAGTGTCTAAAAAAGAAAAATGTACTAAAATGTGTATTCATCTCATATTGCTTTCATAGCAAATTGCGAGGAGCTTAGCTTGGACATCCGCAATGTAGTGGTTTGAATAAAAATGTCTTCCATAATCTAAGGCAGTTGTTTAAAATTGTGATCATCAATTGGAGGGAATGTTTGGGTAGCTTAAAAGTAAGAATGTCTTTTTTCCCAAAGGAAGTGTGTCACTATGAAGATGTTTTTAATTTTCTTCTTTATTTTTATTTAACAATTTTTATTAGATATTTTCTTCATTTACATTTCAAATGCTATCCTGAATGTCCCCTATACCTTTCCCACTCTCGCCCAGATCCACAACCCACCTACTCCCCCTTCCTGGCCCTGGCATTCCCCTGTACTGGGGCATAGAAAGTTTGCAAGACCAGGGACCTCTCTTCCCAATGATGGCCGACTATGCCATCTTCTGCTACATATGAAGCTAGAGACACGAGCCAAATGTCACTTTCAGTTTAACCTCTCTATTTCATGTCTATGGTCAAAATGTGAGTTCTCTCAGCTGGGCAGTGGTGGCACGTGCCTTTAATTGGAAGACATGGAGCACTTGGAAGGCAGAGGCAGGTGAATTTCTGAGTTTGAGGCCAGCCTGGTCTACAGAATGAGTTCAAGGACAGCCAGGGATATACAGAGAAACCCTGTCTCAAAAAATAAAACAACAACAACAAAAATGTGAGCTCTCAGTTTGCTGCATCCAACACCAGGGTATTCCTGCCACCAACCATCAAGCTGTCCCTTCCATTATAGATTCTTATCCTTGTGGAATCATAAGATAAAACAAACTTTTCTTAAGCTACCTTGGTCATGGTGGTTTATGACAGTTACAGAAAAATAACAAATACACTTATGAGTTAAAACAAGTGTGTATGATGATTTTATATGGGATGGCTGCCCAGGTGGGCAATCTCTGAATGGTCATTGCTTCAGTCTCTCCTCCACACTTTGTCTCTGTAACTCCTTCCATGGGTATTTTGTTCCCCCTTCTAAGAAGGATCATAGTATCCACACTTTGGTCTTCCTCCTTCTTGAGTTTCATGTGTTTTGTGAATTGTATCCTGGGTATTCCAAGCTTCTGTGGTAATATCCACTTATCAGTGAGTGCATATCATGTGTGTTCTTTTGTGATTGGATTACCTCACTCAGGATGATATCCTCCAGAACCAACCATGTGTCTAAGAATTTCATAAATTCATTGTTTTTAATAGCTGTGTACAACTCCATTGTATAAATGTACCATATTGTCTGTATCCATTACTCTGTTGAGGGATATCTGGGTTCTATCCATCTTCTGGGTATTACAAATAAGGCTGCTAGGAACATAGTGGAGCATGTGTCCTTATTACATATTGGAGCATCTTCTGGGGATACGCTCAAGAATGGTATAGCTGGGTCATCAGATAGTTCTATGTATAATTTTCTAAGGAACTGACAGACTGATTTCCAGAGTGGTTGTACCAGCTTGCAATCCCATCAGAAATGGATGAGTGTTCCTCTTTCTCCACATCCTTGCCAGCCTCTGCTGTCACCTAAGTTTTTGATCTTAGCCATTCTGACTGGTATGAGGTGAATCTCAGGGATGTTTTGATTTGCATTTCCCCGATGATTAAGGATGTTGAACTTTTTTTTTTTTTTTTCGGTGCTTCTCAGCCATTTGGGATTCCTCAATTGAGAATTCTTTGTTCAGCTCTGTACCCCATTTTTAATAGGATTATTTGGTTCAGTCACTATTTTGGATGCCAATAAGAGCTTGCTGACAGGAACCTGATATAGCTGTCTCCTGAGAGGCCCTACTAGTGCCTGACAAATACAGAAATGGATTCTCTCAGCCTTCCATTGGACAAGAGCACAGAGTACCAAATGAAGGAGCTAGAGAAAGGACCCTAGGAGCTGAAGGGGTTTGTAACCTTATAGGAGGAATAACAGTATGAACTAACCAGTACCTGCAGAGCTCCCTGGGATTAAACCACCAACCAAAAAAAAAAAAAAAAAAAAAAAAAAAACATAGTGGGACTCCTGACTCTAGCTGCATATGTAGGAGAGGATGACTTAGTCGGTCATCAAGGGAGGAGAAGCCCTTGTTCCTGTGAAGGTTCTATGCCCCATTATAGGGGATTGCCAGGGCCAGGAAGCAGGAGTGGTTAGGTTGGGGAGCAGGGAAAGAGGGAAGGGATAGGGGATTTTTGGAGGAAATCCAGGAAATAGAATAGCTTTTGAGATGTAAAAAAAGAGCATATCTAATAAAAAATGTGTGTTTTCTAAAGTCTTTGAAGTCTGTCATCTAACCTTAAAGTAGAATGGAGATTATGCTACTTCTAAAGTCTTAAGGAAGCAAATATTCATGAATTTTCATTAAAACACTTCCTAAAATTACACTGATTTCTTCTTCTTTCTTCAAATCTATTATTAAGAAAATAATTTTCCTGCCATAGTTTTCAACATGTTTGTGATAACATTGTACCCATTTGGATTATGCCTAATCTCAAAAGAACTCACATTTTCAAATTCTGTCTTTTTGTAATATTTAGTTTCTAAGATTTAGAATATGGACCTAAAAGGATGATATTATTCAATGTACAAGAGTCTTTCACCTAGCCCTGAGTTATACAACAGTATCACATGGAAAACCATATACAGACTATTTTAAAATCCTCCAAATCATCATACCACTAAGGCATCATGTCTAGTCAAATAACTCACCAACTTTTCTTCACAGACTAAGCAGTACCTGTGCTTATAATATTAAGCATCTAGTAAGCTATGTATTGTTTCTTGTTATAATAAATTTAGAAAAAAATTCTCTATCTTTGAACTACTTAAGTTCAATAAAGAGCTTATTTGATCTCAAAATGCATTGTATAGTACTATATGGAGTAGTGTTCACATACATTCCCTTCAAAATGAAAGATAAGTAGTTTACATTGGGTATGAGCTATATAACAGGAAACAACTGGTATGATGAATAATAGAAAGAATAATATTAAAATACACTGTGATAGTTTCACAACTTTATTAATGCTCTAAAATTTTAGATTGTAAATTCTCTGAGTTAACTTTACCATCTATGAAATTAAAACGTCATGAAGTCATTTAAAAAGGAAAAGTATTTTGGTTATTGTGGTATATACCTGTTCTTCTGTCTCTTGAGAAGAGGAAACACAGAAGAAACAAAAGTTCAGAACAGATTCTCCTGTGCTATATCCACTCCAGTAGTAACCCATGTGACAGGCTGAAAAGCCTGGACACAGTCCTGAGGTGAAAAGTTCAAGGAAATAGTCTCCTGGAACTGTGGATTCCTGTAATAAGGAATGGTCTAAATCTGTCCTTGTTTTAGATCAGTAAACGGATCTGTGTGCTTTCCCTTAATATTGCTTTATTATAAGTGCCTCTAAGGATTGATTTTGACATATAGCTAAGTTAGATTCCTCACCAGGCCTAGGTAGTCCTTGAGCCGACCATAGGCCTTGTTTGAATTCAGTAAGAATGTTGCCTATTCAGTGACATTCAGATTTGCCTCTAGTATTGTAAGAGAGATAGTGAAAGAAATCAGGCATTACTATCTACTACCTGGAGTTAGAAATCTAAGGGCAAGCTTAGCAAAGTATATTTAGAATCTTCATTACAGTCAGGTATGGCAGACTACATTACTTATTAGTTGAAATTCCCCCCACACAATCACTTAGAAAAATAGCCAACTTACTCCCATATGCAGGAATTTACCATTATCTAGGAAGAAGGAAGGTTGTGGTCTAAGGAGGAACCACAGAAGATACTTAGAACTATAGATAGCTAAGTTACATCCATACACAAGAATTTACAATGGTCTAAAGGGAAGGGGGAATATACAATAGACTAGAATTGGAACTATGGCAAGAGCATGAAGCCCTTGCCCCTGACTTCTAAGATTAAGCTGACCTTAGGAGGGGCTGCTTTCGATCCCAGCTGTTAACACTGATTTTTATCCCAGTTGGCTCCTGTTAGTTTGTTGTATGCGTTCCTCTGTTTTGTGTAAAAGTCACTTATAAGATTCCTGCTCGCTTCCAATACCTTGTGTCCCCATCTGTCTGTCACCCCCTACTGGCCAGCTCCATTGCCCACCTGTCTGGAATTCCGAGTTCTCCCGCGGATTGAGGGGGGCCCCCCGAATGAAGCCAGTCTGAGGCACTCCTGTATAATTAGTTTGAAGATAGCTTGAGTCACATGAGGCTCTCTCTATTAAAAAAAAATCAGAAAAATTTAAAGATAAGCAAAAGTGTTAAAACAAAAGAGAAAAATCATTAGTGACCATAAGCAATTTTAAATTTCAAAAACAGAGGTTAAGCTATGTTTTAAAGACTGAGAATAATACTGTATTTCTGGACTTTGAAATAGGTGTGGATGTCCACAGAGCTACAAAAGGAAAAATAACTCAGATCCCTTAGCCTTTTCCATTAAAAACATGTTTTTATCCTCTTTGAAATAAAAACAACAGATTGCACTAAGAGCTCCCTAGGAACTAAGACAAGTTAAACCTGGTGGAGCTACACAAATGACAAAGAAAAGGAAAAAGGGCCATTGTACATATGAAATTAAACAATAAATTAAATTCACTGGTAATTAATTTAAAATAATAGCTAAATATTTACAGCTGAGAGAAATGTTAAGTTTTCACTAGCTGTGATACCATCTCTGATATGAAGATTATGATAATAATTGCCTAGGTTATTTCATAGAAACTTGAAAGCTGCTTTTGTTTAAAACACTGATTACTTACTAACACTGATAGATATACTATATATGCAAAATCTGTGAGAAAAAAACTTTGTATCTTTCCTTTAATATTGTGTCTATCTCCTTTGCACATTTAACCCCAGACTCAGACTACTCAGTTCTGTGTGGAGACAAATTATTTCAGAAATATGTTGTTCAAGTATATAATGCAGTTCTCTTGGCTTATTGCACAAATATGTGATTCTTGTATCCAATCTTTGGGCATGTACTCAAGTACTGACATTCAATTAGCTTTACTATCAGTTTCAGAGAGAGAAAAAATAAAGCAAACATGAAGTCAGGATGCTTATTTACAATGATGCCAGTGATAGGAGAGTCTCAACAGTTTCTATGTCAAGTAATTGCTTATTAGCCCACCAAGTACAAAGTCAAAATGTTTCAACACAAAAAGATTAAAAAAATAAATAAATAAATACTTGAAACTATGTCTTTGACCAAAGGACAATTACCAAATGAAAGGCTAGCCTTTAGAAATCAACTAAATGATATTTTCTTTTTTTCTTTTCTTTTGTTTTTTTTTTTTTTTTTTTTCAGGCTGAATATTTTTTTAATTAGGTATTTTCTTTATTTACATTTCAAATGCTATCCTTAAAGCTCCCTATGCCCTCCCCCTGCCCTGATCCCCAACCCTCCCACTCCCACTTCCTGGCCCTGGCATTCCCCTGTACTGGGACATATGATCATCGCAAGACAAGGGCTAAATGATATTTTCTAGTCCCATTGATTTGCCTGCAAAATTCATGATGCCCTTCCTTTTAATAGCTGAATAGTATTCCTTTGTACAAATGTAATAATTTTCTTTATTCATTCTTCAGTTGAGGGACATCTGGGTTGCTTCCAGTTTCTAACTATTACAAATAAAGCTGCTATGAACATGATGAAACATATGTCCTTGTTATATGTTGATCTTTTCGGTCTGCACTCAGGAGCAGTATAGCTGGGTCTTCAGGTAGAAGTATATTCAATTTTCTGAGGAACCGCCAGATTGATTTACAGACTGGTTGGAACAGTTTGTAATGTTAACACACCCTTGAAAATTCGACCCAAAATTGTTCATATCTAAAAAAAAAAATGCAGGGGTAAAAATGGAGCAGAGACTGAAGGAAAGGCTGACCAGTGACTGGCCCAATTTGAGATCCATGCCATGGACAAGAATACATTCTGACACTATTACTGATACCATGATGTGCTTCTAGACAGGAGCCTAATATGGCTGTCCTCTGAGAGGGTCTAAGAGCAGCTGACTGTGATAGATGCAGATATTTACAGTCATGCTTTGTACTGAGGTCTGGGAAGCCTATGGAACAGTTAGGGAAAGGAATGAAGGAACAGAAAGGTCTGGCAACCATAGAAAGATGAACATTGTCAAATAATCAGGACCACTGGGAGATCCTAGAGACTAAAGCCCATGGCATATTTGTAGCAGAGAACTGCCTTGTCTGGCCTCAGTGGGAGAGGATGCACCTAATCTTATAGAGACTTGATGCCACAGGGAAGGGAGTTGCTGGGGCGAGTACCCTCTCAGAGGCAAAGCGGAAGGAGGGGGCAAAGAACTCTGAGAGGGGGGACATTTTGGATATAAATAATTAAAATAATTAATAAAAATCATTTAAAAATCAGCTAAATGCTTGCTGCCACTACCTCTATTGAAAGGATAATCTACTCACCTCTTTGATCTATGTAAATTTCTTCTATTCTCAATAAAGGAACTTTACCTATTTTACTCATAATATGTTGTTTGATCTAGTTCTACTGTTTTTATATTATGATTCAATGAATAAAAGAGAAAATTACAAAAGAGAAAAAATATTAAAATACGCCAGTGAGTAGACAGGCATGGATGGAGACGGGTCTAAATGTAGAACTACTTGTTACTGATGGATACAGGGAAGTTGAAATAATACTCTTCAGTTGTACACACATGGATGACTATGTCAGGCTCTAATAGATAGTTCCAAATAAATGGTCGTCACAAAGATGCCCCTGGTTAATCTAAATTTATCAAAACAAAACCAAATTCATGAACTGGGGAAAGGAATGATAGGGACTGGTAGGACGGGAATTCAAAAGGATAGGTAGGATATTTGAAAGAGAGAAGAGACAGTCAAGTACTAAAATTATTTAATAAACATTTTAAAACAACTGTAATTATAATACTTAAAAAATAAATCCAAATAATATACATTATTTTGGAAACCTTTAGAGCATTATTATTTTCTACTCCTAATAATTGAATAAATATTTTAAACTAATATTTCTGGTGCAAGATATGAAGAAAAAGAACCCATGGAAAATTAATGTAATAGTTCAAACAGAAGAAATTAATTTAATGTTTTTTTTTCCTAATTTTCAAAAAGTGTTTAAACTATTTGCCATTTCATTACTAATGGCCTACTTATAATGGCTATTTTATTGAATGCAGAAGATTTGGGTAATGGAGCTGTCAAATTGCCTTAATTACTATAAGATGCATTTTTCTCATTGATTACTCATGTAAATCATAAGCATTGAGAAATATTGCTATACACAAAATACTGTGCTAGATGATGAGTGTTCAAAATAAGGTGAACTTTGTCTTCATTGAGGTTACAATAAAAACAATTATATATCCATGAATGCAGCTACCATTCATGAAAATAGGCTACTGATTTGAAATAGAGCAAGAGGGTACATATTGGAAGGTTTTGAAGGAAGATAGTGAAGGGGAAATGATAAAATTAATTTAAAACCTCAAAAAATGTTGATAGATAGCCTGGAATGCACATACAAACAGGTAGACAAATAGCACAACTTAGAGACCCCAGAAATAAATTGACAAAGCTACGACCAACTAATTGTTGGCAAAGTTGACTGTGCTAGCTATTTTTTACATCAATTTTATACAACTAGGTTAATCTGGGTAGAAGGATTCTAAATCAAGAAAATGTCTCCATAAGATTTGCCAGTAGACAAACCTATGATGATTTTGTTTTTGAATGATGAAAGGGCTCAGCTCACCCTAGGTGGTGGGTACCACTTTTGTGCCAGTGTTCCTAAATTCTATGAGTAACAAACAGTCCAAGCAAGCCATGGGAACAAGCTAGTAAGCAGCATAGCCTCTGCATGAGTTCCTATGTCCAGGTTTCTTCCTGGCTAGAGTTCTTGTCCTGATTACACTTCATGATGGATGGGTCGTTATCTGCAAGTGTAAGATGAAATAAATCCTTTCTTCCCAAGTTGATTTTAGTCATGGTATCTTATTACAACACTAGAAAGCATAACTAAAATAGCAATAAAACATGCTGTGGAATAAGGCAGTCTGTTCAACAAAGGAGGCTGACAAAACTGGGCATCTATCTGAAGAAAAGTGAAAGTAGATGCGTCACCTTGTACAAAAATCATTCAAAACTTTATAACCCCAACGTCTGAAACTAATAGCAGAATACTTGGGGAAAGCTTTTCAAGACTTTGGGGTTGCTAAAAAGTTTCTGAATAAAACGTCACTAGTGCAATAAATAACTATTTTTTGGGGAGGTGGTTAGGATCCATAATGGAACAAGCTAATAACTAGGAGGTGATCATCTTGAAGTGGCCGGCTTCAGATTATTATATAATCTGTGACAGGTGTGTTCTGACTAAGAAAGGCTGTAAGGGATTCATTTTAGGAAGGATTCCTACTATTAATATGCTTTTTTTATTATTATTAACATATATAACAATCACTAAGTAATAGCATACCTCTTTGGAGCAGATCTCTGCACATCCACGAAGATGTACTATCTTATAGTGATGCTATATAGACAAATAGATGACTGAAGTTTAATGATTATCCTATAAGAATTCCTAAAATTATATTTGTGATTAGTAAGCTCTTTTATAATGGGACTGCTATTAGGTCATTTTCTGATAGTCAAAGCTGCAATGAGAACTCTTCTAGTCTCTCAAGTGTCACCGGTTGATTGCTTTTATAAGGTAACCAGACTTTCTCCTGCTCAGAGCACATTCCAAGAGGTTGTAAAACAATTAACCAAATGTCATAACAGGGGAACTAAGGTTTTATCTATAGGTGCTAGGACAGAAGATAAAATATCGACTGGGTTTATCTATATAAAACTTCACTAAAAGCTTAGTTATGGTTTTAAACCTTCAGTGAACCCATGGAGCTGTTTAGCCAGATAATTACTCTTAATGGATATGCATGTAAACATTCGCTGTTGTAAACGTCTATTTCAATTTATGATTTGATTTTTTTGTGTGTGAAGTTGTGATGAACTTTGCAACATTGTGATCATGTATTCTGAAAGATGTATAAGTACTGAGGACAAAGAGATGAGCAGGATCAATAAAGGAAGACTTTTTTGCCTTTCCCCACTTAGACTAGAATCTTTTCCCTTTCCCCACTTAGAGGAACACCCCCTGGCCCCCTCCCCCTGTTTGGATCTTTCTGCTTTTCCCCTTAGATAGCTTTCATAGGAAACTTTTTACAAGTTAGTAATAAACTTTATAATCACTTCTCTTTCTGCAACTTCCAATGGAAAGGTAGAGCCCAGCAGTTCCAGCTGAGATAGAACAAAGGCTGTTTACTTAATCCTTTGTGGCTTGGGGAAGAGTTGCTAAGTGCCAGAACCACAGTTTCTGGCCTCAGAGGATCACAGAAGTCAGGCCAGCTACAATAGCATAGTAATTTAGGCTTAGATAAGTAAACTTTTTATTATACACCAACCCTAAACATCACATAAGACAAAGTCTTACCCTCTGCCTAAGCTCTTCCCCTGCTGTTGCCTCAAGAAAAAACGGACAAGAAAGGAGAACACCCCACGCTGGGGCTGCCCCCCCTGGCAATTTTTATCAAGAGATGGGACTATATGAAATTAAGCAATCTCTGCACAAATAATGAAATTCTCAGCAGAGCACACAGATAACCCACAGAATAGGAGAAGCTATTCTCCTATTTAACAGCTATATTTAACAGCTCCTATATTTAACAGCTGTCTAATAGTTATCCAGAGTTTAAAAAGAACTGAAGAACATTAAATATCAAGAAATTTAAACTATCAACCAACATTAGGCTAGTTTAAACCAATACTTTAGGTTAGTGATTTGAACAAATATCTTTCAAAAGAAGAAACACAAATGTCCAATAACTCCCTGATTATAATTTCAAAACTTTTTGTCAATTTTATTTATTTGAGGAGAGGAAACACAAAATACAATTGTACTGACATTCCATTTCACCCCAGTCAGAATATGAAGACAAATGCTGGAAAGGCCATGAGAAAAGGAACACTTATTTACTGCTGGTAAGATTGCAAGTTAATACAGCAATGAAGGAAATAGATGTTGAGAGTCCTTAAAATTGAGCAACACAATAGGCCATATGGCCCAACTCTTCCACTCCTGAACTCATACCAAAGAATTGTATATTCATTCTGCTACTGAAACATTTTCACACCATGTTTATTACTGCTCTCTTTATGACAGTATAATAATGTTTTATTTTGTAAATTCAATGCAATATAATGATGGTTTAAATTACCCATTTAAGGCTGAGAATTTTGCAGTCTCTTAGCAGATTCATTTTTCCAAGGGTGTAGGTCTCTGAATTTATCCCAATCTCCTACAGAAACTAAGCTTCGTTGCTAAGGATTGAGAGTGGTAGTAATGTATGTATATAATGATAAATCACTGAGAAGTGTTTGGTATTATGTCTAATTAGGCCTAGGGTCCATCTTAACACTGGTGCCAGATACAGTTTTCATCTTCTTCAGTAGGCCATAAAACATATCAAAACTTTGTCAATCCCCTGGTATTGGTGATATTACACCAGTGGGCCTATATTTTCTAATCAGATGGACTGACTGCAAATATTTGCTGGATGAATTTCTGAATTTATTTAGGTATTAATACAATTCTTATCCATTTTGTTTTAATAATGCAAGGATTACAGAAATTTGTTGTATATATTTTAATACTTCAAAATGTAAGTGAAGAGATTAAACTAAGAAAAATAGTGTTCTTCTGGCCTTATTTTATCATCATCTTTGAAAATTGATCAGTCAATTCCCTTCTAATTTATCACAACATGTATAATAACTTAGTGTGAATTGTAGACCCCACACTCTGTTGTGCAATACCACTATCTTTTACGGTATACATAATCAAAGATAGATTTACCTTCTCATATTAAATTATGTATGTAAATCACATTTTAGAGCACAGACTTATATATGACATATCTTATCTGTTGGTAATTTTTCCAAAACAATCTTGAGGGAACATATTATAATTTCAGTTTTCGTTCATCTTCTTTGCATATGTAACTATATAATTAATCATTTTTTGTAACTTTGAAAATAATCTTCTTGTTACTTTCCATAAAACCAATAAATAACATTTTTCATTATTAACAGTAAAATACAATTCTGTTTTTTCCATATTTTAGGTAATGTGTTTTTTTTTTTTTAATAACCAAACAGTATTATACTCTAGATAAGATTTGAAATTCTCTAATAGTTATGAACAACAGTATCAATTAACTGGACCCCTCAGAGCTCCCAGGGACTAAAGCACCAATCAAAGAGTACAGTGGGCCTGTTCATGGCTCCTGCTACAAATGTAGCAGAGGACTGCCTCATCTGGAATCAGTGGGAGGGGAGGCACTTGGTCCTTTGAAGGCTTGATGCCCCAGAGAAGGGGAATGCTAGAGGGGTGAGGTGGGAGTGGGTGGGCAAAGGGGAGGAGGAGGGAGGGGGTTCTTGGAGGGGAGACTGGGAAGGGGGGTAACGTTACAAATATAAACAAATAAAAGGATTAGTAATAAAAATGGAAAGTGACTCCAAAATTGGAAATAGTATTTTTGAAGTTCATTCATCTCATGATCTGCTTTGCTTCTATAGTGCTGGGATTACAGGCTAATGCTAGTATATATAGATTTCAAGCAGACATTTTAGAAAATAATCAGTATTCAATATAACAATTATGAAGCTAGTAACTATTCTAGTAATTTTATAGCTTTATTTCTTACATTCTTGTTTCAGCTCGTGAGATGACTTTGGAGACATATAATTTCATCTTCTGATACATACTTTCTCTCTCAAAACATAGTCTGTTTTCAAACTCCAACCTAATAACATTATTTAAATCCAATAATTTCCCAGAGATCCAGTTCACATATTATTGTGTAGCTGTCCAGCAGTCATAGTTGAACTGGGTTACCTGAAAGAGGGCCCGGAAATGAAAAGAATGGGCTGTGAGAGAAGGATTAAGCCAAAAGTTTCTAATCAAGGCTCAATGTATAATTTTCAGCTATGTGTTTATATAGGGGAAATTCAAAGACTCATCCTTTGTTTCAGCTGGATTATGTTGCTTTGTTTTAGCTGTATTCTGTTGCAAAGCAAGCTCAGCAGGCAGTCTGCTCCTGTAGTAAACTGACTACACTTGGGTCATTAAGGTCCAACTGTGGCAAACACTTACAAGTATATTTTGCCTGCTTAAGGCTGGGGGAAGGGCACAATTCCCCCTTTTTTTGTTTTTTGTTTTTTTAAAAGATAAGCAGTTATCAGTAGCTGAATGGGTGCACAAGATTTACTTATTTTCCATAATCCCATCAAGGGTATAGAGTGGCTCAGGGACCATGCTTGTCTTAGGTCCATATCTATAATGCTCCTTCTTACCCATCATGGACTGCATATGTAGCTTTTTGATGTATGTGTGTGGATTAGGTTGAGAGGAGCTCAAGAACATGGTGGTTACCTGTCTCTGGCCACCAGCCTTCAAAAGCATACTCTTTCCCATTCACACCAAAGCCAGAAGAACATATGAATATGCACTCAATGCATTTCTTCATAGCAAAGAATAACTGCCATGGTGAATAGCCGAGCTTGCTGAAGACAATCCTGTGTGAAGGCAAACAACCTGCTTAAATTACAAAGTTTAAAAATTAAAAGCAATAGCATTATAATTAGAAAATAAAGTTGTCTGTGGGGATGTCCGAGTTATTTAATTTGCTAATTGACAATGATCAAACACAAAGTCTGGCCACCAGGTATATAGGGAGTGGCTACACGCATCTTATATATTTAGACCAAACAAAATTTTCTTGCTTTTTCTAGCTGTAATTTCAAGAGAAAAAGCACCTTGTCACTTGCTGAACCAAATAAACACAATTGCAGAGATTTTTCTAGGAAAAACAATCATTAGCTTACTTGCCATAGAACTTGAGCAGCTGCTGGCCCCTTTAAGAGAAGTTTTTGCAGACAATCAGCTACTGGCAGGCTTCTCCAGCTGTGCTTGAGTCCCATCTACAGTGCAGAGTAACTTAACAGTTTCTGCTGTGCAAATTGAGACTGCCTTTTAAACAAGTTAAACTAAATCAAGGGGTGCATAGCAAGCAGATAAAGTTTTAACCATTTTTTCCTTTGGAATACTAAACATAGAACAGCAATCATTCAAACAACGAAACAAAACCAGACATAAATGGACACATGTGGACAGATTGGTGCACCATGGCCAGACAATAGACAGAGAGGGTAAAGAACTTGAACCTGAACTAAAAATATCTCCAGTAGGAGCCAGAGAGGAAGCAAGACCTCTCCTGATTTCCTACTGTCCCTAGGAGATCTCTGAAATAACTTATATCCATTTTTTGCTAATGCATCCCAGACAGGGGACAACTGCTTTTCTGGGAACTATTCTCTCTCTCTCTCTTTCTCATGTTTACCATTCCTACTTCTGGGAACCACACACAGCATTGTTTCAAGCTATCTTTCTCGCCGGCAAGAACACACTCGGACAACAGGAATCTTCTGCAGCAAAAAGCTTTATTGCTTCTTAAGGAGGGAAGACCCAGACCCTGGAAAATGGTGTTGCTTGTATAGCCCTCAGCCATGGCTTTTCAGCACCTGATGTGGCATGTCAGCTCCTGATTTGTTGCTTGTACATCACCCCATTACTATGCCCCGAGATAGGCAGTGACTAAGCATGAGTTCACTCTCGCACCTGCGTACAAGGCTTGTTTACTAGTTAGGCACAGCGGAGGCCAGCGCCATCTTATAATGGTGATTGCTCGCAGCACAGCTCTCCACACAGCATAAATATACTTCAGATAAGAATTTTTCTAACATTTTATTTTATTTTATTTTAAACCCTGCTCATATTGCCTGATGCATCTCTTGACTGCAGACAAAATGTTTATATAGAATTCCCCTGTTCCATTGTGCTGTCACTCCTAGGTGAATTCACCTTGGGTAAATATCTCTTCAGCCTAGCCTGTATTCCCTAAATGCACCTCCCGCAACAACAGCCTCCAGAAAAATAAAATGTATACCTTGTGCTAGCATTAATTCTGTTCGTTGCTTACCACCATGCAGGATACAGTTAGTTTTCTTCCATGTTTCTCAGTGGGTCCCCCGATTTTCAAGCCTCCTTTTTGGGCACCACCTGAAGCTGCCCAGCAGCCATGGATGAACTGGGTTGCCTGGAAGGGGGGCTGAAAATGAAAAGGAGAGGGTGGGAGAGAAGGACGAAGCCAAGACAAAAGTTTCTGACCAAAGCTCAAAGCATAATTTTCAGCTGTGTTTATATAGACCCATCTTTTGTTTCAGCTGGATTCAGCAGGCAGCTACTCCTGTAGGAATCTGACTCCACCTGGGTCTTTGAGGTCCAACTGTGGCAGATATTTAATGTCATTTCACTTGCTCAAGGCTGGGGAAAGGACACATTATTGCAAAGAGAATTTGACTTTTCCATGAATTTGGGATACAATGCTTCAAATATTCATTTTAAAAGATATGATGTTTACATGGTAGAATGCTTCAAATGTCCTAAAAGTTAATGGTGTGTGATTTATGTTTTATTTCATCATCAGAAATCAATTACTATGCTTTGTTGATCTTGGAAAAGCTTGTAATTAAATGTAGAGTTCTTTGATGTTCTCTTTTAATGGTATCATCCTTCATTCTAGATTTATTTCATGGAATAAAGAAGAAAAATTGATTTCCATATGTATCATTCCTTTTAAATTATCTGTCATAGTTTCAAGTGCCAAAACTTTATCAACTACCAGTAGATAGCTGTTCAAAATGTCAAAGTTGTCTAAGTAGTGACATTTTTTTTCAAGTCAGGGATAGAAATGTTATTGAAAAAAAAAAAAAAACTCAGCAGATCACAAAGTGAAGAAATTGCTAAGTCCTAAAAATAAGGAAAAGACTAATATTTCTTCCAGTTTACTAACATTGTGGTGCTTCTACAAATCATCAGAGCACTGTGAGTTATTTCTTGAGTAATTATATTATTAAGAGCAATATTTTCTAAATTTATTGTGGTATAGTAATACTATTTATAAAATAAAAGAAAACAGAAGTCAATTTCAAAAGCAATTCATTTCCTTAACATGTAGAAGATCACACACAGATTATTAAATTTTATTAAGTTTTAGTAAAAGGAATGTATTTATTTTTAATAATAAGATATAGGAATCACATGAAAAATGAATTAGGATGAAAAATAATTTATTACTACCTTAAATTCCCAATAATGGAACCATATGGAAAACTCTTGGACATTTAAGGAATACAAACCTGTTTTTAGGAATTGATTTGGACATTAAAGAAGATATTTTCTTGATACGTATTTTTTTACCTTATTTTAATTACTCACAACTGAAATTCATTTCTTTCTTAGGAAATTCTATGTTTTCATATAGTTCATAATTATCCTTTGTGGTTGGTGAAATTTGAATGCCTCCTGGTCAGGTTTGAATTATTGAATTATTGAATTGTTGAATTATTGAATTATTTGAATTATTGAATTATTGAATTATTTGAATTATTGAATTATTTGAATTATTGAATTATTGAATTATTTGAATTATTGAATTATTTGAATTATTGGCCTGTAACTGGTGGAACTATTTTGAAAGGATGGTGAGTTATGACCTCATTGGAGAAGTTTGTCTCCAAGGGCATGCTTGAGGTTTCAAAAGTGCAAGCCATTTCTAGTTAGTGCTTTCTCTCTGCCTCTTGTTTGTGGATCAGATGCGAGCTCTCAGCTACTTTTCCAGTGTAATGCATACTTACTGCCATGCTCCCTATCATGATGGTTATGGACTTATACTCTGAAACTGTAAGAAAGCTTCAAATAAATGTTTTCTTTTACAAATTGCCTTGGTCATGGTATCTCTTCATGGAAATAAAAAATCTAAAATACTCTTAAATAGATGTTTATACTTCCTTCCAAATCCCAGATACAATTAAGTTCACTCTCAATTTTATATGTTGAATATAGTCTTTATTCTTTTGTTGTTTTATGTATTTTATTTACTTTCATATTCTCCTCATGTATTAAGCATTTTTAGTGTGAGAATGGGGACGTTTATTGGTTTTACCCTTTTGGAATCTTGCTGCCCACATTTATTCTTTCTTAAATTTTATTAACTTATTTGCATAATGTGTTTTTGCAAGTGTATTCAGATGAGAGAACAGTTTGTAGCTATTGGTTCTCCCCTTCTACCACATGGATGTCAGAGCTTGAATACAGGTCATCAGACTTGATAGCATACTCTATATCCTGCTGAGACATTTTACTGGTTTTCTGCCCATTTTTAAAATTTGGATTCTCTTTTGTAATAGCATCCCTTTATAGTTATAGAATGCCATTGTAGCAGCACTGGTAAAGGTATTTTCCTATGTCCTAGGTGAAAGGAGACAATGTGATTTATTGATCTGTTTATCATGGCCCTAGTTTTCAATATAGAGTAGTATACTCAGGTATGAAAAACAGATGATTCCTCACCAATTATAACCCTCTAAGAAAATAGTCTGTTAAAACTTTTAGTGTGTGGTTAAAATGATAATTTTTTTTAAGTACACAAAACTGCTCCCCTATAGGTAGTATCAGTTATATAAAAATAAATACACATAAATTAATGGCTTTGGAAAAAGTCTAGAAATTCTGAAAAAGAAAATTAAGTATGGAACTATGGAGAGCATGTAAATATGCAATTATATATAACCACATGTATTATTGATCTGTCATAAATGAAGAGATAACTATTAATATATATGTAAATCTTATAATTGGGTTATTTTATGAAATATGTTAACTCCCAAATGCCAATAAATCCACTTATACCAGAAGTGTGGATGGCTTAACCTTATGTGTGTCTTCTGCCAGTAACAACAGATGCCATGTGTTCATGTCATATGCAGAAGTCACCATTAAATGTCACTATTTTCCATCTTCTGCCCATGTCATTCGTTCTGACTCAGAGTCCTCAATGTTTCCTGATACCTAGAAAAGCAGATGTTGATATCAGTGTCCACTTTAAGTCTAATACATCTATTAGTACTTTGACCAGTTATGCAGATAATTTCCTCTGTATTAGAACTTATGTTGTTTCTAATATTTTTAGTATTGCAAAGTTTTTCCATAGAAATTCCTGTCCATATATTTTTTGTGAACATAAATAAACAACTCTGTAGCAAAAATAAAAGATGAATGTTAAAGTGATGCACTACAATGTTTACTGCAAACTGTTAAATTGCTAAGTTATTTTTTATAAGTCGTAGTGATCAGAAAAATGCAAATCAAAATGACCCTGAGATTCTACCTTACACCAATTAGAATGGCTAAGATCAAACCCTCAGGGGGAAAGATATGTTAGTGAAAACATGGAGAAACAGGAAAACTCCTCCATTGTTGGTGGGATGGCAAGCTGGTACAACCACTCTAGAAATCAGTCTGGAGGTTCCTCAGAAAATTGAAAATAGACCTATCTGAAGACCCAGCAATACCACTCGTGGGGATATACCCAAAAGATGCCCCACCATGCCACAGTGGCACGTGTTCCAATATGTTCATATTAGCCTTGTTTGAGATTGCAAGAAGGTGGAAACAACCCAGATATCCCAGGACAGAAAAATGGATACAGAATATGTGGTTCATTTACACAATGGAATACTAATCATCTATTAAGAACAAGGACATTCCGAGTTTTGCAGGCAAATGGATGGAACAAGAAAATATCATCCTGAGTGAGGCAACTCAGACTCAAAAGAACACACATGATATGTGCTCACTAATAAGTGGATATTAACAACAAAAACAACAAAAAAGTGCAGAATACCCAAGATACAGTACACAGAATTCAAAAAGGTCAACAAGCTGAAGGGCTCAAGTAAGGACATCTCAGTCCCACTTGAGAGGGAAAAGAAAGCAATCACAAGTGGGGAGGGAAGGAGACACCTGGGAAGTAAGGTGGACGTGGGTGTTGGGGGGACGAGGGAATTGGGGGGAGAGAGGAACCTGATTTGGTATTGGATGACAGAAAAGGACTGAAGCCCTGAAGACCTGCAGAAAGAATGGAAACAGGCAACCTTGGTAGGTAGGAGGTTATGAGAACTCTCCAGAATGCACCAGAGACCTGGGAGGTAAGAGGCTCTCAGAACTCAAAGGGAGGGACCTTAGAAGAAATATCCAACAGTAAGGAGCTGGAACTTGTAAAGTCCTCCTTCAGCAGGAAGACAGGGCATCAAGTGAGGGATGGGCTTGCCATCCCACAGTCAAAACTCTGACCCATAATTGTTCCTATGTGAAAGAACTGCAGGGATGGAAATGGAGAGGAGCCTGAGGGAAAGAGGTCTAGGGACAGGCCCAAAGTGGGAAGGAGAGCAAAGGGAGGTCCGAAGGCCTGACACTATTACTGAGGCTATGGCATGCTCACAAAAAGGGACCTATCATGACCATACTCTGGAAGACGCAAAAAGCAGCTGAAAGAGTCATGCAGATATTTTCACCCAACCAATGGACAGAAGCTTCTGACCCTGTTGTTGAATTAGGGAAAGGCTGGAAGAAGCTGAGGAGGAGTGTGACCCTGTAGGAGGAACTGCAGTCTCAATTAATCTGGGCCCCTGAAATCTCTCAAACACTGGAGCACCAACCAGGAAGCATACACCAGCTGATATGAGGCCCCTGATACATATACAGCAGAGGACTGCCAGGTCTGGGTTCAGTCAGAGAAGATGCACCTAAGTCTCAAGAGACTGAAGGCCTCAGGGAGTGGGAAAGTTTGGTGGGGTAGGGAGTGGGGTGGTGAGGAGATCCTCATGGAAACAGGGACAGGTGGAGGTATGGGGTATAGAACAGTCAGAGGGTGGACTGGGAGGGTCATAAAATCTGGATTGTGAAAAAGATTAAGTAAAACTTTTTAAAAAATGAAAAAAATAGATTCTCCTTTCATACACTATTTCTCATTTCCCTCTCTCCTTTCTTCCCAGATCCTCCCTATTTCCCTTCTCTTTTTCCATTCAAAAATTCAGAGTCAAAGTTCTTAAAGACCATGTGGTAGTTTTCCTAGGATTTACTTCACATGAATTATGTAAATAACAATTTATTTATTAGTTCAAGTTTGGCATTATAGGTATAATTATGTGATAAAGTGTTAAGCTTCAAAGCATAGTAATGGAGTCAAAATTATACTCAAGTCTCTAAACTCTCTCTCTCTCTCTCTCTCTCTCTCTCTCTCTCTCTCTCTCTCTCTCTTTCTCTGCTTATATTACTATGGAACCTGACATAAGTGTTGTTAACATTTAGGGGCAAAGTCATGGTACACATTTATTTATCCAATATAATGAACTGACACCTAAAGAGGCACTTAGAATTTCCTAAATTAAAAGAAAAAAATCGCCTAAGGACACTGCAATGTCAGTTATCACATATTGTTTTTTAACAAGAATGAGTGTTTTGGAGGTAATATCACTTAAGTTATTCCCTTGCCAACCCTTACATTATGCTAACTCTTCCATATATTGTCAATTTTCCACTTGCATCATTAATCTAATGAGAAAATATTTTCATTTATTTTGAAAATCAGTGAATATTTCTGCATAATACTGATATATTTTGTTAAAGTAAATGCAAATTTGTAACTTAAATAGAAGCAAAAGAAGCTATTTCATTGGTGCAAGATCAGAATCCATGTGTAGAAACTGTAATTCAGTTGTTGAAGAAATACATGAAATTATTAGGGAGAGAGGGAGAGGGACAGGGAAAGGTAGAGGTCGAGAGAGGGGGAGAAGGAGAGGGAGAGAGAATTATTTTGCTTTCACTTCATCATTATCATTGATAGTTGTTAGCACATTTTGGGAAATGTGGAGATAGTGTCCATATTTACAACTATATATAGTACAGGGAAAGTTGTGCTAGCTCACCTTGCTAAGTATTTTTATAAATTTTTAGTGAATTTTGGAGGATCTCTTAGAGTTTTATTGCTGTGAAGATGTGAAGAGACATCATAACCACAGCAACTCTTACAAAGAACAGCATTTATTTGGTGCTGGCTTACAGTTTCAGAGGTTTAGTTCATTATTAGCACTGTGGGAAACATGGCAGCATGCAGACAGACATGGTGTTAGAGAAGGAGCTGAGAGTTCTACATCTTGATCTGAAGGCAGCAGAAGGTGACTATGCCATCCTGGGCATAGCTTGAGAATAGAAGACCAAAAAGCTTACCATCATATTGGCACACTTCCTCCAATAAGGCAATACCTCCTAATAATACCACTTTCTTTTTTTATTAGATATTTTCTTTATATCCATTTCAAATTTCCAATGCTATCCCAAAAGTTCCCTATACCCTTCCTCTGCCCTGCTCCCCTATCCACCACTCCAGCTTCTTGGCCCTGGCATTCCCCTGTACTGGGGCATATAAAGTTTGCAATACCAAGGGGCCTCTCTTCCCAGTGATGGCCGACTAGGCCATCTTCTGCTACATATGCAGCTAGAGACACAAGCTCTGGGGGTACTGGTTATTTCATATTTTTGTTCCACCTATAGGGTTGCAGATACCTTCATCTCCTTGGGTGCTTTTTCTAGCTTCTCCTTTGGGGGCCCTGGGTTCCATCTTTACAAGCCAAGCATTCAAATACATTAATGTGGGTCATTTTTATTTAAACCACTACAGAGGGTAAACAGATAACAGACAAATGATAAAATGAGAAAATAAGGAAAGGGAAGGATGTTTAGAGATGTAAGAACTAGAACACACATACATACCCCAAAACTGCCAGGTTCTAAACCACCAACAAAAGAGTAAAAATGGAGTAACCCATGGTTTAAGCTTCATATGTAGCAGAGGATGATCACTGGAAGGAGACACCATTAGCCCTAGGAAGGCTGGATGCCCCAGTGTAGGGGAATGCCAGGACATGGAAGTGGGAGTTGGTGAGTGGGTGGGTGCGTGGGCACCCTCACAGAAGCAGAGGGAGGGAAGATGGGATAGAGGGCATGCCAGGAAAGGGAACATTTGAAATGTAAACAAGCAAAATTAAAAAAATAAATAAATAAAAAAGAAGAACAGAGATCTCTGCAGCAAATCTGGTACAATCATTTTTCCTTACCTCAATAAGGAAATTTCCATTGAGACTGTGTCTCTGTAATTATTCTGAAACTTTTTGTAACTGTTTATTTTTGCTCCTTGGTAAACACACCTATAAATCGATTGATTTCTTACTTTGAACAAAGTTAATAACAGTCAATCTTTGTGATTATATTACTTCATATGATTAATCAAAGATGGAACAAATAGAAAAAATACAATAATTAATGTTACAATACCAATAGCATATGATAGTTCAAGGCATAGTATGTTGTACTGAAAATCATATTGCACAGGGAGAAACTTGATTATTAGAACTAGAATGTATTGAGGGAAAAATGAACAATTAGAGACTGATGTTATATCACTTAAATATTGGTCTAAATTCATTACTTTTCCATTAACTGGAGATATTTAAATTTAGAATGTTTCACATAATCTCTTTCTTAGAAAGAGAAAATGTGAAGTAAAAGTAAAAGAGAGTATGATGCACCAAAACCAATTAGAGAAATTATTAGTACAGAAGCAACAGTTGTGTACAAGAATTGCTTACATTTGAGTAGAGGAAGCTGACGGATTTGTTTGAGTTAATTTTATATTTAACCACTTTGCTGAAGTTGTTTTTCAGGTTTAGGGGTTCACTAGTAAAATTTTGGGGTCACTTAAGTGTACTATCATATCATCTGCAAATAGTGATAGTTTGACTTCTTCCTTACTAATTTGTATTCTTCAACCTCTATTTATTGTGTAATTGTTCAAGCTAGAAGTACAAGTACTATATTGAATAGATAGGGAGAGAGTGGGCAGCCTTGTCTAGTCCCTGATTTTAGTGGGATTGCTTCAAGTTTCTCTCCATTGACTGGTTACTTCTTCCCTGTATATTTGCTATTTTCACGTAAGGGCCTTGAATTCCTGATCTTTTCAAGACTTTTAACATGAAGGGATGTTGGATTTTGTCAAATGCTTTTTAAGTATATAATGAAATGTTACTCAAAGGATAAACAGGGTGAGAAAAAATTAGGGAAACCATACATTTCTCAATAGTTATAAACAATATAAAATATCTTGGTGTGACTTTAACCAAACAAGGGAAAGACCTGGATGAGAGGAACTTCAAGTCTCTGAAGAAAGAAATGGAAGATCTCAGAAAATGGAAAGAACTCCCATGCTCATGGAATGGCAGGATTAATATAGTAAAACTAGCCATCTTGCTGGAAGCAATCTAAAGATTCAATGCAATTCCCGTCAAAATGCCCACTCAATTCTTTATGGAGTTAGAAAGATCAATTTACAAAAGCATGTGGAATAACAAAAAACCCAGGATGTCAAAAACTATTCTCAACAATAAAAGAACTTCTAAGGAAATCAGTATTCCTGACCTCAAGCTATACTACAGAGCAATAGTGATAAAAACTGCATGGTATTGGTACAGTGACAGCCAGGTAGGTCAAAGTAATAGAAATGAAGATCCGGAAATGAAGCCACACACCTATGGTCACTTGATCTTGGACAAAGGAGCTAAAACAATTCAGTGGAAAAAAAGACAACATTTTCAACAAATGGTGTTGGTTTAACTGGCAGTCAACACGTAGAAAAATACAAATTGATCCATATTTATCTCCCTGTACAAAGCTCAAGTCCAAGTGGATCAAGGACCTCCACATAAAACCAGATACAATAAATCTAACAGAAAAGAAAGTGGAGAAAAAACTTGAACATATGGGCACAGGGGAAAGTTTCCTGAACAGGTGAACAATCTAAGAACAGCAATCCACAAATGGGACCTCATAACATTGCAAAGCTATTGTAAGAAAAAGGACACTGTCAATAGGAGAAAATTGCAACCAACAGATTGGAAAAAGATCTCTATCAATCCTACATAAAGGGCTAATATCCAATACACACAAAGAAATCAAGAAGTTAGACTTCAGGGAACAAAATAACCCGTTTCAAAAAATGGGGAACAGAACTAAACGGAGATTTCTCAACTGAGGAAACTCGAATGGCCGAAGCACCTAAAGAAATGTTCAACATCTTTAGTCATCAAATCAAAACAACCCTGAGATTCCATCTCACAACACTCAGAATGGCTAAGATAAAAAACTCAGGTAACAGCAGATGCTGGCAAGGATGTGGAGAAAAAGGAACACTCCTCCATTGCTGATGGCATTGCAAGCTTGTACAACCACTCTGGAAAAAAGTCTGGCAGTTCCTTAGAAAATTGGACATACTTGTCTGTCACTATACCAGTACCACGCAGTTTTTATCACAATACCTCTGTAGTAAATCTTTAGGTCCGGCATGGTGATTCCACCAGAGGTTCTTTTATCCTTGAGAAGAGTTTTTGCTATCCTAGGTTTTTTGTTATTCCAGAGGAATTTGCAGATTGCACTTTCTAATTCGTTGAAGAATTGAGTTGGAATTTTGATGGGGATTGCATTGAATCTGTAGATTGCTTTTGGTAAGATAGCCATTTTTACAATGTTGATCCTGCCAATCCACGAGCATGGGAGATCTTTCCATTTTCTGAGATCTTCTATAATTTATTTCTTCAGAGACTTGAAGTTTTTATTATACAGATCTTTCACTTCCTTAGTTAGAGTCACGCCAAGATATTTTATATTATTTGTGACTATTGAGAAGGGTGTTGTTTCCCTAATTTCTTTCTCAGCCTGTTTATTCTTTGTGTAGAGAAAGGCCATTGATTTGTTTGAGTTAATTATATATCCAGCTACTTCACCAAAGCTGTTTATCAGGTTTAGGAGTTCTCTGGTGGAATTTTTAGGGTCACTTATATATACTATCATATCATCTGCAAAAAGTGATATTTTGACTTCATCTTTTACAATTTGTATTCCTTTGATCTCCTTTTGTTGTCGAATTGCTCTGGCTAGGACTTCAAGTACAATGTTGAATAGGTATGGAGAAAGTGGACAGCCTTGTCTAGTCCCTGATTTTAGAGGGATTGCTTCAAGCTTCTCACCATTTACTTTGATGTTGGCTACTGGTTTGCTGTAGATTGATTTTATCACGTTTAGGTATGTGCCTTGAATTCCTGATCTTTCCAAGACTTTTATCATGAATGGTTGTTGGATCTTGTCAAATGCTTTTTCCACATCTAACGAGATGATCATGTGGTTTTTGTCTTTGAGTTTGTTTATATACTGGATTACATTGATGGATTTCTGTATATTGAACCATCCCTGCATCCCTGGGATGAAACCTACTTGGTCAGGATGGATGATTGTTTTGATGTGTTCTTGGATTCGGTTAGCAAGAACTTTATTGAGTATTTTTGCATCAATATTCATAAGGGATATAGGTCTGAAGTTTTCTATCTTTTTTGGGTCTTTTCGTGGTTTAGGTATCAGAGTAATTGTGGCTTCATAGAATGAGTTGGGTAGAGTACCTTCTGTTTCTATATTGTGGAATAGTTTGTGAAGAACTGGGATTAGATCTTCTTTGAAGGTCTGATAGAACTCTGCACTAAACCCATCTGGTCCTGGGCTTTTTTCGGTTGGGAAATTATTAATGACTGCTTCTATTTCTTTGGGGGATATAGGGCTGTTTAGATCATTAATCTGATCTTGATTCAACTTTGATACCTGGTATCTGTCTAGGAACTTCTCCATTTCATCCAGGTTCTCCAGTTTTGTTGAGTATAGCCTTTTATAGAAGAATTTGATGGGGTTTTGGATGTCTTCAGGATCTGTTGTTATGTCTCCTTTTTCATTTCTGATTTTGTTAATTAGAATGCTTTCCCTGTGCCCTCTAGTGAGTCTGGCTAAGGGTTGATCTATCTTGTTGATTTTCTCAAAGAACCAGCTCCTTGATTGGTTGATTCTTTGAATAGTTCTTCTTGTTTCCACGTGGTTGATTTCGCCCCTGAGTTTGATTATTTCCTGCCATCTACTCCTCTTGGGTGAATTTGCTTCCTTTTGTTCTAGTGCTTTTAGGTGTGTTGACAAGCTGCTAATGTGTGCACTCTCTAGTTTCTTTTTGGAGGCACTCAGAGCTATGAGTTTTCCTCTTAGAAATGCTTTCATTGTGTCCCATAAGTTTGGGTATGTTGTGGCTTCATTTTCATTGAACTCTTAGAAGTCCTTAATTTCTTTCTTTATTCCTTCCTTGACCAAGGTATCATTGATAAGAGTGTTGTTCAGTTTCCACGTGAATGTTGGCTTTCTATTATTTATTTTGTTATTGAAGATCAGCCTTAGTCCATGGTGATCTGATAGGATGCATGGGACAATTTCAATATTTTTGTATCTGTTGAGGCCTGTTTTGTGACCAATTATGTGGTCAATTTTGGAGAAGGTACTATGAGGTGCTGAGAAGAAGGTATATCCTTTTGTTTTAGGATAGAATGTTCTGTAGCTATCTGCCAGATCCATTTGATTCATAACTTCTGTTAGTTTCACTGTGTCCCTGTTTAGTTTCTGTTTCCATGATCTGTCCATTGGTGAAAGTGGTGTGTTGAAGTCTCCCACTATTATTGTATGAGGTGCATTGTGTGCTTTGAGATTTACTAAAGTTTCTTTAATGAATGTAGCTGCCTTTGTATTTGGAGCATAGATATTCAGAATTGATAGTTCCTCTTGGAGGATTTTACCTTTGATGAGTATGAAGTGCCCCTCCCTGTCTTTTTTGATGACTTTGGGTTGGAAGTCAATCTTATCAGATATTAGAATGGCTACTCCAGCTTGTTTCTTCATACCATTTGCTTGGAAAATTGTTTTCCAGCCTTTCATTCTGAGGTAGTGTCTATCTTTTTCTCTGAGATGAGTTTCCTGTAAGCAGCAAAATGTTGGGTCTTGTTTGTGTAGCCAGTTTGTTAGTCTATGTCTTTTTATCAGGGAGTTGAGTCCATTGACATTAAGAGATATTAAGGAAAAGTAATTGTTGCTTCCTGATTTTTTTTGTTTTTAAACTTGGCATGCTGTTCTTGTGGCTGTCTTCTTTTAGGTTTGTTGAGGGATTACCTTCTTGTTTTTTCTAGGGCTTGGTTCCCGTCCTTGCATTGGTACTGGTATAGTGACAGACAAGTAGACCAATGGAATAGAATTGAAGACCCAGAAATGAACCCATACACCTACAGTCACTTGATCTTCGACAAGGGAGTTAAAACCATCCAGTGGAAGAAAGACAGCATTTTCAACAAATGGTGCTGGCACAACTGGTTGTTAACATGTAGAAGAATGTGAATCGATCCATTCCTATCTCTTTGTACTAAGGTCAAGTCTATGTGGATCAAGGAACTTCACATAAAACCAGAGACACTGAAACTTATAAAGGAGAAAGTGGGGAAAAGCCTAGAAGATATGGGCACAGGGGAAAATTTCTTGAATAGAACAGCAATGGCTTGCGCTGTAAGATCAAGAATTGACAAGTGGGACCTCATGAAACTGAAAAGCTTCTGCAAGGCAAAAGACACAATCAATAATACAAAAAAAACACCAACAGATTGGGAAAGGATCTTTACCTATCCTAAATCAGATAAGAGACTAATATCCAATATATATAAGGAACTCAAGAAGGTGGACTCCAGAAAATCAAATAACCCCATGAAAAATGGGGCTCAGAACTGAACAAAGAATTCTCACCTGAGGAATACCGAATGGCAGAGAAGCACCTGAAAAAATGTTCAACATCCTTAATCATCAGGGAAATACAAATCAAAACAACCCTGAGATTCCACCTCACACCAGTCAGAATGGCTAAGATCAAAAATTCAGGTGACAGCAGATGCTGGCAAGGATGTGGAGAAAGAGGAACACTCCTCCATTGTTGGTGGGATTGCAAGCTTGTACAACCACTCTGGAAATCAGTCTGGCGGTTCCTCAGAAAATTGGACATAGTACTACTGGAAGATCCAGCAATACCTCCCCTGGGCATATATCCAGAAGATGTCCCAAACGGTAAGAAGGACACATGCTCCACTATGTTCATAGCAGCCTTATTTATATTAGCCAGAAGCTGGAAAGTACCCAGATGCCCCTCAACAGAGGAATGGATACAGAAATTATGGTACATTTACACAATGGAGTACTACTCAGCTATTAAAAAGAATGAATTTATAAAATTCCTAGCCAAATGGATGGACCTGGAGGGCATCATCTTGAGTGAGGTAACACAATCACAAAGGAACTCACACAATATGTATTCACTGATAAGTGGATATTAGCCCAAAACTTAGGATACCCAAGATATAATATACAATTTGCTAAACGCATGAAACTCAAGAAGAATGAAGACCAAAGTGTGGACACTATGCTACTTCTTAGAATTGGGAACAAAACACCCATGGAAGGAGTTTCAGAGACAAAGTTTGGAGCTGTGATGAAAGGATGGACCATCTAGAGACTGCCATATCCAGGGATCCATCCGATAATCAGCTTCCAAATGCTGACACCATTGCATACACTAGCAAGATTTTGCTGAAAGGACCCAAATATAGCTGTCTCTTGTGAGACGATGCTGGGGCCTAGCAAACACAGAAGTGGATGCTCACAGTCAGCTACTGAATGTATCACAGGGCTCCCAATGGAGAAGCTAGGGAAAGTACCCAAGGAGCTAAAGGGATCTGAAACCCTATATTTGGAACAATATGATGAACTAACCAGTACCCCGGAGCTCTTGTCTCTAGCTGCATATGTATCGAAAGATGGCCTAGTTGGCCATCACTGGAAAGAGAGGCCCATTGGACTTGCAAACTTTATATGCCCCAATATAGGGGATTACCAGGGCCAAAAGAATGGGAATGGGTGGGTAGGGAAGTGGGGGGGAGTATGGGGGACTTTTGGGATTGCATTGGAAATGTAATTGAGGAAAATATGTAATAAAAATATTAACAATTAAAAAAAAATAACTTGTGACTGCGTCACATGTGTATATCATGTTGCATGAACTTGACATCTTAACAATAGTGAAGTTATTAACCTTGCACCCTGTCACCTTGCTACACTGATATTGCTATAATTGCTTATTAAGTCTAGAAATGTCCTTGTCATTTTTCTAAAGAGCAGAACATGTCCTCTGTGAACAAAGCTTGATTTCCCATTTACAATTGTTATAGCTTTTGTTTCTTCTTCCTGTGTTGTTTTCACTAAAATTTATAATAAAACATTGAAAATAGCTAAAAAAAAAAAAAAAAAAAAGAGGAAAGAAAATTGGAAAAGAGGAAAGAAAATTGGACAGCCTGATGACCCAGCTATACCACTCCTTAGTGTATCCTCAGAAATGTTCCAATATGTAATAAGGACATGTGCTCCATTATGTTCATAGCAGACATATTTGTAATATTCAGAAGCTGGAAAGAACCCAGATGTTCTTCAAAAGAGAAATTGATTTAGTCAGGGTTTACCTGGTTGTGGTTGTGCATGCCCTTAGGATTTGCTGAAGGAGGCAGACTCAGGAGGATCAAGAGTTTGAGGCAAGTCATGGCTACCTCCACTTCTTTTGGATCCTTTTTTTATTCTATAGAAAAAAATAGTACATTATAAAAATTATTTCCAGGCTCCTCGAGTAGAGGCAATTGCTGCCAAGTCTGGCAACTCAAGTTCAACTCCCAGAGTCTACATGTGTCTTAGTCAGGGTTTCTATTTCTGCACAAACATCATGACTAAGAAGCAAGTTAGGGAGGAAAGGGTTTATTCAGCCTACACTTCCATAGTGCTGTTCATCACCAAGGAAGTCAGGACCAGAACTCAAACAGGTCAGAAAACAGGAGCTGATGCAGAGGCCATGGAGGGATATTTATTACTGGCTTGCTTTCCCTGGCTTGCTCAACCTGCTCTCTTATATAACCCAAAACCACCAGGCAGGGATGGCACCACTCATAAGGGGCCCTCCTCCCTTGATCACCAAATGAGAAAATGCCCCACAGCTGGATCTCATGGAAGCACTTTCCCAACTGAAGTTCCTTTGTCTGTGACAACTCCAGCTTGTGTCAAGTTGACACACAAAATCAGCCAGTAAAAAGCAGTCCAAAATCTCAGAATACCCAAGAAACAATTCACAGACCACATGAAGCTCAAGAAGAAGGAAGACCAAACTGTGGGTGCTTTGATCCTTCTTTAAAAGGGGGACAAAATACTCATGGGAGCCAATACAGAGACAAAGTGTGGAGCAGAGAATGGAGGAAAGGCTGTCCAGAGACTTCCCCACGTGGGCATCCATCCCATATACAGTTGACAAACCTGGATGCTATTGCTGATGCTGGGAAGTACTTGCTGATGCAAACCTGATATGGCTTTCCCATGAGAGACTCTAACAGAGCCTGATAAATACAGAGGCAGACACTTGCAGACAACCATTAGACTGAGCATGGGTTATCAGATGAAGGATTTGGAGAAGGGACTGAGGGAACTGAGGGGATTTGCAGCCCCATGGAGGGATCAACAGTGTCAACCTGCCAGACCCACCTGTAACTTCTGGGGACTGGACCACCAACCAAAGAGAACACATGGAGGGACCCATGGCTTCAGCTGCATACGTGGCAGAGGGTGTTCTTGTTGGACATCTGTGGGAAGAGCGGCCCTTGGGCCTGAGGTGGTTTGATGCCCCAGTGTTGGAGAATGCCAGTGCAGGAAGCTGGGAGTGGGTGGGTGGGAGAGCACTCTCATAGAGTCAGGAGAAGGAGTGATGGGATTAGATGTTTCTGGAGGTTTGAGCCAGAAGGGCGATAATATTTGAAATGTAAATAAAGAAAATATTGTATAAAGAAAAAAAAAAGAATTGATTACTTTCATAAATGCAATATTATACTATTGCCTGAATAATACACTGGGGTGAAAACCTTTCAATGTGAATAATGAATAATTAATAGATAAGTTCTAATTTATGAATGACAACATTGAATCATATTCAACTTTAGATTGCAAGGTATATCTACATTTCAATTATTTCACCTCTGTGTACTTCTTGTTTGACTGCTTACACATGGGACTGAATAATAGATTCAACTATTGTGAAAAAGTATTATATTGAACTCAAATGTGGATATTGTATGAAGAATTATTCTGAAATTGTTTTTTTTAATGAATCACATTAGTGTTATTATTTAATATGGTATGTTTATTTTTGTTATAATGTAAATCCTTTATCTTTCAGAGTGTTCTAGGAGGGCATTGTCAGATGTCAGATTTCAATCTGTTGAAACAAGCTTAAAAAACCCTAAGGTTTCTGGTATTTCTTTATGAATATTTTAAAAGAAAATTAAATGTGGTTGTTTAAATTTGAGCTACTTGTACCTCAGAGGATGAACCTTTCAGCTCTTGGAAATATAGAAACATAAGATATGAAACTGGAAAGTGAACCATTAGAAAAAGGCTATCTATGCAGTACCTTATAGAGGGATACTTTGTGTTACACTTTTTCCTTCACATCAAGGTCTTGACATGCATATGTACATAAACACATATATACATGCACCATTCATACAGGGACACACACACACACACACACACATATTTAAAGGAAACAAGGTTCCTCCTGAACCTGTATAAGAAATGTCAGGAATAAAAATGAAGTTTATAAAAGTATCTCTAATGATAATGGATATTGCCAAAAACTTCTACTGGAAAAAAAAATAGACTTAAGAAGGTTCTGTTGGAAATTCAAGAGGAACGTATTACTCTTCTTACTCCTTACAGAACCAGATATCTCTGATCCTGAAGAAGATATGAAACTGATCAGAAACATCATGAGAGTGCATTTCTTGTGATACTGTGAGAGAGATGAACATACCTAACACCATAGGCGTTTTTATAGTTACAGTTCAAAGGGATAATTGGTAGGCTTAATGATGAAAATGTAACCCTAAAGTACCATAAAGAAACTAAAGGCTAGAATTAGAACTTTAGCAATGTAAAGAATAATTTAAAAACAGTAAGGAGTTTTTCAGTAGCTTCCTAATGCAACTGGTTATGAGATCATGGGATTATGACTGTAAAGACTGCCTCCAACCCCTTTTCAAGAACAAAACAGAAAGAGGTAGGCAAGGCAAGAAGAAGGAAGGAAGGGAAGGAGGGAGGGAGAGAGGGAAGGAGGGAGGGAGGGAGGGAGGGAGGGAGGGAGGGAGGGAGGGAGGGAGGGAGGGAGGGAGGATGAAAGGGAGTGGGAGAAGGAGAGGGAGATAGAGGGAAGAGGTAGAAGTAGAGGGAGAGGGAGAGAGAGAGATGTCACTATTCATTTTCCCTGGTTTTAAGGAGAAAGACAAGCACAGAAGAAAGAGACAACTAGGTAAAGGAACAATTTTAAATATGATCACCAGAACTCAGAAAATATGAAACATTTCAGTGATTTCTTTGTAAAGGCAATGTCAGAAACTCAAAAGAAGTCTACAGTTTGCATTTATAAACTAATTCAATTTCTTCCTGCTTCACCTTTTATTTCAGGTATTTTTTTAGACATGTTATTGGCATCTGAATATTTTTTATCAATCTATTTAATGTAACTCATGAAAAAGCAGTCCACATGAATTTGAAAGGGACTGCATAAACCAGAATTGACCCTTGGTATGAATATCTAGGCCACAAGAACATTGCTATTTCACATAATACTTGAACAACACAAATTTTCATGAAAAGACTAATTCAGACATATGGGCTAGAATATTTCCATAAATGTATAAATCAAATTAACACTGCTAAAACTGAAAGTGTCATAAATTTGGCTACCTAACAATAGATCAGTCATTTAGTAATTAATATATGAATTTGAAATTCCCAGTCTTTCCTCAAAGAGCTGAAATTTATTGAAGTTATTTAAAGGATACAATATTTTGATGTATATTTTAGTAACAAAAGCATCTCTTTCAGAAAACAAAGAATTACACAAAAAAAATCAAATATAGCTAGGATGAAGTTTTTTTCTGCAGGTACGGAAAGCAGTATTTTTTAATCTTTTATTTATTTGTTTGTGTATTTACACTCCAGATTTTATTCCCCTCCCAGTCCACCCTCTGACTGTTCCACATCCCATACATCCTCCCCACCCCCTATCTCCATGAGGATGTTCCCACCACCCACCACCTACCACCCACCACCCACCCCTCCAGACACCTAAACTCCCAGGTGCTTCCAGTCTCTTGAAGGTTAGGTGCATCTTCTCTGAAGGTAATAAGTCTCTAGCAGCAGAGACTGTATCAAAGATGATTTTTAGTAACAAATGTTACAATTTTACCAGGTATACATCTAAAGAGCTAATAACATCCACATGGAATCATCATTCACCACTACCAGCAACATATTGAATGAAACTTTTATACTTGTATGCATATTAAATTCTACCAGTAATATTTTTATAAGGATGGGGTAATTAAAATATATTGTGAAGTACCATCAGAAAAAGCAAACAAAATAATTGGCTTAGCATATTGAAAACCACCAAAGTGAGAAATATGAAGGAAAGACAAAAAAAGTAGAAGCTGGACACTGAATTAATGTATCATTCAGAACCAGATACTTGCTGGATAAATGGCAGTTACTAATAGAATATTAAGATAAAGGCAAAGTAACTATCAATGATGATATGTCTACACTATATCAAAGTTAATTTCTTTAGCTTGAGATTGTAGGAAATATATAACAAAGTATTCAGTAGGAGCTTAATATTAGATCAATATTACTTTCAAATATTTTAACTTTAAAAAAAGTTCTTGTAACCAGTTCCTGCCACTATTAATGATAGTCTGTTATACTTGCAGACAGAAGTTTGCATGGCTGTCCTCAGTGGACTCAGACAGATACAAACACCCACAGCCAAACAGTGGGTGGAGCTTGGAGATTCTTATAAAAGAATAGGAGGAAGAATTGCAGGCCATGAAGGGGAAGGGGATAAGAACTATACAAGAAGAACAACAGAGTCAACTAACCTGGACCTTTGTGGCTCTCAGAGTCTGGACTACCAACCATGGCTTGAACCTAGGCCTCCCCGCATATATAGATCAGATATGCAGCTTGGTCATCATGTGGGTCCTGAACAACTGGAGCAGGGACTGTTCCTAAAGTTGATGCCTGTATGTCGGATATATTCATCTACATGGGCTGTGTTGTCAGGAGTAGTAGGAGAGGATGTGCTCAGTCTCACAAAGACTTAATGTGCTAGGGTGAGTGGGTACCCAGAGGGACCTCACCTGATCAAAGGAGAAGGGAGGGGAATGAGGAAAGGATTGTGAGAGGGGATGACCAGGAGGGGGGCAGTGAGCAGGATGCAAAGTGAATATGTATATTATTATTATTATTATTATTATTATTATTATTATTATTATTATTATTAAATTTAAAATTACACCTGAAGGTTTTAAAACATTTAAAGATTTTTTTTAAATGTATTTATCAGCATTCCCATCATTTAAACACATAGAAGTTCCTATATGAGCTCAAAAGCTGTGGGATGCCTATACTACATTACTAATCCTTTGTGGGTCAGTCAGATGTTTTTAAATATTTGAGAAAATATCTGAAACAGTGGTTTTTTTGAGTTCTTTTTTTATTAGATATTTTCTTTATATACATTTCAAATGCTATCCCAAAAGTTCCCTATACCTTCCCTCCTCCCTGCTCCCCTACCCACCTACACATGCTTCTTGGCCCTAGCATTTCCCTCTACAGGGGCATATAAAGTTTGCAATACCAAGGGGCCTCTCTTCCCAGTGATGGCCAACTAGGCCATCTTCTGCTACATATGCAGCTAGAGATATAAGCTCTGGGGGTACTGGTTAGTTCATATTTTTGTTCCACCTATAGGGTTGCAGACCCCTTCATCTCCTTGAGTGCTTTTTCTAGCTTCTCCATTGGGGGCCCTGTGTTCCATCTTATAGATGACTGTGAGCATCCACTTCTGTATTTGCCAGGCACTGGCATATCCTCATATGAGACAGCTATAACAAGGTCCCTTCAGCAAAATATTTCTGGCATATGCAATACTGTCTGGGTATGGTTTATAGGATGGATCCCCAGGTGGGGTATTCTCTGGATAGTCCATCATTTCGTCTTAGCTCTAAACTTTGTCTCTGTAACTCCTTTCCTGGGTATTTTGTTCCCTATTCTAAGGAGAAATTAAGTATCCACCCATTGGTCTTTCCTCTTCTTGATTTTCTTGTGTTTTGCAAATTGTATTTTGGGTGTTCTATGTTTATGCTCTAATATCCACGTATCAGATAGTGAATATCTAATGACTTTTTTGTAATTGGGTTACCTCACTAAGGATGATATCCTCCAGATACATCCACTTGTCCAAGAATTTCTTAAATCCATTGTTTTTAATAGCTGAGTAGTACTGCATTGTGTAAATGTACCATATTTTCTGTATCCATTCTTCTGTTGAGGGGCATCTGGGTTCTTTCCAGCTTCTGAGTATTATAGATAAGGCTGCTATGAACATAGTGGAGCATGAGTTCTTATTCCCAGTTGGAACTTAGAGTGTTTAAAATACCCTTTGGAAATGTATGTACATAAAAAGTGTTCATGTCTTACAAGCTCCGATGCTTGGATTATGTTTTCTTGATGATTCATGTCAGAATACAAATAGCTTTAACAGTTCACACAAGAACATAAATAAAAAAAAAAAAAAAAAGAAAAGGATAATGCTGGGATTACCAGAGATTACAGAGATCAGTTTGTAATGCTAAAGAGAAGGTGGATTATGGAGTTTACACAGACCTGAGTGCTATTACATTTGAGAATAGATGTATTGAGGTTTATTTCAGATGTTCATTTCCTTTTTTTTGTATAAGAATATTAATTTATTAAATCTCTGTACACAAAGGTGAATATATTTGTAAGTGTATCTTTTTTTAACATTATAAGTTTACCATTTATTACACATTTTCCATGAATATGAATAGGAGAAAGTCATATAAAACTTTTTCATCAAAGTTTGTAACTAACAGAAATATGTGTTACTTCTTTTTTTTTATTTTTAATATTTTTATTACATATTTTGCTCAATTACATTTCCAATGCTATACCAAAAGTCCCCCATAGCGCCCCCCACTTCCCTACCCACCCATTCCCATTCTTTTGGCCCTGGCATTCCCCTATATTGGGGCATATAAAGTTTGCAAGTCCAATGGGCCTCTCTTTCCATTGATGGCCGACTAGGCCATCTTTCGATACATATGCAGCTAGAGACAAGAGCTCCGGGGTTCTGGTTAGTACATCATGTTGTTCCAACAATAGGGTTGCAGATCCCTTTAGCTCCTTGGGTACTTTCTCTAGCTTCTCCATTGGGAGCCCTGTGATACATCCAATAGCTGACTGTGAACATCCACTCCTGTGTTTGCTAGGCCCCGGCATCGTCTCACAAGAGACAGCTATATTTGGGTCCTTTCAGCAAAATCTTGCTAGTGTATGCAATGGTGTCAGCGTTTAGAAGCTGATTATGGGATGGATCCCTGGATACGGCAGTCTCTAAATGGTCCATCCTTTCATCACAGCTACGAACTTTGTCTCTGTAACTCCTTCCCTGGGTGTTTTGTTCCCAATTCTAAGAAGGTGCACAGTGTCCACACTTTGGTCTTCATTCTTCTTGAGTTTCATGCGTTTAGCAAATTGTATCTTATATCTTGGGTATCCTAAGTTTTGGGCTAATATCCACTTATCAGTGAATACATATTGTGTGAGTTCTTTTGTGATTGTGTTATTTCACTCAAGATGATGCCCTCCAGGTCCATCCATTTGGCTAGGAATTTCATAAATTCATTCTTTTTAATAGCTGAGTAGTACTCCATTGTGTAAATGTACCATATTTTCTGTATTCAATCCTCTGGTGAGGGACATCTGGGTTCTTTCCAGCTTCTGGCTATTATAAATAAGGCTGTTATGAACATAGTGGAGCATGTGTCCTTTTTACCGGTTGGGACATCTTCTGGATATATGCCCAGAAGAGGTATTGCTGGATCCTCCTGTAGTACTATGTCCAATTTTCTGAGGAACCGCCAGACTGATTTCCAGAGTGGTTGTACAAGCTTGCAATCCCACCAACAATGAAGGAGTGTTCCTCTTTCTCCACATCCTAGCCAGCATCTGCTGTCACCTGAATTTTTGATCTTAGCCATTCTGACTGGTGTGAGGTGAAATCTCAGGGTTGTTTTGATTTGCATTTCCCTGATGATTAAGGATGTTGAACATTTTTTCAGGTGTTTCTCTGCCATTCGGTATTCCTCAGGTGAGAATTCTTTGTTCAGTTCTGAGCCCCATTTTTTAATGGGGTTATTTGACTTTCTGGAGTCCACCTTCTTGAGTTCAGATGTTCATTTCCTATAAGTATGGTCTAGGTGGATAAATTTCAGTATGATATAAGATGAATGATCTCAGAAAGTATTCCAGTGACTTTCAGTGGAAGACCTGACCTAGCAAATATTGACATACTAAGAAAGCAGCAAATAAGGTGTGAAAAGAAACATTTAAAGGAAAATCCTACACTATCAGGCAATCCAGGTGATGATATAAAACCAGGGCAAATATAATAACAAAATTGGCATACGTTTTCAAAAACTGTACCTTATTTTTCTTCAGGTTTTATAAGATATATATGAAAAACTATAACATAATTATAAACTGATATGGAAAAATACCTGTACCAAAAGAAAACTGAAATTTGAGACAGTTATGACTACATAGGAAGAGTAGAAGTTGCATAAAACAGAAAAATACAAATAACTAAAACCATTATTAATTCACCCTAGAATTTTCTTGGATATCAAGAAATTTCAAAGAAAATTACGTCCTTCAATTATGTCAATGATGATGATAAGGCAAGTTGCATTGAACAGAAAAGGAGGAAAAGACTTAATGTCACTATAGTGATGGAAATTCACACAATCCTTCATTGAAGAACTATTTTTAAAATGTCAATCCTACTTTGAGACAAAAGCTATAATAATTAATGAACACCTATTAAAAGGTCAACATAGCCTCTTGGAATTTTCTGACAATTATGTATATGGTAATAACTTTAATAAATGGGAACATAGTCACTCTCTTGAAATGTGGATTTTCAAAAGCAATCTTCACAAAGAGAATTGAGAGGATGCACTTGCATAGGCTGTTGTTTTGGGGATTAGGTTTGCTGTGATTTAAAAAAAAAATGGACAAATAGAAGAGACATAAATTTTCATTGTTATGTCCCTGTATTAGAGATATAATGTGCATAAACTAAAGCCAGAAACTAAATAGAGATTATTGTTGGAAAGAAATCTGCATATAGAAAGAAAGCTTGCAAGGTTGTATGATATTAATCTATAGGTATCTCTGCTTAATAATGCATCTAAACATAGGATATTTGTCTGCTATGGGAATGATAACTTATCTAAATTCATGGGAATTTGTGGCACTCAAAGCTCCACTGGGTACAAAAGACTTTACTGATATTCAGAGTAGATCCAAAGGCATTGCAGCAGTGATAGTTATCTGAAGCCAAGAAACTACAATTTCTGATGAAAGGTACAAAGAAATTTGGACTGTGAAAACATATAAGTGACTTTGGCTCCTTGAATTCAAGTCTACAATACCTTTTTATTCTTATTGGAAATCAGAAAGCTGACTTGATACATCTCTTACATTTTCATGAGAGAATTGGAGAAAATGTCTCCATTGTACAGATGCTAGAAATTCTGTAGTAAAGTGAAACAGCCTAGGAAACATGGACTCAGACATCATTTTGCAAAGGTTTTGACATGAGAAGACATGTCAGCTTTGCAGACTTTTGGGAAGACAGGTATACTCACTCTAAGCACAGTCTTCTAAGTAAAGGGAAACTTCATTTCTTACCAAGTAAATAAATTCTTGAATCTTCCATGAAGATGATAACCTTAGAGATGATAGAAAACAAGGATTGAATCACACTCCTTTGTTACTACAACTATAGGCAATACTATAGATTCGTTTGCCTTACTTTTAGAAAGCATCAGATATCATGTAGTAGACTATGATTATTCAGAAAGTTTCAGACAGTAAAGAAGAAGGCATGCCTTATGGCAGAATATCACGGAATTACAATGTAATTCCATAGTCATTTAACTTCATTTCTTGCTTTCCCTTGGAATAGATTATTGAAACCAAACTGTAAGAAAAAAGATGGTATGGGGCATCTGCATAAGTGACTGTTCCTAAGTTCTTGTTGCCCTTAATAATTACATTATGTATTACATTATCTCGAATGTAAAATAAGAAGTATTAAAACTGATCAGCAAAGTATATGCTATCACAGCACCTTATTTATATTCAATGAGTTTTGTCATCAAGTTGGAATCATATTTGTTTATAATGTTCCATTGCTCCATCCACTAGAACTTCAGAATAATGCAAATAAATTTTTACCTGTTTTCTTCACTGTATATAATGATAACATAGCTTAAAATTTTAAAGAAAGCACATAGATATAGTTATAAAACCAATACATTGTCAAGTAATCAAGAGTTTGACATCTTTTTCTATCTAGGTTGAAATTTTGTATTATTCAAAAGGAGTAACATCTTATATAAAATGTATTAGTTCTTATTTCTGAACATAAGCAAACATAAGCTAATGAAAGAGTAATTAAAATAATACTTATTGTTCCAAGTAGAAGAGAAAACTGGCAATTTCTCACATAAAAAAAAATGGAATAGCTAACATGGAGTTTTCATCAACCACATGAATAAGAGGAAGTAAGAGAACTTGAGTTGATTAAGATCCAAAAAGTTTTTCTAATAATATAAAAGAAGGCAATGTCTTCCTTGCTCCTAGTTTTGGCTCTGAAGTGAAACTAGATTTATAATTAACTAACATGGGATTCATTATAAACTTTCATGTAATGTTCAAAAGATATTTTTCTGTATATGATCCTTAGAAATATTATATATTAAATTTTAAAAAGTACAAAGAAACATGAAATGCACAAAGATAATAAAACAAATAGGATGAAATGCCTAGTTTCTTGTTTTATTTTGATTGTTTTTTCATGTTTTTGTTCTGTTTGTTTGTTTGTTGTCTGTCAGTTTTAATGGCCACTCGTTAAGGATACAAACATCTAACACCACATAGGATATCAAAATATATCACTAGCATCAAATATAATACATTACATACTTTTTATTTTATGGAAATATATGTACAGGAGGTATTCATTATTTTTTAGGTTAAATGCGATGATAATGGACAGGGTATGGAAATAGACACACTGTCTTATCAAAATTCTTGTATTTCTTCTCAAAAGAACTTTTTATTATGACAAATTTCAAAATGGGCTGGAGAAAAATCACATCTATTGAAATAACAAAAGAAAATATCAATTCTATTTATATTTCTTCTTCCTTATGAACATTTTTTTCTTGTGGATTTTGAAAATCACTTATATTTCACTATAATAATGGATACATATAACCCATAAATAAGGAATAAAAAAAAAGAATTTTGTCTTCAAGCTTGAAAACATGTTTTATTTTTGAGTCCATGTATGTGTATATGTGTGCTAATATATGTATCTGTGTGTCAGTATTTACAGGTGACCACAAAAGCCACAAGAGTGTTTTAGAACTCCTGGAGCTGCAGTTACAGACTACTGTGAGCCACCTGCTGAGGTTCTGTGAAATGAACACTGGTCCTCTGCAAGAATAGTAAGCATGCTTTAACATTGAACAATCTCTCCAGTCCCTAATCAAGTCTTTCGTATTTAGCACTTCTATTTTTATTCTTATTTATGTATCTCCAATTCCCTATCTATCAGTGCTAGCACAGATCTCTTTTAACAGTGTCCTCCCTGAAAACCAACATATGACATCTTATACAACTCAGCAGATTATAGTTCAGAAAATAAACATATATAAATATACTTCTATCCATTAAATAAAAATTAATTTAATAATGAGGTCATTAACTTAAAGCAAGGAGAGCATATGAGATTGATTTGAGGAATGAAAGGGAAGAAACAAATGCTATAATCATATTGTAATCTCAAAAATAAAAACAATTAAAAATTAATAATAGGTATATGTGTAAATTTCTTGTTCTATTGCTTAAAGTATCTTCAAATGCTCCACACTCCTTGAAATTTACCAGGTTTACCCAAATCAGGTTAGTATCTCATTCTCCAAATTCATTTCTTAATTTGTTACCAAGATTTTCTTTAAACTGTTCTGAACAATTTTAATCTTGTTTAACTTGTAGAGATTTCCTTCCAAAAATACTATTTTAAATTGTAAATATGAGCTGAGTCATATCATAATAGACATGCAATGTCTAATTTGAAGTGCTAGAATAAAATAAGATTTTCAATGGATAATTTATTAGAAAAGTCAATCACTGAAACAAATATTACTATTGATTGCTCTAAACTAACTGAAATAAGTAGGTATTACAAGGGGATTCACTGAGGGCATATTCTTATCATGAAGTAGAAAGTAATGTTTGAGCAGAGGGAACATCTGATTAACAATGCTTTGCAAATGAGAACTTAAATAACACATCAGGAAAAAGTAAATTGCATATGCAGGTTTTCAGAGATCCTTCATAGTGAGGGAAAGGCAAACTATTAAAATATAAGACTAAAAGGAGGTATATTCTCTAAAAAGATAAGAAAAACATTGCTCAATTGTAAATTTCTAAACTTAATTCAAAATGCTGAGGGCATATTAAAATGTAATTTTCCATTATGGTGTAAAAAGTTGGTGTGCACAGAAGCTAACAGCTTCTGGGACTGGCAGAAGCCACAGATCTTCTGAGGCAGACAACATTCAAGGCTACAGACATCCGGGCACCTTCCCTGCCAGAGGAGAGGTCTCCACCCGGCCTGGGAGGGCTTTGCTGGAGCACTGAGGGGAGACATCTTGGCTCCTGGATCCTGCCCAGACTAGTCTGCACAGGTGAGAGTGTGAACTACAGAAGCCAACAACTTCTGGGACAGGCAGAAGTCACAGATCTTCTGAGGCAGACCACGTTTTGGGCTCCAGACAACCAGGCACCTTCCCTGCCAGAGGAGAGGTGTCCTCCCTGTCTGAGAGGGCTTTGCCTGAGCAACTGGGGGAGCCATCTTGGTTCCAGGATCCCTCCAAGACTAGTCTGCATAGGTGAGAGTGTGGACTACAGAAGCTAACAGCTTCTGGGATAGGCACTGCTTCGGGCCTTCATCTTCTGCCAAGAGGCAGGTCATAACGCCAGATATCTGTGCACCTGCAAGAGGAGAGCTTGCCTGCAGAGAGTGTTCTATCAAATAAAACTCAGGAGAGAGCTAGTCTACCATGTCTCCTAATAGAGGCTAAGAGAATCATGAGATGAACAAGCTCTAATCAGAGACAACTATAACAGCTAACCCCAGAGATTACCAGGTGCCGAAAGGCAAACTTAGGAATCTTACGAACAGAAACCAATACCATTCACCATCATCAGAACCTAGCACTCCCAACTCAGCCAGTCCTGGACACCCAAACACACACGAAAAGCTAGACCTGGATTTAAAAGCATATCTCATAGTGATGGTAGAGGAAATCAAGAAGGACTTTAATCACTCACTTGAAGAAAAACAGGAGAACACTGCTAAAGAGTTACAAGTCCTTAGAGAAAAACAGGAAAACACATCCAAACAGATGATGGGAATGAACAAAACCATACTAGACCTAAAAAGGGAAGTTGACACAATAAAGGAAACCCAAAGTGAGGCAACGCTAGAGATAAAAACCCAAGGAAAGAAATCTGGAACCATAGATGTGAGAATAAGCATCAGAATACAAGAGATGGAAGAGAGAATCTTGAGTGCAGAAGATTCCATAGAGAACATTGGCACAACAATCAAAGAAAATGCAAAATGCAAAAATATCCTAACTCAAAACATCCAGGAAATCCAGAACACAATGAGAGGAATAAACCTAGGGATAATAGGAGTAGATGAGAAAGAAGATTGTTAACTTAAAGGGCCAGCAAATATCTTCAACAAAATTATAGAAGAAAACTTCCCAAACCTCAAGAAAGATAAACCCATGAACATACAAGAAGCCTACAGAACTCCAAATAGACTGGACCAGAAAAGAAATTCCTCCTGACACATAATAATCAGAACAATAAATGCATTAAATAAAAACAGAATATTAAAAGCAGTAAGGGAAAATGGTCAAGTAACATATAAAGGCAGGCCTATCAGAATTACACCAGATATTTCACCAGAGACTATGAAAGTCAGAAGATCTTGGACAGATGTTATACAGACCTAAGAGAACACAAATGCCAGCCCAGCCTACTATTTCCAGCCAAACTTTAAATTACCATAGATGGAGAAACCAAAGTATTCCACGACAAAACCAAATTCACACATTATCTTTCCACGAATCCAGCCCTTCAAAGGATAATAACAGAAAAAACAAAACAAACAAACAAACAAAACAATACAAGGACAGAAACCACACCCCAGAAAAAACAAGAAAGTAATCCTTCAACAAACCTAAAAGAAGAGAGCCACAGGAACAGAATGCAAAATATAACAACAAAAACAATAGGAAGCAACAATTACTTTTCCTTAACATCTCTTAATATCAATGGACCTAACTCCCCAATAAAAAGACATAGACTAAAAGACTGGCTAGAAAAACAGGAACCAATATTTTGCTGCTTACAGGAAACCCATCTTAGGGAAAAAGACAGACACTACCTCAGAGTGAAAGGCTGGAAAACAATTTTCTAAGGAAATGATCTGAAATAACAAGCTGGAGTAGCCATTCCATTATCGAATAAAATCTACATCGAACCCAAAGTGATCATAAAAGACAAGGAAGGACACTTCATACTCATCAAAGTTAAAATCTTCCACGAGAAACTCTCAATTCTGAATATCTATTCTCCAAATGCAAGGGCAGCCGCATTCATTAAAGACACTTTAATAAAGCTCAAAGCATGCATTGCACCTCACACAATAATAGTGTGAGACTTCACCACTTTCATCAATGGACAGATCGTGGAAACAGAAACTAAACAAGGACACAGTGAAACTAACAGAAGTTATGAAACAAATGAATTTAACAGATATCTACAGCACATTTTATCCTAAAACAAAAGGATATACCTTCTTTTCAGCATCTCATGGTACCTTCTCGAAAATTGATGATACAATTGGTCATAAAACAGGCCTCAACAGATATAAAAATATTAAAAGTATCCCATGCATCCTATCAGATCACCATGGACAAAGTCTGATCTTCAATAACAATATAAATAATAGAAAGCCAACATTCATGTGGAAACTGAACAACACTCTACCCAATTCATTCTATGAAGCCACAATTACTCTGATACCTAAACCACAGAAAGACCCAACAAAGATAGAAACATCAGTCAAATTTCCCTTATGAATATCAAAGCAAAAATACTCAATGAAATTCTTACTACCCGAATCCAAGAACACATCAATATAATAATCCATCCTGACCAAGTAGGTTTCATTCCAGGCATGCAGGGATGGTTTAACATAAGAAAATCCATAAACATAATCCATTATATAAACAAACTCAAAGACAAAAACCACATGATCATCTTGTCAGATGGGGAGAAACCATTTGACAAAATCCAACACCATTCATGATAAAAGACTTGGAAAGATCAGGAATTCAAGGCCCATACCTAAACATGATCAAAGCAATCTTCAGCAAACCAGTAGCCAACATCAAAGAAAATGGTGTGAAGCTGGAAGAAATTCCACTAAAATCAGGGACTAGACAAGGCTGCCTACTTCCTCCTTATCTATGAAACATTGTACTTGAAGTCCTAGCCAGAACAATTTGACAATAAAAAGAGATTAATGGGATACAAATTGGAAAAGAAGAAGTCAAAATAACACTTTTTGCAGATGATATGATAGTATATATAAGTGACCCTAAAAAATCCACCAGAGAACTCCTAAACCTGATAAACAGCTTCAGTGAAGTATATGGATATAAAATTAAATTAATCAAGTCAATAGTCTTTCTCTACACAAAGGATAAACAGGCCGAGAAAGAAATTAGGAAAACAACACCCTTCTCAATAGCCAAAAATAATATAAAATACCTTGGCGTGACTCTAAGGAATTGAAAGATATGTATGATAAGGACTTCAAATCTCTGAAGAAAGAAATTAAATTAAATCTCAGAAGATGGAAAGATCTCCCATGCTAATGGATGGGCAGGATCAATATAGCAAAAATGGCTATCTTGCCAAAAGCAGATTCAATGCAATTCCCATCAAAATTCCAACTCAATTCTTTAACAAATTAGAAAGGACAATCTTCAAATTCATCTGGAATAACAAAAAACCTAGGATAGCAAAAACTCTTCTCAAGGATAAAAGAAACTCTGGTGGAATCACCATGCCTGACCTAAAGCTGTACTACAGAGCAATTGTGATAAAAACCGCATGGTGATGGTATAGCAACAGACAAGTAGACCAATGGAATAGAATTGAAGACTAAGGAATGAACTGGCACACCTATGGTCATTTGATCTTTGACAAGGGAGCTAAAACCATCCAGTGGAAAAAAAGACAGCATTTTCAACAAATGGTGCTGGCACAACTGGTGGTTATCATGTAGAATAATGAGAATTGATCCATTCCTATCTCCTTGTACTAAATTCAAAAATAAGTGGATTAAGGAACTCCACATAAAACCAGAGACACTGAAACTTATAGAGGAGAAAGTAGGGAAACGCCTCGAAGATATGGATACAGGGGGAGAATTCCTGAATAGAACCACAATGGCTTGTGCTGTAAGATCGAGAATCAATAAATGGGACCTCATAAAGTTGCAAGGCTTCTGCAAGTCAAAAGACACAGTCAATAAGACAAAAAGACCAACAACAGATTGGGAAAGGATCTTTACCTATCATAAATCAGATAGGGGACTAATATCCAATATATGTAAAGAACTCAAGAAGGTGGACTCCAGAAAATCAAATAAGCCCATTATAAAATGGGGCTCAGAACTGAACAAAGAATTCTTACCCAAGGAATACTGAATGGCAGAGAAGCACCTGAAAAAAATGTTCAACATCCTTAATCATCAGGGAAATGCAAATCAAAACAACCCTGAGATTCTACCTCATACCAGTCATAATGGCTAAGATCAGAATTTCTGGTGACAGCCGATGCTGGCAAGGATGTGGAGAAAGAGGAACACTCCTCCACTGTTGGTGGGATTGCAAGCTTGTACTCTGGAAATCAGTCTGGCGGTTCCTCAGAAAATTGGATATAGTACTGCCGGAGTATCCAGCAATACCTCTCCTGGGCATATATCCAGAAGATGTCCCAACGGGTAAGAAGGACACATGCTCCACTATGTTCATAGCAGCCTTATTTATAATAGCCAGAAACTGGAAAGAAACCAGATACCCCTAAACAGAGGAATGGACACAGAAACTGTGGTACATTTACACAATGGAGTACTACTCAGCTATTAAAAGGAATGAATTTATGAAATTCCTAGCCAAATGGATGGACCTGGAGGGCATCATCCTAGGTGAGATAACCCAATCACAAAAGAACTCACACAATATGTACTAACTGATAAGTTGATATTAGTCCAAAAACTTAGGATACCCAAGATATAAGATACAATTTGCTAAACACATGAAACTGAAGAAGAACGAAGACCAAAGTGTGGACACTGTGACCTTCCTAGAATTGAGATCAAAACACCCATGAGAGGAGTTACAGAGACAAAGTTTGTAGTTGTGACGAAAGGATGGACCATCTAGAGACTGCCATATCCAGGGATCCATCCCATAATCAGCTTCCAAACGCTGATACCATTGCATACACTAGCAAGATTTTGCTTAAAGGACCCTGATATAGCTGTCTCTTGTGAGACTACCCCGGGACCTAGCAAACACAGAAGTGGATGCTCCCAGTCAGCTATTGGATGGATCACAGGGCCCCCAATGGAGGAGCTAGAGAAAGTACCCAAGGAGCTAAAGGGATCTGCAACCCTATAGATGGACCAACATTATGAACTACCAGTACCCAGGAGCTCTTGACTCTAGCTGCATATGTATCAAAAGATGGCCTAGTTGGCCATCACTGGAAAGAGACGACCATTGGACTTGCAAACTTTATATGCCCCAGTAATGGGAACGCCAGGGCAGAAAAGTGGGAGTGGGTGGGTAGAGGAGTGTGTGGGAGGGAATGGGGGTCTTCTGGGATAGCATTGGAAATGTAAATGAGGAAAATACCTAATAAAAATATTTTAAAAAATAGGGAGCATGGGGACTGGGTAGAGGGGAGTGTGTGGGGAGAGGGTGTTATTTGGAGGGGGAACGAGGAAAGGGGATAACATTTGAAATGGAAATAAAGAAAAAATCCAATAAAAAATAAAACAATGAGTGAAGGAGAAAGAAATGTAATGTAGTTTTGACTTTACCATGAGTGTGCACAAATATTCACATACTTAAACACACTGTGATAAACATATACACACATAAAAAAGAATTGCTCACGAAAATTGTCAGTGAGTGTTGAAAGACAATTAAATCATACTTTACTTGAAAAAAGCTAGATAACATGCATACATACACAAAAATTCCATATACTTGTGAACAATTATCATGATGACAACTAGAATATGGAAAGCATCTTTAGTGTGAAACAAACATTCTCAAACAAAGTCTCTGTATTTATATAATAATAATATGGTTAAAAATACATATAAAATGAAGAAACAACATTGTAGTACTGACGGAGTTTTACAGATGTTTTCTGTACATAATACCATTGACTTGATTGCTCAAATACCAAAGAAATATTTTTCATATTTCTAGCCATTAGAAATGAATATGTCAAAAGGGCTGTTTCTCATGTGTAGTCCTCTCTATAATTAAAAATAGGTGTCATGTCTCTATAGTCTTATTTGATGTCTTGTGTCTATACATATTTTGCTGATATTTCTTTGTATATCTAATATTCTTCTCATAATGAAGGACCAATAAAATTGGATTAAGTCAAACTTTGACGTCTCCTGTGACTTAATAACATAATTAAAGGAGTTACCTTTTGATGATCAAATATGATCATAATCTTAGCTTTAGCCTGTTGAGTTTCTACAAATGAATTTTTGAAAAACCTAATTCATCACATAATAAAATATTAAACAAATATTGTACTCATAAACCATTTCATATCTTCTAACCTGGGACAAATTTGAATAACAATAATAAATAAGTTAAATTATTCTTTTTGACCGCCATGTGGTAAATCCTCATCCAAATACTTTACTAATAGGTTAATAAGGAGGAATGAAAAATAAGGTGTTATTCCTTTGATCTGGTATTTCTTAACTGTAAAATAGGTACAAAATAGTTAAATTTAGTGGGTAGTTGTAATAATGAAAAATTAAGAGTTTGTAACTAATAGTAGACAGTGCTCTTGCTAAGAACCTGGAATTAATATCTAGCACTTTGGGCAACTCTCAGTTACCTGTAATACCAGATCCAAGAACATCTTAATGTTTCTGGAGCACCTTCACTTACATGTGCATATTCACACCCTGACATACACACACACACACACACACACACACACACCCACCACTTTATAAAACTTTAAAAATAATCTTTAACACTGAACCTGATGAAGTAATTTTTGAATCAACATTATTGGCACTGCCATTTATCTTGTTTCCTTGTCTCTGTTCAAATCATATAATCTCAGTGAGTTTTCAGTTGGTCATTCTTTTAAAACAACTATGTACTAATTGCCAGACTAACATTTCTTCACATATATACAATCATAGTTCTCTATAGCAACAACTACCAAACATTTATTTACTGATAATATTTTATATAACTAGCTTCCACAAAAAATTGGCTCATTGAGAACATAAATATAATCATCTCTTCTTCCTTGATGCCATCAATAGGACCTAGAAACTAAGGAAAATGTGAGTATTCCAATGTAGAAGGAAAAATAATAGTATTATTTAATCTAAGCAAAATTATACAATTATACAGTAATCAACATGCTAAAAATCAAAGAAAACTTTAAGATACAGAAAGACTAATGAAAAATATATTCAACACCATGTCATTACAGAACTGCTTATTGAGTCAATTAGATTATGAGCTAGTGAGACATTTCAACATGTAAAGGCATTTGCTTCCAAGCAAGAATACATGATTATCACCATAACCAACATGGTTGAAGGAGATAATTAACTCCAGCAAATTGATTTTGATCTGCATACTCACAGTTGAACACATGTGTTCAGAACTTAAATACACATGTGCACACACACATACACACACATACAATCACACACATACAGAAATAGATATGTATAAATAATTAAAATTATAATATAATTACACAGCTACTAGAAGAGCTTTAATGTAATAGACTCAAAACATTAAAAACTGGCGAAGAAGTGTGTAAAAAGGAATTTAATATTATTATAAAAATCTTTACATAATCTTAACAGCTTTATCGATAGTTGTACAAAACTTTCAATATCCATTTTAAATATGTACCTTTTTGGATAGTGAATTATGAGATATTTGTAATGTACATATGTGCATATATTTATGCAAGTTTCAGAATCAATAAATGTGCTGTTAAGCCCTTAACGTTATCAGATATCATTAAAAGTGGTTATTAAGTAAAATAATGTTTTATTTAACTTTTACACCAATATGAATATGCTACATTTATATAACATCTAGCAAAGTAAAACTATAGATATAATGAAAAATTAATAGTTGCCAACAGTTGAGGAATGGAGGCGAAATGAATAAGCTAACAGAGTACTATGAATTTTTAGGTAAATAACTTTGATTTTGGTGATGTAATTTTACTTTTCAAGGCAATAGTAAACAAACATCTCAACACAGAGCACCAATGGCTGTTAAAGTGATTATTCCATCAAAGTGTAGTTTATTGAATGAGTGAGTTTATTGGAGTTACTTACCATAAAACAGGTAAGAAGTTAGCCGAATATGAGTGACTTGAAGACAGCCTAATCAAATTTGCTAGATTATGTGGTGATTTACACAAGATGCATCTCTGGAACTCCTTGCACAGTTTAAAGGAAGCTCCTTCAGTCAGAGTCCAGCCAGTTCAAAAACAAAATAAAACTAAAACAACAAATAACAACAGCAACATCAACAACCCTAAAACAAATGAAAAAAAAAACTTTCTCTCTAATAATTGTTACTGATTATATAACCTTCTGGTTGGAGTTTGTATTCCTTGTAATGTCAGGAGTTTTGTTATACTTGTTCTATTAATTCCTGAGTCTTTTATGTTTCTTTTACTTCCCGTGTCCTAAGGAACCTCCCTCTTTGGAGGGAATATTTCAATTCCCAGGGAATATGTACACAACAGTTGATATTAATCTATTGTATTTTTCATTAGTGATAAGTAATGGATTATACAAATGTAAGATGTTAATGGAGAAACATAGGCACATAATTTATACATGCAATATTGGGGATATTTTGAACTTTTGCAAATATCTATAAAATTAACACGATCATAATAAAATTATCCTAAGCTACAGTTTTAAAAGCTGATTAAATATGTATAAGATGCTGTTACAGATGAATAGAGTCCCTATAATGGTTTACTGGCTCCCAAGCCAAGAAAAACTGTTTTGTTTCAGGGTCTTGTAGAGAAATTTAGTTCTGTCGAGCAAACACTGCCTATTTTTGTCAAATTAATTCATAAAAGATATTAGATTGTTTATACATAAACCATGAGTATAAAAACAGCAAGAGCTAAAGGCTCATTTTAAGAAGAAAATTATGACTATTTTCCATTTTTCATTTTTTTTTGCTTCTGAGAACCTAAGATCTTGTTTAAACATGTAATGCATAAAGATATTGAGCATTTGTACCTTTAAAATTCATCATATTTGATAAAGAAAAACATAAATTGAACCTCCTTAGCTTTTAATAGATTATTATATTTTATTGCTGAGTAGTAATCTACTATAAGCTTGAAGTACAGATCATTATTCTTAGAAAAGTCAATGAGTATTTTTATTGTTTTTAGCTTAGAATACTTATGAACAAAGAACCCTTGAATATTTATATGTCCCTTTGTTGGTAAATCTCAAAACTAAGAGACAAAAATACAGTACCTGTTATATAATTGTATTAACTTCAAATCGGAAGAGAAAAAAATCATATTTCCAGGATCAGATCAGTAAGGTATTAATAAGGTATAATGCAAAGGAATAAAATAAAATCTGTGGAAAAACTGATAGAAACATTCTACATATAAATTTGATTCTACATATAAATTTGGTGGTTGTTACATGACTATAATCATTTGTCAAAGCTCATTAAATTTCACACTTAAAATAGTGAAACCTACTATATGTAATTTTTCCTTAATAAAACGAACCAAAGAAAAGAAATTCGTTTATTGATTTTAAAACCAATTGTTGTCTCAATCTATCAACTATCACATAATTTGCATGACTTCTCTCATATAGATGTCAAAATCATTATATTATACAGAAAACTGTTGATTCTTCATTTTTCTTATTTTCTTTATACCCAGCTCCCTTCCAATTATTACTTTTTTAGTCAATTGAGGATAAGAAAAAACATGTTTGCTGATCCATACATTTCTTTATTTCCTTTCCTTTAACTACAGAATGATGCAGCTGAAGCTTTGAAAACAGTGTTTATAATAACTAAATTCTAAGTCAAGGATAAGTCTCCATCTGGCGGGACTGAAGGGGATGATTTTATTCTTTCAACTGCAGAATGTTTATGGCTGTGTTCTTAGTGCTCATCATTGTGTTTGGCATAATAGGCATTCCATAAATATTTATTGACTGAAGAAATACCATTAAATGCTTCATTCTGTTTTAAAGTGTACTGTTAAAAAATGAGACTGAAAAGAAAACTGCTTTAAGTACATTATAATCCATAATCACAGAGACTAGCCATCTTAGAAAATGGCATGCATAGTGCACGGATCTATCCAAATATATTCCTCAGGAAAACAAAACAAAACAAAACTGTAGTTTTACTTGTTTTGTCAAAGTGTTACTTACTTACAATTTAAAGCTGATTTACAATCCATGACTTGACCGTGACCTATAGAAGTGATATCACCTAAAGTTATAGTCTTCTTGCAGGAGCAAGTTGCATCAAATGATTGAATACTAAGTGTGATAAGGTAAAGAATCCACTTCTTATCTATAATTCAAGACAGCTATGAAGGACAATACTGGCACAAGAGATTATTGTAAGGTGTCCTGCAGAAAACACCTTGTTTACAATCCCACCAAGATTTTTGTTGGGATTTTTGCGAAATTTCCATCTTTATTCCTTTAAAAATTACGCAACACCAGTTTATGCAGCTAGTAGTCCTTCTGAGAAACATAATTAAGATAAATCATACCTATGGAATAGCTGCAACAAGTGTTTTATAGATGAGATTTTAGAGGTGCATTACCTCTTCAGGTCATTTTTAAAGGAAAACCTTGTCTACAGTATTAGTTGGAATGTTAATGACTATGCTACAATTGTTTAAAACTGCAATAGTGTATAAGATAGAGAGGAATGCTATACTCTGACAGAATTTTTACTTTGTGAGATTGGAGGTGAATTGTAATTCTAAGGTTTTAATTATAATAAATTTGGAATTGGACTGGATTTTGTACATATTAGCACATATATACATTAAATGAACCTTAATACATCACTAAATTAAGGACAAATGAAAACTTAAGAATCTATGTGTGAGGCTAAATGGGGACAGATATCTTTTGTTATTTTCACTATTTTTCCATAGCTATGACAAAGTATCACTCCACCCCAAGTAATTTTCTTGTTTGTTCCCAAAGTCCTTAGTTAATATCATAACATGAAATAGAGTACAGTCATAAAATTTTCACAGTCCTTAAAATTTTAAGTAGTTTAAAGTTTACTGTTTCTAAGAGCTCAAACTGTCTAAATTTTGATCTCCTAAATGACTGAGAAATATTTAAATTCTATTTATTTGCAAATGTATGAAACTAGAAATTATTATTCTGAGTGAGGTGACACAAACTCAGAAAGCGAAATCCCCATGTTCTCTTTTCTTAGATCCTTGTTCCAAACCACCAGATGTGATTATATAATCTGGAGTAATTGTAGAATCTAGTAAAAGAAACTTGAACCTCTGAGTAGGGGAAGTCTAGAAAGGATAAAAAAGGAAACAAGTGATATGAGGGAGAAGTAGAAAAAAAACAAGGGAGGGAAGCCCTAATTAAGAAGTGAAAATACAAGCCAATACAGAAAGAAATGGAAGAAAGCAGGATAAATAATACTAAAGATGCTTTAAATAGCCATATCCAATCATATTGTTTTATATTTCTAAAAAATTATATGATGTACAAATATATGGATACAGATAATTATTATAAAAATATTTATTATTCATAACGAAGGGGTTTAGTTAAAGTGTAATTTAGATGCTCATGAGATTAAAACAATATTTTCAGTGCAAAATTCTTGGTTCTTTGTACGAATGTCAAATAGCCTTTCTTTGTCTTTCATATGCAACTTTCATTTGTAAATCTACCATCATCAGCTTATAAGGTTAACAAAGCTTGGGATTCTATATGTGGATATCTATTTCATGTGGAAAGGAAGTTATATCAAGTGTTATATTAATCATGACAGGCATATTCATCTTAGCTTGAAACAAAAAGCTAGAACATAAACAATGAAAGCCAAGGTTAATGTCTCATAAATGGAAAGATGTTGTAGGAGATACTATGACCATGTTTCTTTATAAACTTAATGTTCATCAGCCATCAGAGTGTAAGGAAACAAGTATATAGAAGACTGACTTTGTCATTTAACCTTAGCCAGTGTTTATCATTAGCTACCTGGTTGCTGGCAAAAAAGGAACCTTTATAGAATAGCCATAAAGATGGATGTGAAGGGCATTCATGGACTTAATTGCATTTCCTTCCATTGAGTATTATGCTATATAAAATGTCTAAGACATTAGCAATAATGACCCGAATAAACTTGTTGATATATCAATATCTAACTAGCAGGCCCAAATGTTGGCATGTTAAGTGAGATTATCAAATATTATCTCTGTGACTTTCCATAAAACAGGGTATTGTCTAGCACAATTAAGAGAATTACAAAGTAAGCACTCCATTCATAGAGTATTTCATTGCACATAGTCTTGAATCAAATGTCTTACTTATATGAAGACATTAAAATTTGTATCATCTACTATAATATGCAAAGTGTGCACCAAATAGAAAAACAAAATGATACCTTCATGATATAGTTTTCAGCTTGAAGATTACACTTTTGATGAAGGTTTCCAACAGACAGGACCCATTCCTGTAGAACCAATGAGAAATAATAGCAAAAGTGTTACTATAACTACTTCCCAAGGCCCAAAGTATAAATCCCTGCTTATCATTATTTAAATTTGGTGACTTAAGATGTCTTGACACAGAGGCAAAACTTTATGGGAAATAAAGTGATATGTACTCTCTGCTATTTATCTTGTATTTGTAGAAGGTTCAAAAATAAACAGCAGTCATAATTCTTAAAGATACTCTGCATCACGATTCTATAAATTGCCTACAATATGTTGTTTAAGTCATTCAGTCCCTTTGACTTAATTAATTCTTCTGTCTTTCATAGTTCTTATTTATTTAGATTTTGCCAGATAATTTCAGAGGTAGATGGATTTTTATTTAGAGGCACACAATTCCTCATTGAATCTTTTTGCTTTCAGCAACTACTGATAATTGTGGCCTAGTATTCATTTATTAGAGGTTTGGCGCACGCCTTTAATCCCAGCACTCGGGAGGCAGAGGCAGGCAGATTTCTGAGTTCGAGGCCAGCCTGGTCTACAAAATGAGTTCCAGGACAGCCAGATCTATACACAGAAACCCTGTCTCGAAAAAAAAAAATTTAAAATCTTAGTAATAGAAAGTTTCTATGCACTATTTCACAAATGACCTTGTCTTATGTGTATAATACCATTAAACTAAAACAAGATGAGATAAATTATGAAAGCAGAATATATATATTATGCCAAGACTTAGTGTCTCTGAGAGTAAGCATACCTATTGTCCATTGATTAAGATGGCTCAGCCATTAAAGGCTAAGCTGACAATCAAACGTAAAAAAATAGAAACTGTCATTTATTGAGGACAATATTTCATATGCAAATGTTACTAGAATTGGTAGATTAACATATCCTGCATTTAATGAAATTGTGTGTTTTCTAAATTGAGATACTGACAGATTTAAGACTTAAGTCCAGTCAATTCTCCTCATGGTTATGCTTATGGTTGGGGTTGGGGTTAGTGTTGGGTTTACCTTAAGGATGGAGAGGGGACAAGAGAGGGCTGGGGGTGAGAAAGAAATTCAATGGGGGAGGCATTACTAGTGACTAGCTGGAGTCCTGGGATTCCTGGGTGGAGGACACCTAGAGTCTTTGGAGTGACAATAGCTGAGATTCCTACCAGAGAGAGATAGGGAGACTCAAGTGGCCACCTCTTGCTGACAGCTGGGGCTTTCAGAGCAGGGAGGGGAACAGCAATCCATGCACAAATTTTTCAATCCAATATTTTTTCTTTCTTAAAATATGCACAGTGATAAAAATGGAGCAGAGACTGAAGAAATGGCCAACCAGTGACTGACCCACTTTAGACCCATTCCATATGAGAAAGCTAACCCCTGACACTATTAATGATATTCTACTATGGGTGCAGAGAGGAATCTAGCATAAGTGTTTCCTGAGAGACCTCATCCAGCAGTGGATGGAGTCAGATTCAGATACCCACAGCCAAATATCAGGCAGAGCTCAGGTTGTGGAAGAGTGAGGGATAGTATTGAGCAAGTCAGAGGTATCAAGGCCACCACCAGAAGACTTACAGAGTTGTAGCCAAACATCAGGTGGAGTTCACAGATTTTTGGGGAAGAGTAGAGGAATATAAGTGAGCAATACAGAGTTGTCAAGGATACTACAAGAAGACCTACAGAGTCAACTAACTTGGACCCATAATGGCTCACTAGACACCCCCTACACATTTGTAGCATATGTGCAGCTTGGTCTTCATGTGGGTCCCCTAACAAGTGGAGTAGGTATGTTTCAGTCTCTGTTCACTGTCGTTAGATCTCCTTCCCCTACCTGGACTGTCTGGGCCTCAGTAGGAGAGAACATGCCTAGTCCTGCTGGGACTAGAAGTCCAAGGCTAGGATGGTACAAAAGGGGGCTCTGCTTCTCTGAGGAGAAGAGTAGAGGGCAATGGGTAGAGGGATTTGTAAGAGTGGTAATGGAAAGAGAGGAGGGAGTGATGCTGTGATTGGGATGTAAAAACGATAAAAAGTAATTTATTAGAAAAAAATGGAAAACTTGTTTCAATCACATGGCATTGTTCATTTTAATTGTAATCCTTCCAATAAACACCTAAGGTGGGAATAAAGTTATTTGTAATAACTGAAGTATTTTTTCCTGCAAATACTAAAGTGACTAGATGATCTAGAAATAAATTCAGTGTAAAGCGGGCCCTCCTGTTGTGGATAGCCCTGGGGCTAATTATATTTTATGTCAGTTCTATTCTCCTGTGAGAGGCTGTGAACAAGGAATGAGTCAGCACTCAGGTGATTTCTTGTAAACCATCTTCCCACCTTAATTTGCAAAATAAAGGAGAGTTGATGATTGGGCAAAGGGGGGGGGGAAGGGGGGAAGGTGGAGCTGAAAGAAAAAAAGGAGGTTTGAGAGAGAAGGGGGCAGAGGAGGAGGAAGAAGAAAGAAGCAGAGAAGAAGCACAAGGCATGGAGAAACTGTAAATTCTAAGGTGTCTCATAGATGTGGACGATGGTAGTGTAGCAGTAGATCTGCCCAATCTATGTGCACAGCATGTATTCATATTAATTGTGTTGTGTTTTTATTGCCAGGGCATATTTGGGTTAGAGATTTACTGCAACACCCTCCAGTGATCATAAAAAACATAATAGTAAACAACATAGTCACATAGAACAACATAACCACATAGAATAACATGTCCTATTAACGAGTAACCACATATTAATGTAAGGTTTCACCCATGCTGTTCATATTCAGACTAAAGGGAAAATTCTATTTTCATCTAATATTTAAAAGCTTGTAACAATTATAGAGAGTGAGGCAAATGGAAAGCTCCACCCTAGGTAATCTCCTTAGTGGCAGCAAGGTCAGGGTCTGGCTCAGCCTGCTTCAGGCTCGGGGAGGTTACAATCTTCAAAGAAGACTGAATACCAATACTCTACAAAGTATTATGCAAAATTAAAAGAGAAAGAGCACTATTCAATTTGTTGTATGAACCCAGAATTACAATTATACTCAAACCATACAGAGACACAATGAAGAAAAGAAACTTCAGACCAATTTCCCCTATGAATATCGATGCAAAACTACTCAATAAAATTCTTCCAAACTGAATCCAAGAATACATCAAAAAGATCATCCATCATGATCAAGTAGGCTTCATCCCTGTGATGCAGGGATGGTTTAATATACGGAAATCCATCAACTTAATTTACTATAGAAACAAACTTAAAGACAAAAACCACATGACCACCTCGTTAGATGCTGACAAAGCATTTGGCAAAATACTACACCCATTCATAATAAAAGTCGAGGAAAGATCAGGAATTCAAGGCCCATACCTAAACACAATAAAAGCAAGAGACAGCAAACAGAGAGCCAGCATCAAACTAAATGGAAAGAAGCTGGAAGCAAGACAAGGCTGCCCACTTTCTCCCTACCAATTCAATATAGTACTTGAAGTCCTAGCCAGAGCAGTTAGACAACAAAAGGAGAACAAATGAATACAAATTGAAAAGGAATAAGTCAAAATATCACTATTTGCAGAAAATATGATACTATATATAAGTGATCCTAAAAATTCCACCAAAGAACTCCTAAACCTGATAAACAGCTTCAGTGCAGTAGCTGAATATATAATTAACTCAAACATATCAGTGGCCTTTCTCTACACAAAGGATAAACAGAACAAGAAAGTAATTAGGGAAACAACACCCTTCATAATAGTCAAAAATATAAAATACCTTGGTGTGACTCTAACTAAGGAAGTGAAAAATCTGTATGACAAGAACTTCAAGTCTCTGAAGAAAGACAGGTAGATCAATTGTATAGAACTGAAGACCCAGAAATGAACCCACACACTTATGGTTACTTGATCTTTGACAAGGGAGCTAAAACCTTCCAGTGGAAAAAAGACAGTATTTTCAACAAATGGTGCTTGCACAATTGGCGGTTATCATGTAGAAGAATGAGAACTGATCCATTCTAATCTCCTTGTACAAGCTCAAGTATAAATGGATCAATGACCTCCACATAAAACCAGAGATACTGAAATTTATAGAGGAGATAGTGTTGAAAAGCCTCAAAGATATGGGAACAGGGGAAAACTACCTGAACAGAACAGCAATTTCTTGTGCTGTAATATCGAGAATCAACAAATGGGACCAGATAAAATTGCAAAGCTTCTGTAAGGCAAAATACACTGTCAAGTTTCCTGATCAAAGCTCAAATATTTAATGGCAAATGTACTTATAAAGTGTGTGTGGGGGGGCATTCCTGCCAATTCATCCTTGGATCCTGGAACGAGCTACAGTTGATGAATTGCAGGATAGGGTGTAGTCTCCAGAATAGCTCAGTGGCCTCACAGCAGGTAAGGAGGGGAACAGCTGCAGTGGCTGAACAATCTAGTGCTCAAAATGCTTCATAAGAATCATGCTAGTTACTCACATCAAGAGTTAATATTTTCCAGTTTCAAATAGGGTATTCTCATTGCAATGAAAGTCAAACAATACAGAAATGCATATAATATAATATAATGTAATATAATATAATATAATATAATACATGCAATGAAATATATTAAGTTTAATTACAATGAAGTTGATATAGTTGAAGCACAAAGAAACTGTTATAATTTTTCTCTGAATATCTAAAAGTGAATTATGAAATCTTTCAATATAAGTTATTGGTTTGAAGTCTTAAAATAATAAATAAGGATCCAACATTGTGTCCTTGGGAAGAGAACCATGGAAGAGGGCATCTATAGAAAGTGGAAACATACTTTCAAACACACACACACACACACACACACACACACACAAACACACACACACACACACACACACACAACCTGCTAGATGGTGAAAATACTATATACCTCACATTGACTTTATTTAGGTGACTTTTAAAATAGCTGACACACCATGTGCTTTTAGTTGATGGCATAGGTCTTTGATGACTTCTGCTTTTCACATGCCATATTAACCTATAAAAATGAGCCTGATTACATCCATTGTTTCTGGCCTACATCTTTAAGACCACAAGAGATTCTCTACTAAGGCTGGTACACTTGCCATATGGCAAGATGTAACACTACCGTGCTATTGAATACTTAAGGGCATGAACATGAGGTCAAAATTGAGTACGCCACCTTAGAATTTTGGACACAACTGTACAAAGGTGAATTCAGAAGCAATGCACAGTTTTCCAGATCGTAAGATAGGTAATGCTAATTTCTAAGGAGTCAAGTTGGAATCAAATCTTTAGTTCAGAGTTACTTCAGAACATTATCACTTCAATCTCTCCTCCTCAGTGACCTTGACCATGATTTAGCCATTCTTCCATTGGTCCACTGCATAGGAGAACTATGAATCATGTTAGAAATCAAATGTGCCCAAAAGAAGTCAAAAATAAATTTATAAAAATAATTTGGAAAATGTATGTACAAGGACCATAACACTATTTGCTAAGAGGTGTGGAAAATATTTAACATTAAGAGCAAGTTTTTTCTTGTACTAGCAAAATTCTTCTAGTTATGCAAATGAATATAGGACTTCAAAAAAAGACAAGTCCTGAAGGAAAAGTGTCAGAAACTGCATGATACATGCAGACATATAATAAAAGTGGACTTTGAAGTTCTTCCCTCTATTTCAGTGTTCTGATTTTCATACAGGGCACATATTCTGTCACTCATTTTAAAGATTTTTCAAAAGTATTCTTTTTCTTTTCAATATAAAAGAGGCTAATTTAAAAGATTTTATTTTAAGGATTTATTTTTGATTTCTTCCCTATCACCATTTTTAAGTCTATAAAGTTAGCTATTTTTAATACCTTCCCATATACAGCTGTCCTTTTCTATATTTTCCAGAATACCTCTGTTGTGATTTGTATATAAAGTATCCCTCCAAATGTATCATGTATCAGTGACCCGACACTCAGTGCAGTGATCACATGAAGCTATTTGAGAACTGATTGCACTGGAAGGTTCTACAATAATCAGTTAATTAATCCACTGAAATATTATTGGGAGTTGGAGGAAATTTTCAAAAGTTAAACATAATTGGAGAAGTAGGTCATTGAGAACTGGATCGTGGGGACTTGATCTTATTTTGGGCATATTCTCTCTGTTCCTTGAGAGCAGTTCTACTTTACAGTGATGATTCTGTCTAGCCCAGGCCCAGGGAAAAAGATTCCAATTGATCTATTGATCTTTAAATGAGTCTTCTCAAATTCTGCACCAAAAGAAATGTTTCCTCTTTTAATATAGTTCCTTCTGTTATTTAATTAAGCTGGTGTAAAACGAATATGATTCCTCATTATGAAATGCTGTTAAACAAAGTTTTCTTGTATTTCATGATTATGTATTAGTGTGGTGTGTGTTTTCAGATGCAAACCTTTGTACTCATGGAAGCAAGATGACAATATAAGATTCATTTCAACACTGTCATCTAATTTTGAGTCAGGGTTTCTCACTGACCTAGAGATTTCTTTCTTAATTTAGGATGGCAGGCCAGCAAGTCCAAAGGATCCTCCATGTGTCTGCATCTCTTAAATGTTCACCACAAAATCCAACTATATATCAATGCAATATAGTATTGTTAACCAGTATTCATTTCTCTAGCATGAGTGCAACTCTACATACACTGAATAGTCCTCAATTCCTATACATATTAAGTGGTAGAAATCATTGTTATTCACTGTGCTTCTCTGAATTTAACAATTTTCAATGTCCTGTAAATGTAACTAACACATTATCTCTCTCTGTGTGACTTGCTTAGGACAACAGCATCATGAAGGGAATATGTGATATTTTCTTGGGAGTTGGAGGGATAGGTATAGTGAGGAAGGAGGGTGAGATAAACAACACTAAAGATGTTTGATACACATATATATTTATTAAATAGTTTTATGTCATATGAAGTTCTAATGCTTTCCTCCAAGCCCTTTTTTTGAGTCCTCTTAGACCATCTAATAGATAAAGATCCCAAATTATAGCAAATATCCCCTATTTTTCCCCTTCTCCATTCATGGTGCTGGTATCTTAAGCAAGTCTTATGTTTCTCTGTGAGAATCTGAGAATGGGTATGTACACACAAGTGCAGGTGACAACAGAGTCCAGAGGATTAGGTCAGAGCCCCTGGATCTGGATTTATAGGTGTGTGTGTGTGTGTGTGTGTGTGTGTGTGTGTGTGTGTGTGTGTGTGTGAGTGTCACCAAATGTAAGTGTAGAGACTTGAACTCTCAAATACTGCAAGAGCATGGACATTCTTAACCATTGGGATATATCTATACCCCATATGTATAGGTAAATCATTTCCATGGAATTGGTTATATTGAAATGGATAAATAAAAGATGATGAAATTTGCAACACAAATATAACAAATATTTTTAATGCAAAAGAGTATTATAGAAAGCAAATTAGCACATTGCAATAGAGTTCTTATTTGACCTGCTAAACTATAGTCAACAACAAAGTAGATTTTTTATTAATAAATTTATTTTTTGACATTTCATATAGAAACATTCTAGGAGGTACACCTACCTCCTCTTAATTACTTCTTGTCCCTGAAAGCTACTCTTCTATGAATTGTACAAATATACCAATTTATTCATCATGTTTATTGATTTGTTTTGTTTTGTTTTTAATCCCAAATATTTAAATAAAGGTTGTCTTTGTGACCATGGGTTTGAAACTATACTTGAGACCCTGGCTTATAATAACTGGAAATAATGTCTCTTCCACTCTAAGAATAAATTTACAGTAATTAAACAATAAGAGTCAGAATCCTATGAACATCTGTCCTATCTATAACTGACTGTTAGTGAAAGTTCAATGCCATTGGTCACAGGTACTGTAATTTCATGTTTTTTGATGGTCACATTGTTCTTAAAAGGTGATATTTTATGCCTTTCTCCCTAATGCCAGGCTCCTATTTCTTTCTAACCCCTTCCTCTTTTTCTGCAATGTTTACCAAGGCTTTAGAGGTTAGCATAAATGCTTTACTTAGAGCATTGGCTTCAAAACTCTTGTATCGCTTTTTTTTTAAATATTTTTTATTACATATTTTTCTCAATTACATTTCCAATGCTATCCCGAAAGTCCCCCATACCCTACCCCCCCTTCCCTACCCACCCATTCCCACTTTTTGGCCCTGGCGTTCCCCTGTACTGGGGCATATAAAGTTTGCTTGTCCAATGGGTCTCTCTTTCCAGTGATGGCCTGTATCTTGTTAAGTGCTAGATCTGTGTTCACTTTCATTAACTGCAAACAAGGACTCCTATGATTAACACACACACACACACACACACACACACACACACACACACACACATATATATATCACACACACACATATATCACTCTCACACACATATATCACACACACATGCATATATATATATATATATATATATATATGTATATATATATATGGGGGGTGTGCATGTGTGTGTGTGTGTGTGTGTACAGATATTATATGTATGTAGAGTAGATTCCTTCCTAGGGCATAAGATCTCATCAGTCATGGGTTTTTGGCTGGGTTTACAAGAGCTAAATATGCACAGATTAATTGAAGAATGAGCCTTCAATCCAATAAAGCAATGGTTGATTTTACAGAAAAACTACTGCTCTACTGACGGAAACATCTTTGATACGAAGATAAGACCAGTCATGCCTACATGTCCTCAGTAACTTGCTAGTAACATGCATAACTCAGAAATCTAGGAAGAGGGCAGAAAGTTTCCAGTTCAGTACCACTTAATTTATTTATATCTTACATACAAATGGTGTGGTATCTTAAGAAATATTGCTTCTTGGTATTTAGCTTCTTGAGTTTATATATTTTTTATATTAGCTCTCTATCAGATGTGGGGTTAGTAAAGAGTTTTTTCAGTCTCTAAGTTGCCAGTTTGTACTATTGATTATGTCCTGTTCCTTGGTGCTTTCCAGTTTCATGAAGTCTTATTTATCTTGATATTAGAACCTGCACCATTGGTGTTCTGTTTAGGAAATATCCCCCTGTGCCAATGAGTTCAAGGCTCTTTCCCAATTTCTCTTCTATTAGATCCAGTGTATCTGGTTTTATGTGGAGGTCCTTGATCCACTTGGACTTGAGTTTTGAGCAAGGTGACAAATATTGATTTATTTTCATTTTTCTAAATACAGTCAGCCAGTTAGATCAGCACAATATACTGAAGATCCTTTCTTTCTTCCACTGTATGTTTTTTAATTCATTATCAAAGATCAAGTGTGCATAAGTGTGTGGTTTTATTTTTGAGTTTTCAATTCTATTCCATTGATCAATGTGTCTGTCTCTGTATGAATACCATGCAGTTTTTATCACTATTGCTCTGTAATATAGCTTGAGGTCAGGAATGGTGATTATCCCAAAAGTTCTTTTATTATTAAGAATATTTTTCACTATAGTGACTTTTTTTTTCCTTTTCCAAATGAATTGAAGAATTGTTCTTTACATGTCTTTGGAGAATTGTTTTGGGATTTTGATGGGGATTGCCTTGAATCTGTAGATTTCTTTTGATAGGTTGGCCATTTTTACTATGTCAGTCCTACCAATTCATGAACATGGGGGATCTCTCCATTTTCTGAGGGCTTTTTGTTGATTTTTTTTTTTTTTTAGAGAGACTTGAGGAATTGCAAATGGATGAGAGTCACTTAAAGAAATGTTCAAAGTCCTCAGCAATCAGGGAAATACAAATCAAAATAACACTGAGATTCTACATTACACCAATAAGAATGGCTAAGATCAAAAACTCAGGTGACAGTAGAGGCTGGTAAGGATGTGGAGAGAGAAGAACACTCCTCCATTGCTACTGGAATTGCAAACTGGTACAAGCACTCTGGAAATCAATCCGGAGTTTCCTCAGAAAACTGGATATAGTTCTACTTGAGGACCCAGCTATAGCACTCTTGGACATATACCCAAATGTTTCCCTGTTGGACATTGGGCTATACACAGACAGTCTGGTCTCCAGTCAAGCTGAGGTCTGAACCCTGGGACCCAGTGTTGATAATTCACCTACATGGGACAGAAGAAGTTCTCTCATACCTCCCAGAACTCTGGCACCTGTCAAAGTTACTGCCCCCCACAGCCTCCATAGGAGAAGCATGGCTTTTAATCACATAGTCAATGTCCCAAGCTTCTGACCTTCAGGCTAAACTCTTCCCCAGTTGTCTAGCAACAGTAAAGCTAACAGCCCACCATAAGAAGGACTGTTTGTCCCCTCCTCACTCTCTTGCTCTTACTCCACTTACTCTCCTCTCCTCTCCTCTCCTCTCACTCTCTTTCTTACTCTCTAGCCTTTCTTCCCTCTCTCTCCTTTTTTCCCCTTATCTCCTCTTGGCCATGGCCAGTCTCTCTCTCTCTCTCTCTCTCTCTCTCTCTCTCTCTCTCTCTCTCTCTCTCTCTCTCTCTCTCTCTTTCCTCTCTTTCTCTCTCTCCCTTTCTCTCTTTCTCCCTGCCTTTCTACAATAAAGCTCTAAAACCATAGTGTCTCTGCTCATCAAGGCCCGCTGCACTTACTCTCACCTGCATGGGAACCTCTCTTCCTCTGCTCTCTCTCCCATAACCCGAAGCTAAAGGTTGTAACCCCAGGAGCCTCCAGTCGGGGGCTGCCTCTTTTTCACCCCCTGTCGAGTGGGGTCAGTGGCTTAGATGGCCACCCAGAGCCAATTGGAAATCACGTGGCAGCCCTCCCGTGTCGGCCTGCCCAGAGCATAGGAGGAACTCTGGCCAGACGTGGGCTATCCTCCCTTCCCCCTTCTTTCCCCACACTCCCTTTAGTTCCCACAGTTCCCCACCATGCCACAGGAGAACATGTGCCACTGTGGTCATAACAGCCTTATTTGTGATAGCCAGAAGCTAGAAACAACCCAGATGTCTGACAACAGAAGAAATTATACAGAAAGTGGGGGTCATTTACACAATAGAATACTACTCAGCTATTAAGAATGGGGAAATCCTGAGTTTTACAAGCAAATGGATGGAAATAGAAAATGTCATGCTCCATGAGGTAACTCAGACCCAAAGAGGCATGCATGGTATGTATGTACTCACTAATAAGTGGATATTAACCAAAAAAGTGCAGAATACCAAGGATATAATCCACGGAAGTTTAACAGGCAGAAGGGCCAAAATGAGGATGCCCCAATCCCACTTGAAAAGAAGAGGAAGAAAGCAGTCATGGGGGGGGGGTTCATAGAGGGAGGGTGGGACTGGGGTAGGAAAGGGAAAGGGAGGGGAAGAGGGGGGACATGATCAGGTATTGTGGGGGGAACAGGACTGAAGCCCTGAGGGCCAGCAGAAAGAACGTAGACAGGCAACCCTGGGAGGTAGGAGGTAGGAGGTAGGAGGACTCTCTAGAATGTAACATAGACTTGGGAGGTGAGAGAATCTCAGGACTCAAAGGACCTTAGATGAAATGTCCTCCAGTGGGGTGAGGGAAATTTTAGAGTCTACCTCCAGTAGAATGATGGAGTTGCCATCCCATGGTCAAAACCTCTGATCCAGAATTGTTCGTTCTGAAAGAACTGCAGGGTCAAAAATGGAGAGGAGACTGAGGGAAAGTCAGTCCAGTGACAAGCCCAAAGTGAAATGCAGATCAAGGGGAGACCCCAAAACCTGACACTATTACTGATGCTATTTTGTGCTTATAGACAAGAGCCTAGCATGACTGCCCTCTGGAAGACCCAACAATTAGCTGATACAACCACCAAACCCAGACACTATTTCATATGCCAGAAAGATTCTGCTGACAGGACCCTGATATAGCTCTCTCTCTTGTGAGGCTATGCTGGGGCCTAGCAAATACAGAAGTGGATGCTCACAGTCATCTATTGGATGGAACACAGGGCTCCTAATGAAGGAGCTAGAGAAAGTACCCAAAGGAGCTAAAGGGGTCTGCCACCCTATAAGAGGAACAACAATATGAACTAACCAGTATCCCCCAGAGCTGTGTCTCTAGTTGCAAATGTACCAGAGGATGGCCTAGTTGGCCCTCAATGGGAGGAAGAAGGCCTTGGTCTTGCGAAGATAATATGCCCCAATACAGGGGAATGCCAGGGCCAGGAAACAGGAGTGAGTGGGTTGGGGAGGGTATAGGAGGCTTTGGGGATAGTATTTGAAATATAAATGAAGAAAATATCTAATAAAGATATGTAAATGCAAAAAAAAGAGTCAGATGTAGATATTCACACCCAACCAATGGACAGAAGCTGCTGACCCCTGTTGTTGAATTAGGGAAAAACTGGAAAAAGCAGAGGAGGAAGAGGACCTTAGAGGAAGACCAGCAGTCTCACCTAACCCGAGCCCCCGAGATTACTCAGACACTGAGCCCTCAACAAGGCAGCATACACCAGCTAATATGAGGACCCCAACACATAAAACAACAGAATTACTGCTGGGTTTGGCCTCAGTGAGAGAAGATGCACCTAGCCCTCAAAAGACTTGAGGCCCCAAGGGAGTGAGTATGTCTGGTGGGGTGGAAGGTGGGGGTTAGGAGGTCCTCCTGGGGACAGAGTGGGGAAGGAGGTATAAGATATGGAACTGTCAGAAGGCAAACAACTAGGGTGATAAAGACTGTAATGTACAAAAAAATTAAAGAATAAAAAATTAAAAATATTTAAAAAGAAATATGGCTTATCAAATAGGTTTGTATGGCAGCTAAAATGAATGATATGAGCCTGTATTGTTTAGAGAAATTCTGGAATCTCCATGATGAGGAAATTTTATGAAAGTATCACACACTCAGCCCTGTAGTTTTTGCTTACTGACCTATTTTTCCCAATATTTGCATTGCCTAGCCTTACATGGTATTTGCATTTAAATTTGTTTTTAAAAATGTTAATTAAGTTACCAGTTAGTAGGATTATATATGACCTTTTGTCATCCCCTCATAATTATATATTTTATAGTTTTGACTAACTTATCCTCAGTATTTCATGACTCCTACTATGCCTTGGCCACTATCCCCATTTGAAATTCCCAAGCCCAGCATTCCTCTCTCTATCCTTATTTTTCTGATAGGCTGAAATCCCCATTTTTAAAGACAAGCTCTTGCACTATCTCCTTTTTAGTTTAGTATTCAAATTTAAACACTAAACTCTAAAGGACATGCTGGGATATACATGTAAGAAACAACATTTCACCTTTGTGGCATGGGTTATCTCACTGCAATATAATCCCTTTTCAACCACTTACCTGCAGATTTCAGAATTTAATTTTCCTTTATAGCCACATTTCACTATCCATTTGGCAGTTGTTGGACATCTAGGCTGATTCCATTTACTAGATACTATGAACAGAGCTTCAATGTATATGGATATGCAACTGTTTTTACAATACAGTATAAATTAATTTGGAGTCATCTTCAGAAATTGTGTTGCTGGGCTACATGTTAGTTCTATTTCTAGTTTTGGAGGTACCTCAAAACTGACTTCAAAAGTGGTTGCACTATAGTTTACAGTCCCATGAAGAAGTTACCCTTTGCTACATCCATGATGGCATTTGCTGACATTTGAGTTTATGATGACCACTCTGATTTTAATAAATTAAACCATGAATCCAGCTTATTCTGCATGTCCGTAATGAATGATGTCAACCTTTTTTAATTAGATATTTTCTTCATTTACATTTCAAATGCTATCCCCTTTCCTAGTTTTCTCTCCAAAAGTGCCCTCCCTGTGTCCTACTCCCCAACCCACCTACTCTTGCTTCCTGGCCCTGGCATTCCCCTCTACTGTGGCATATAATCTTTGCAAGACCAAGGGCCTCTCCTCAGCTGATTTTCTTTGGAAAATTCTCTGTTTAGTGCCATGGCTCATTTTCTTATTTTTTTTAATGAATTCTTTGAGAATTCCATAAAATATTTTGATCTATTAACATTTGTGCTCAAGTAACTTTTCTTTGTTCAACTTTCTCTTCCCCTTTATCCTTTTTTGCTCATCAAGTCAAATTTGTGTTCCACATATATTCTTTGCTGTATGGAATTCCAATGGGAGAAAGTTAGTATAAAACTTGTATTAAGTATAATTTATTGAAATTATATATATGAACTTGTAAGCACCATATATGATGTAACACATTATACAATATATTATTTCAAAATAAATATTAAAGTAAAATCCCACACAATATTGCAACATAGATAACTGGAAACTATCATGGAAAGCAAAAGAGACATATATATGATATGATATGGAACTGTCAGAGAGAAAGGGAGAGGGTGAGATACTTAAGCTTATATTAATGCTTCAGGTTAACCAATCCACAGAGAGAGAAAATGGTTGTTAGTGGCTACGGAGTGTATTTGAGAGATTCTTTTTAAAGTTCTGAAATTACACAGGGGTTGTCTTTTCCCATAAAACCAGAAAGGATAGGTTCTGTGGGTTTCCGGTCTGGCCAAAAAGGCCAAAGTATTACAGCTCAGGGAAATGAATCCCATGCAGGGCAGAAGGCCAGGGTCTAAGGTCTCAGGTAGTTCTTTCTACTTTAGAAGAACCAATACCAGTGGCAGGGGAAGCAGCAGCAGCAGGCAGTGTTGGGAAGTGGCAAGGGCTTTAGGGGCATGATCCTGGCCTGCAGGCTGGTTCAAGATCCAAAGATGAATACTTTGGGAGAGAAAACTCTTCCCCAAAGTGTTGCAGCTTAGTAAAACAGCCACTCAGATGATTCTCAGTGAAAAAATCTTGGGCTATTTATTCCATGTGCATAGGAATTTTATAAACGCCGAGGAGTACGGTGAGATCCAAGGATAGATGCTTTCCATTGACTCAGTTTAAGAGGCTTGTGATGCTCTGTTTTCGTGGGGGGGAGGACTTTAGGTGTTTTCCCTACATGACTGATTGTATTGGTCCTCTCAATGGGGCATTGTGGTTACCTGTTTCAGAACAAGTGGAGTTAGCTATGAAGTTGGCCTGAGTTTCATGGGATCTGAGATCACTCAACCTTACCAGTTCTTCTGTCTGGTAGAATGGTCCACTTGCCCCATAAGGGGTCTGGTTTTTAATATTGTCAACATATTGAGACCAGTGTTTAAAATTGTCAGCTTGAATATATATACATTTTATCTCCACAATAAAATGGAATAAGAAGCTTAGGATAAAATAATACTCTATCTGGACAGGACATTAGTAAATGGTTATCTGTGGGGTAGTTTTTGAGAGAATCCTAGATAAAAAATAATCCATCAAGATATGTGACTGAAGAATATTCCAAGAGAAGATAGCAAATAAATGTTTTCTACATTTAAAATGTACCTGGAATATTGATGAAATAACAAAAACAAGAACAAACAAACACAAGTATAAAAACTCCAAGGTGACTGTATTGGGCTGAGTATAAAGAGTAAAGGTTGTGAAAGTTTGATCAGGGAATTGTATGGTGCAACCAAAATATTGAATAATCTGATTATCCTTAGTTAATGATCCAACCACACTCACAGCTAGGAACAAATCACATATCAGAGACATCCTCAGTAATTCTATATACATTTTGTGTAAATCTGCTTCTCTAATAATTCTTTTTAACTTGTAATTCCATTTCAGGCATCATGCAGATGAGTGTTACCTCCTCAAAACACAAATGGTCCACAGTTCCTCAGTTTATGATGATATTGTATCCTGATGAATCCATCCTATATTAAAAATACCATGCTGAGAACACCAAAAGTCAGTAATGCATCAAATGTGCCTTATCTATCAAGCACAATAGCTTACCAACACAGCATTGATAGGATATGAGTAGTTCACTCATATGATTTCTTGGCTGATTTGGATGTGTGGCTCATTGCTTAGGATCAAAATCAAACAAGGAAGGTGCTAGCTTTACCAAATTTGACAAAAACTACAATTCAAGTTATGGTTAGTACTGAATACACATATCTTTTGTTCCATTGTGTACTTTAAAATCTAATATTAACATATAAATCTCTGTATAGAAGCCATACTATTGTTTCATAAATTTCATGTGATGCTTATAAAATATAGTCTTCAAATGCATTACTTGACAATTTCTTTTTTGCATCATACCATGTGTTAAACATTTTGCTAGATTAATTACTATTAATTTAAACACATTTCTTGTCACTTGAATACCTTTAAATCTTTGCTAGTTTTGTGTTTCACTTTCTTCTTAACAAAGGATTAAAAAGATTGTCTCATTTTTCTGAAATATTAAAAAATATAGAATCTCCTCAAATGTGCTCATGAGTGGTGCTACTGTCCAGTCACTCTTTTTAACTGACATACCTGTACCTGACCTCTATGTAGCAGGTGTGCCAACTAACACAAAACTCATACCTTGTACTTTTAGTAGTCAGGCTTGACTCCATGCCCTAATCATCATTCTTAAGCAAAGCAATGCATATCCCAAGACAAAACTCTTTCCAGGATAAAAGGGAATATAATAAAGTTGCCTCCTTTTTTATGAAGCCCCATTTCAAATTTTGCATGTCATATTGATATTTACCTTCCTAGGCTGCCTAATAGAAAATACAAAGTAATAATATAGGGCCAAATGGATAAGTTGTGTTCTAAAAAATGTGGTAACCCATATAACATTGACAGTAGTGAAAAAAGAGGCTGGATTGTGATATAAAGTGTACTACTCTGATGCACAGGTTCTTTTCAGTGAAATTAAAAGCAGAATTTAGAAGACTTCCAGAAAGCAAGAAAAAGGCTTTGCAAATAAATAAATAAATAATAATAAAAAAAGAACAAAAGAAAGAAATCAAAATCATCTTCTTTTCCCATTTTGGTATGTACCTTATCTATGCTTGGGCTGTGACATGTAACTCATAATTAGGAAAGAACCATAACAAGAATTGCAGAATAAAGGAGTCAGTATATAGCCCAGATATTAATCATCTCAATTAACCTATAACTTTCAGAAATCCCATTGCAAGTGTGAGATATTTTAGAGTACATTAATTTGGGTGATCCATTGCCTGGATCTAAATCATTAAGAAGTCTTAAACTGATTTATAAATTGAAGGCTTTTCCATCACAAATTCTCATGTCTCCCTTGACTAGGAGTTCAGGACAAGATCTGGCTTCTGTGTTAGAATGGATTCTACTATTCACCACCAAATAATCCATTTTACAAACCCCTTAGTTAATTCTGTAATTCCATTTGTTTTGTATTTTTCTTTATGCCATGTAATTACAATGTCAATTTTGAGTCTACATAGTGTACACAAATATGAATGTTCATAATTTCCTTTCAATCTACACTTGTTTCAAGTAAAACCATCCCTAAAAGCAACGATGAATGCATATCTAGGAATAAAGCAAACACTAATATGTATTTTTAAACTATCCATGTGATTCTGTAGATCAAAAGCCTTAACAAGCATTTATGGAATAAATCAAGCACATGGTCCAGAGCAGGATTATTGGCTCAGCAGTTAAGAGCACTGTCTGCTCTTTCAGACCACCTATGTTTGTTTTCTAGCACGCACATCACATGACAGGTCACATTTATTTGTTACTCCAGTCCCTGTGGGTCGAATGCTCTGTTCTGACCTCTGTAGAGACTACCCATACACTGGTGTATAAATGTACATCCAGGCAAGGCATTTATGCACCTAAAATAATGGAAAAACATGCATGTCACACTATTAAAGACAACATATCTCTGCCCAATTCCATTGTAAAATATCACTTATATCTTCCCATCCTATTGCATATCTCTCTAAGCAACAAGGACACATTACTTTAAAATAATTTATTACCAATGTATTTTTCAGGTCATTATCTCATGTTATCCACATGAGACAAAATAGAACTTAAGGGTGGTAAGTCATTTAAAAATCTGTCACAACCAAAGAGCTGAAAACTCACCTTTATTTCTTAAAGATAAATTCTTCCTCACCTACGGAATGACAAAAGAAACTACATTTTATATAACAAAAACAGTTTTCACCAAAATTTATTAAATATAATAATAACCTAGTACAGTTATTATAAACATATATTTAATTTGCCATAGGGTCATTCAACAGGCCAGAACAACCTCAAATTCATAATCCTACCTCTATCTTGAAAGATTTGGAATTACATGTATACATTATCTTGCTCAGATTCTTGCTTAATATTTACCTTAAAACTTCTATTGTCCTAAATCAGCAATGCCTTTGTACTCAGAATCACTGTGGGATGAAGAATTCTGCTTGAAAGACAGAGTATTTAGCATATAGACCAGATTGGCAATCAAGAGATTGTCATTCTGTCCTGGTTTTACTGTTCACAGTGTGACTTTGAACAAGTCAGTTTCACTTTATATAGCTTCATTTAAACAGCTGTGCTACAAACAAAAGAAATCCAATTTATAATATAAGCAAATAAAGGTAATTTATTGAGACTAGACTGAAGTAAGTCATAGAATAAGAAGAAAAAGTGCATAGTCAACCCTTTAAAAAGGTAGTGATTGAGATATTTTCAAAGGTTAAAGCAAATAAAATGCATGAATAATATCCCACCACACACAATTCAAGGAATTTTTAACAGATGACTTTGATCCAAACACTCCCATTTGACAGACTATATTTAAACACCATAAGTAAAATAACAATAACAATAAAAATAAAAATAAAACATCACTGTGTGCACACCCTAGAAGTTTAAGGGATATTGCTGTAGTAGCCTAACTTAGTAGTCCTAGAGTGATGGCAAAGCAGGGAGAGATATCCTTGGTCATTAACATAAGCTCTAACTTTCCTACTTCTCAAAATAAGTGAGGCCTTATCTATTGGCAGAGATCCAATGTCTCTCTTGTAAAAACAACACTTTGAAAAGTGTGATTTGCTCAATATCTTTTCCTATGTAGTTGTTTGTTCCATGGTGATGAAAATTGTTCTGAGTTTGAGAATCTTTTAAACGTGTTCAAACCTATTTTTGGAAGACTTGAGGTCATGAACATGAAATATTGTCATGGTCTGTATGAATGCAGTGGTTTGCCCTCTTCCCTTGAGCCCAAGATGTCAACTGTCGTGACAACTCTCGGAATATCTACCTCATATACTGTGCAGCCTGCCTCCAATATTTTCGTTTGTGTGGACTCACAATTTCAGAAATGAATTTCTTTTAAGTTTGGAGTCAGAATGACAGGCAATGGGCTACATAGAGATTTTGCACATATTTTCAATTTTAAAGCGATATTGTAGTGTCAGTATCATTATGTGCTAATCACCTGACATCCACCCATCACCACTACAACACCCCTAGAAAAAAATATGACCACTGGATAATTTAATTCTCTTATAGTAAGATTATATCCCATATACATATCAGAGGGCTTGACAAAATGTAGTTTCCACACTAACAATTTTGGTTTAGCAATATGTATACATTATTTTATTATAAAAATATTTATCTTAGATATTGTTTCAGTCAGGATTTCTATTTCTGCACAAACATTATGACCAAGAAGCAAGTTGGGGAAGAAAGGACTTATTCAGCCTACACTTCCACATTGCTCTTAATCACCAAAGGAAGTCAGGACTGGAACTCAAGCAGGTCAGAAAGCATGAGCTGATACACAGGCCACAGAGGGAGGTTACTTACTGGTTTGTTTCCTCTGCTTTGCTCAACTTGTTTTCTTACAGTACCTAGGACTACAAGCCCAGGGATGGCACCATCCACCATCCACCATCCACACTCCCCCCCACCTTGATCGCTAATTGAGAAAATGCCTTACAGCTGGATCTCATGGAGGCATTTCATCAACCGAAACTCCTTTCTCTGTGATAACTCCAGACTGTGTCAAGTTGACATGCAAAACCCACCAGTACAGATATTATAATTTTCATGACCACGTGGTTTGCTAAATTACCCAGTAAACTTTTTATTTGATGAGAAGAACTGACATCAAATAATCACAAGTAATATTCTGTGTTTTCAAGTGTTACTGTATTTAAAATCATTATATATATATATATATATATATATATATATATATATCATGATTCTATATATATTTGTTTTTTTCGAGACAGGGTTTCTCTGTGTAGCCCTGGCTGTCCTGGAACTCACTCTGTAGACCAGGCTGCTCTCGAACTCAGAAATCTGCCTGCCTCTGCCTCCCAAGTGCTGGGATTAAAGGTATGTGCCCTCACTGCCCAGATGTGAATATATTTTTATTACCAAAAATTAGAAAGCCTTCTTGATTGAATTTGGAACCACCTATGAAACACATCTCTTATCTTCTTTGTTAAAGCACTTCTAAAGAGGTTTATCTCAGCAGAGAAGGCAAACCATTAATACAGGAAGCATAAATTGTCAAAGGAAGCTGGTGAAACATGACCATATAATAGTCATTGATGTAGACTGTGGTCACAAGGGTATCAGTTGCTTCACCTTCCTATCAACATATCTTACTTGTAATATTTGATTGCTCCCTCAGTCTATGAGCTAAAATAAGCTTGGATTTCTATTAGTTGTTTCATACTAGGTATTTGGTAGTAGTAGTAATGAAAAAAAGTGCCAAATAAAACATAAGAATAGTGATAACCTCATGAGTGGAGCTGAATTCAATTACTGATTTATTTAACTTGCAGAATATTTGTGAATATCAAAGCTACACAAGACAGTGGTGTCAAAACTAAAAACGAAATACAGAAACACCATTACAACCACCATTAGTTAGTGTATAAATAGAAAAAGAAAATTATTGAATAGAGTCCTCTATTTTTTTCTTAATCTGAGGAAGATGAGTTTATGGACAACCTTGCACAAATTTCATGAAATCATGCCCTATAACATAGTTATTCTAATCATGTGCAACTAACCCAATAGGTACCCCAGCAATCAAAGAAAATGTCTTAACACCCCCCCACACACACAATGTGATAAATTAGCAAACTGATCAAATTCTGTGGGATGAGTTCATCTTAACTTTTCAATAAAATTCCCCATGACAAAAATTCATGTCACAAGACTATTACATAATTCAATTATCTGCAAAATGGCCTTAGCTTAGCTGCTTCTGTCTATTTAGAAATATCTCCCTACAGTTTCTATCACATAATGCAGGGAATGTACTAGAAATTATTTTTTAAAAATACAGACCAACCTCTTAAATAAAATCAGTGCAGTGTCCTTCTAGTGATATATTTGGGAGTAATGAAAAGTTCATTCACTAAACCATTTGAAAAGTCACACTATGCCCCACTTCTAGAAATTCATGGCCGAAAGTGGGAACATAAGCATTTGAAATGTGGCTACAGGAAAGTTAAATTGCTCTGTGTTTAAAATGTAGACAGGAACTCAAAATCAATATATAATGTATAACTGTTATTTTTAAAAAAATAACTATGTCAAAATTGCAGTATTATAGATGGTATAATTTATTTCACAAAATTTATTTTATCAATTCATTGTTAATATTTAGTGTGACCACTAAACTGTTTTAATTGGATATGTGCCTCACATTATATTTCACTTGGATATGGTTGTTCTAAAATAAGACATCTTTTAATAGCCTTTGAAAAGTATAAATATTTTATAGTAGTAAAAGTTCATGGTAGAGCAGAACAGAGTCTCTACTGTCTTGATGCACATGAATATGTTTTACCAAGGAAGAAACTAAGGCTGTTGTTTTTGAAAATTGGCACCTAGGGCATTAAGATTTTCAGTGCAAAGAATATTTTGAATATTATAAGTTTTGGAGAGGTGGTGTGGAACACAGGAGTAATTGTAGGGGAAGTGACATGTGGAAATGATGCAGATGTAGTTTTTACATATTAAGTTTACAATATATGATTAAATTATAACAGGTCTGCTCTTCGTGACACTTCCATAAATTTCTTACCTTTCTCTTTATTGTGTTTTGTGCTAAGTTCACAAAAAAGTATGAAGAATGCATTTTATGTGAGTGCATACTTAGCAAAATTGATACTGTCAAAACTTAGTTTTAGGGGTGGTTTATGTTGCTAGAACATAGAGGCCTCACTTGGTTCCCAGACTTCACACATTCTACTCTAGGTTCTAGCCTGATGAGTACCCCAATCATCCTATCCATGCCTTTTCTACAACTTGCCAGATATAGATCTAGCCTAGGTCTCATAACGAGTATCCCAGAGTAGTCAGACCATCCCTCCCTGTGCAGGAACCAATCTGTAGGCTTCTCCAGGGTTCTACATTTCTTGTTCCAGCCTAGTCTGACCAACATTGTCTATAACATAGCCAAGCTCTAGGCTTCTATCAAAATTTAGTTGTGACTACCCATGGATATCTTTTGTGCTTCCTCTACAATCTCACTTTGTACTTGTACATCCTATGTCCTTCTCCACAATATAACACGGTAAGTATCTCTGATCATTTCTGCCCATGACTTCTCTGCAACCTGTCAGATCTAGCCATTGTCACATACCAGTATCCAGGCCTAGCCTGGTCACCACTGTCTGCACGACAACAAAGATCTTGGATTCCACAATGATCTTCCCTAACTACACCCCAACACAGCAGAAGGAAGGTGTCATTGAATATACTCTTTTCCACCCAGACAGATCTACCCAAAACAAATTCCAGCCATAGAAGAGTGAGTAAATGCCCTGTACGAAACCAGTCTCTTCTGTTTATCTGAGTTCATTGCACCAAATGCTTTCCAACTCTAGATGCAACCCAACAACACATCATTTCTTCTTCCTCAACCTGATCTTTCCATAGCAATGAAAGGTTATATGCCCATAATTATCCCCAATATATCACCAATACAAAAGATCAAACCAGTATCTTCTCTCTAAAACTTACCATTCCAGTATAATGTATGATGATAAGAATTACTGAGATGAAATCAAAGACACTGAATTTATAATCTGGGGTAACTGTTGAATTGAGGAAAGTAAAACAGGGCCACAGACAGGATTGAGGTATTGAGATATCCAAAGAGAGGAGAATAGCATAGTATCAGGGATATATATATATATATAGAGAGAGAGAGAGAGAGGAGAATAGCATAGTATCAGGGATATATATATATATATATATATATATATATATATATATATATATATACAAAGAAATGGGAAATGGGAAGTGAGTGTTGCATCCACCCCGACCAGCAGGAAAGAAGCAACACCACGTTGTCCTTCTTCAAGCAGGTTTACTCAGGAACACTTCACATTGCAATGCAGGAACGGGAATCCCGAACAATCCTTAAATACCCTACTGACTCCTCCCAATCACCCCAGTCATATAATGGCAGTCCTTTGGTTCACAGCAAGTGACAACACCTCCGGCAAGCTGACGAGGCATGGTGTCTGCGCAGTGCAGGCAGCTGGGATGTGGCTAAGTCTGAGGTAATGAGGAAGTCAGGTGCAGGTCATAATACCTGGCACTCATCCAGGGCACCATTTCGGGGCAGCAGCTGCACCTGCTTCTCACAGGTGAGAATGGGAAATAGGAGTTATTTAGGGATGGGATGTAGGTAAATGCAGAAATAGGGTAAAGGGGAATATAGGTGTCTTAGTCAGGGTTTATATTCCTGCACAAACACCATGACCAAGAAGCAAGTTGGGGAGGAAAGGGTTTGTTCAGCTTACACACTCATATTGCTATTCATCCCCAAAGGAAGTCAAGACTGGAACTCACACAGGGCAGGAAGCAGGAACTAATGCAGAGGCCATGGAGAGATGTTTCTTACTGGATTGCTTCCCCTGTCTTGCTCAGCCTGCTCTCTTATAGAACCAAGACTACCAGCCGAGATGGTCCCACCCACAAGGGGCCCTCCCACCTTTGATCACTAATTAGAAAATGCCTTATAGCTAGATCTCATGGAGGCATTTCCTCAACTGAAGTTCCTTTCTCTGTGATAACTCCTGTCTGTTTCAAGTTGACACATAAAACCAGCCAGTACAATGAGGTACAAGTAATCTGAAAGAAGAAATGTAAGAGTGGTATTCCTTAGGGAAGGTGAAGAAGGAAAATATCTGATAAAACCATGAGGAATTATACTATTAACTATTTAATGGAAAAACATATAATACACCTACTTTTGTGTATAAACATACAAATGTTCTTATATTGTTATCAATGCTTCCTCTAACAGCCAAAGACAACTAATAAAAACCCTATTAGCAGATATGAGAAGTCATCTTTTGAATTGTTGCCAAGTGCTGGTGAAGAACATCCCCAAACCTACCACTTATTTTTATTTTCTTTCATTTTTCCCCAACCATGGATAGAGGTGGAAGGTTAAGTCCCTATCACTGAAGATACCGTGTCCTTCAGAAACATGGCTCAGAGTCTAAGAATTTGAACTGACTTAAATGATCCCTCCCTGAAGATCAATTTAATGATACCAAGAGGTATCAGGAACTTCCAAAGGACAAAAGAAACTGGTATTCCCACTCAGCTTTGAGGCCTATTAACCACATCAATGACCATGATAACTCTAAATAAACAGTAGCAGCATGCATATTTTGGTAATAACCAAAAGTTCTGTAATTAGACTCAAGACCCATTAAACAACAGAAAAAAAAAAAACAAAAACCTATGCTTTATACAGGAATCTTAGATACCTACTCAGTGGTAATTAATCTATGGATATTTGAGAAAATCTTACAACCCTAACTTTCCTAAACCACAATAACTTCTAACAACAACCTAAACATTCTTCTTTACACCCATAAGAACAATTAGTCTTAACCTCCCAATGAATCTTCTCCTTGAAATAGAAAACAATGTAGAAAACCACAACCAGAATTGAGGATCAGTACACCTCTTCCTGCCCTATAGCTCCACCTGTATCCTTGGAGGCCTGTTCCCACCCAGGACACCAAGGTGAAAATCCATTCCCCATTATCCCTGCCTGCTGGGACCCTGATATGCTGCCAGCCCAGCAGCCATAAGCATTGTTCCTCCCTGTCAGAGCTTCATGTTCCTTCCTGCCCATACCACCACCTCTCAACAAGGATCAGCACACTCTTACCTACCCCACGTTTTTCCTGGCTTCTAGTAGACCTGCCGCAACACTGAACACAGAGGGACTACAGGACCAGCCAAACCTAAAGAAGATCAGATGGCAAAACTCAAATACAAGAACATTATCAATAGAAGCCAGTGAGACATGGCACCATAAGAACCCAGTTTTTCTACCACAGAAAACCCTGGATAGTGAACATCAAGATTGTGACCTTGAATGCCATCTCATGAAGATAATAGAGACCTTTAAAGAGGATATAAATCAATTTCTCAATGAAATACAGAAAAACACAATCAAACACATAGAAGCCCTTAAAGAAGAAACAAATAAATCACTTAAATAAATACAAGAATATACAACCAAACAGGAGAAGGAAATAAAATAAATAAATAAATAAATAAATAAAACAGTCAAACACATCAAAATGGAAATAGAAGCAGAAAAAAAAAACACAAATGGAGGCAACCCTAGGGAAGGAAAAAATTAGGAAAGAGAACATGAACTACAGAATCAAGCATAACCAACAGAATATAAGTGATAGAAGAAAGAATCTCAGGTGTAGAAGATACCATAGAAGAAATTAATAAATCAGTAAAATGTAAAATGTTTCAACTCAAAACATCCAGTAAATTTGGAACACTATGCAAAGACCAAACCAAAGAATAATAGAAATAGAAGATGTTGAAGATTCCTAGTTCAAAGGGCCAGGAAAGATCTTCAGCAATATCGAAGAAGAATGCTCCCTGTCCTGTATTCACATAACTAATGAGCAGCATCACTCGTAGTTATTAGTTAAAACTTCTCTGAGTACCAATAAGAGACAAGTCAAATAAAGACTTCTTAGAAGATTAAATACATTTACAGTGACATTTTCCACCTCACAGAGGAACTGAACTGTTGGAAAATTTAGCCTTGCTTTTTATCCAGCATTCTAAGCAATAATTTTAAAATATTTCCTCTGTAATACATATAACTTATAATCTTTGTTTTTATAGGAGGAATTTTGTAAATAAAATAAAACATTAAATGTTCTGAATGTCATAAAAAGAGAAAACTTCCCTAACCTAAAGAAAGAGATGACTATAAATGTATAAGAAACTTACAAATAGGACCAGAAAAGAAAGTCTTCCCACCACATAATAATTAAAACACCAAAATGTACAGAGCAAAGAAAGAATATTAAAAGCTGCAAGGGAAAAAGAACGACTAACATGTAAAAGTAGAGCAATCAGAATTATGCCTGGCTTATTGACAGAGACTCTAAAAAACAGAAGATCCTGGACAGACATCTTGAAAACCTTAAGAGACCACAGATTTCAGCCCAGACTAATATATCTAGCAAAACCTTCAATCACCATAGATGCAAAAATGAAGCTATTCCATCGCAAAACCAAATTTAAACATTATATTTCTATTTATCCACACCTACAGAGAATACTATGTAGAAAACCCCAACACAAGGAGGATAACTACTCCCAGGAAAATACAAGAAATTAATCATCTTATAGAAAAGCCAAACGAAGAGAATCACACATACACATAGTACCACCACCATCATCAATATAACAGGAACAAACAGATACCAAACAAAGGAGATGTGGAACCTGAAATGGCCAACTCCTATAGCCACTCTGGACCTCCAGTGGAGAGATAAGGACACCAACTCACCCACAAAAGGTTTGACTCAAATTTTGTTCTGTCAAAGGAAATGCAGGAACAAAGATAGGACAGAGGCTGAGGGAATGAGCAACCAATAACTGGCCCAAATTGAGACCCATCCTGTGGGCAAGCACCAATCCCTAACACTTAATGATATTGTTATGCTTTCAGACAGGAACCAAGAATAACTGTCCTCTTAGAAGCTCTACCTAGTAGCTGACTGAAATAGATGAAGACACCCACAGCCAAATACTGGATGGAGTTCAGGAGTTTTTGAAGGAGCCTTGGAAGAAGGACTGACAGCCCTGAAGTAGATAGGAACACCAGAGGAAGACCAGTAGAGTCAACTAACCTGGATACCTGGTAGCACTTAGAGACTGAGCCACCTACCAAAGAGTCCACAATGTGTGGGACCAAGAATCTTGGCACATATGTAGCAGACATGAAGCTCAATCTCTGTGTGGGTCTCCAAACAACTGGAGCAGGGGCTGTCCTTAAAGCTGAAGCCTGATTGGGGAAGTCTTTCAGGTGAAGAGGATGTACTTAATCTTTCAGAAAATTGATATACTAGGGTTGGGGTATACTCAGAGTAGCCCCCACTCTCAGAGAGGAGAAAGGGAGTAGTGGATGTGTGGAGGGACTTTGTGGCAGGGTCAGGAGGTCAGTATTTGGGATGGAAACAAACAAATTAACCAATAAGTAAAAACTACAACCAATCAAATTGCAGAGTTGTTGAATCCAGTCCCAATGCAAATAACTACAATACATTCCAGAATGGGAAGCTCAGGGAGCATTGATAAGAGGGATAGGGAAGATTTTAAGATTCAGAAGGTTAGAAGTTATGCCTCATGCAAGTGCCATAAACTCTTAGCAACATATTTGTTCAATAATGAGATTTACAAGTATGACATTAATAGAAAACTGAGGAGAATGGAGAACAGGAGAATTCATCTTTACCAAAACAAAACAAAAAACAAAAAAAAAACAAAAATAAAAAACAAAAAAAACAAAAAGAAAACAAAAAAACCACCAATTGATTATTCAATATCAAATTGTCAGTGCTGGAAGCATAATACAAGTAACATTAGAAAGACTAAGCAATAAAGATCATGTCTTTGAAAGCTATCAAGAAGGGGTTTATGAAAGAGTCTGGATGGAAGAAAGTTAAGGAAGAAATGGAATTATACCCTTAGAATAAAAAGAAGAACATGGATTAATTTTTTGGTACCAAATGAGCACAGAGTTTCATCGATGGGGAATGGCTAGTCTTTAAAATTAATCTGGAATCAACTCATTCCTTTTGTATAATCTGGAAATGTACACAGAATCAGCAACTTTCTTTGTAGCAAATGATGTGATCATAGAGGTGAAAGCAGCATTTTGTTTTCCCTGAATTGACTTTCTTCTTTTAGCACAAAATACATAAAAGTAAGTTCCAGAATTATTTTTCTTTTCTCTAAATTAGATTAAGAGTGACATCAAACAGTTAAAACAGAAACAAGAGCTGCATTAGTTCTCACACAGGTCTTGCTGAGGAAAAAATGCTATGCTCTTGTTGAGTGTATGCATAAGACATAAAATATAGGGGAATTTTCACACAATTAGACATAGACTTCTAAGCAGCATAGGTAGCATTCTTTTCCTGCTGATTCATAGCCTGAAATTCAAATGGGAACAGTGCAGATGTAGTACATCTGTTTTCCTTGCTTTTAAAAAAAAATTGAACTGCGATTTTCTCCCCAAACTGCTGAGATTGTCAATGTGTATGACCCTTTGTCTGCTAGATAGTCAAACGAGTTTTACACATTTGCACATTTAAAAGCATGCCGTGCTTCAGCATCCAAATCATTTGAGCAGATTTGGGTTGCTTTAAGTCATTAATCTTTGGTACATTAACAAGGGAAGTCTCTAAATTAATAAATCTTAAACCATCCCAAATGTATTTTGTAAAATAAATATCTGATTTTATTCAAAATATCTTATTTGAAATGCTTCAAGCATGATAACAAAAATAATCAAATTGCACTTATTATTTATCAGTTAAATATTTTAAAAACTCAATATTCAACTATGTATGCCTGAGGTATTAAATATACTGTGAAAAATTCATACAAAATATTGGTTGTACTAATGTACAGTCCCACTAAGTGAAACAATCAACGGAGCTACCAACTTGAAGAATTTATAGAAGAAGAGAAAGTATTTACATAATATATGTATATATAAGAGTTAATATTTAAACAATTTTTAATTTACAATAGCTGTGAATATCTGCTATTCTTTTGTTCAACAAAATATAGGTCACAGAACAGGATTTTCCAAAAATCTCTTCACCTTGCTTTTGTTCATAACGCTTATGTTATATGGAAATTAGAGCGGTCATCCTTTGATCATGAAGATTAAGTCACATGAAAAGCATGTAAATCACAGAGTAAATTCAAAATAAAGCCCACAGGTCTGGCGTTGGTCATAATTGTTGCAATCATAATTGTTGTCTCCCAGTATTCTTTTAACATAAGAGCAGTTCTTTCAAACAATGATCAAAGGTTGAATTTTCCTTTCTGAACAGCTGAAAACAAAATCTCACTAAGCCAATGGCCTCCTTTGCATACTTTAGCACAGTTTACAATCTGATTCATAAATTCTCTCATAACTTTTAAGGTATTTATTACTAGGTTATATTTTTTAGTTTACTAAAATGGGATAATTTCTTTAGTAAGATATTTTAAGTTGCTTGTTTCTGAATTATAAAGGGAAGTTCAGAAGTTTTTGTTTTGTTTTGTTTTGTTTTGTTTTGTTTTGTTTCAGTAACAATGCAGCAAGATTGTGGACCTTTTTTGTTGTTCTGATACTTAATAGACATCACCAGGATTTATACAATAGTTAAGATTTATCTTCTATTTTCAGGTCCTTGGTCATATTTCACCACCCATTTCTGTTATTGACTTATCTCCCAAATGAGTATTTGTGAAAGTTTGAATACTTTAACAATGAAGGCATTATCAATTCATACTTAATACAAAAGATTTATATTCCTAATATCTAATACATGAAACTTCATGTTTTTAGATTACTTATATATTTAAACTCTCATTTTTTCACTATTGAGAAGAAATGATTTGCTAGTTATTAATGAAGCAGAATTAATAGGTGGCATACTTTACAGATTTTGTATGGAAGAAGTGAACATTTTTCTAACAGTTCTATGCTTTTTTGATATTAAGTTGAAGATCAGTAGGATGCAAACATATTACATACGCTATTACATATGCTTTGATAAGCTGGTAAAGTGTTGTCTATTTAGAAAATAAGTTGTCTATTTAGAAAATAAGTTTAAAAGCCTTTAATTGTGCATGGTCCTGAATCTCTAAACTACGTGTCTCTACATCTAATGATTTAACACTTTTAACAGCCCACCTTTAAATGAGATGCTTTTAATATTACATATTTTCATTTTCATTTTAGTTTTAAACTAATAAAGAACCATCAACAATGTAGGTTACATTGTGGAGAGTAAGAATTCAGTTTTTCTATATTCAATATCATAAATTTAATGATATTCCTTCATAATTGAATTTTGTTAAATTCAGAAGCTGTACTCTTCATAGACTTTGATATTCATAATTCTACCAGTCTTCCCACAAACTAAGGGATGGATAAAATAAAAATCATATTCCTAAAATCAGATGATGCATAGTCAAGACTCAAACTATTCAAGGAAATTCAAATTTTAATTCACTTTCTGATGCATCTATACAACAATTGGGTTCATTTGTGTTTGAAATATGTCAGGATAATACTCTGGTAATAAAGTAAGAAGCCCTTGAAGAGTGATCACCAGAGGGGTGTTTTGCATTTCATAACTAGCAAAGAGATTATTTTAAAGTTAAACATGCCAATGTTAAAGTTAAGAAATTTAAACAAAAACGTTGAAGGAAAGAATACAGATAATTAATATGGTTGAAAATTTCCATTCAGTAAAGAATTTTTCTCTTCAAAAACTTAATATGAAATAACTCTGTGTGACTTTTAGAAATACATGACACTTAAGATGTGTTTTTAATTAAAGGATGAAAATATACAGAACAAGGGATGTCATACTAAGTTCAAGAGAATGAAAAAGCAGCAACTTATACTCTAAAAACAATGCAAAAATTAAAGATAAGCCTATTTTTAAATAAATGTTAAAGAAACTAAAGTAAATTTCAACAAGAGTAAGTTTCACTGATTGAGTAGAAGACTGAGGTATACAAGGACTCACTAAAGAGGTAAGTATTATCTCTGAAACATTATCCCTGAGTTTTTTTTTATTATTATTACTTATTTTCCTCAATTACATTTCCAATGCTATCCCAAAAGTCCCCCATACCCCCCCCCACTTCCCTACCCACCCATTCCCATTCTTTTGGCCCTGGCATTCCCCTGTATTGGGGCATATAAAGTTTGAAAGTCCAATGGGCCTCTCTTTCCAGTGATGGCCAACTAGGTCATCTTTCAATACATATGCAGCTAGAGACAAGAGCTGTTGTTCCAACTATAGGGTTGCAGATCCCTTTAGCTCCTTGGGTACTTTCTCTACCTTCTCCATTGGGAGCCCTGTGATCCATCCAATAGCTGACAGTAAGCATCCACTTCTGTGTTTGTTTGGCCCCGGAATAGCTTCACAAGAGACAGCTATATCTGGGTCCTTTCAGCAAAATGTTGCTAGTGTATGCAAAGGTGTCAGCGTTTGGAAGCTGATTATGGGATGGATCCCTGGATATGGCAGTCTCTAGATGGTCCATCCTTTCGTCACAGCTACAAACTTTGTCTCTGTAACTCCTTCCATGGGTGTTTTGTTCCCAATTCTAAGAAGGGGCACAGTGTCCACACTTTGGTCTTCATTCTTCTTGAGTTTCATGCGTTTAGCAAATTGTATCTTATATCTTCGGTAACCTAAGTTTTGGGCTAATATCCACTTATCAGTGAATACATATTGTGTGAGTTCCTTTGTGATTGTGTTACATCACTCAAGATGATGCCCTCCAGGTTCATCCATTTGGCTAGGAATTTCATAAATTCATTCTTTTTAATAGCTGAGTAGTACTCCATTGTGTAAATGTACCATATTTTCTGTATCCATTCCTCTGTTGAGGGGCATCTGGGTTCTTTTCAGCTTCTGGCTATTATAAATAAGGCTGCTATGAACATAGTGGAGCATGTGTCCTTCTTACCAGGTGGGATATCTTCTGGATATATGCCCAGGAGAGGTATTACTGGATCCTCCGGTAGTACTATGTCCAATTTTCTGAGGAACCGCCAGACTGATTTCCAGAGTGGTTGTACAAACTTGCAATCCCACCAACAATGGAGGAGTGTTCCTCTTTCTCCACATCCTCACCAGCATCTGCTGTTACCTAAATTTTTGATATTAGCCATTCAGACTGGTGTGAGAAGAAATCTCAGGGTTCTTTTGATTTGCATTTCCCTGATGATAAAGGATGCTGAACATTTTTTCAGGTGCTTCTCACCCATTCAGTATTCCTTAGGTGAGAATTCTTTGTTTAGCTCTGAGCCCCATTTTTTAATGGGGTTATTTTATTTTCTGGAGTCCACCATCTTGAGTTCTTTATACATATTGGATATTAGTCCCCCATCTGATTTAGGATTGGTAAAGATCCTTTCCCAATCTGTTGGTGGTCTTTTTGTCTTATTGATAGTATCTTTTGCCTTGCAGAACCTTTGCAGTTTCATGAGGTCCCACTTGTCAATTCTCGATCTTACAGCACAAGCCATTGCTGTTCTATTCAAGAATTTTTCCCCTGTGCCCATATCTTCAAGGCTTTTCCCCACTTTCTCCTCTATAAGTTTCAGTGTCTCTGGTTTTATGTGAAGTTCCTTGATCCACTTAGATTTAACCTTAGTACAAGGAGATAGGAATGGATCAATTCATATTCTTCTACATGACAACAACCAGTTGTGCCAGCACCATTTGTTGAAAATGCTGTCTTTCTTCCACTGGATGGTTTTAGCTCCCTTGTCCAAGATCAAGTGACCATAGGTGTGTGGCTTCATTTCTGGGTCTTCAATTCTATTCCATTGGTCTATTGGTCTGTCACTATACCAGTACCATGCAGTTTTTATTACAATTGCTCTGTAGTAAAGCTTTAGGTCAGGCATGGTGATTCCATCAGAGGTTCTTTTATCTTTGAGAAGAGTTTTTGCTATCCTAGGTTTTGTTATTCCAGATGAATTTGCAGATTGCACTTTCTAATTCATTGAAGAATTGAATTGGAATTTTGATGGGGATTGCATTGAATCTGTAGATTGCTTTTGGCAAGATAGCCATTTTTACAATGTTGATCCTGCCAATCCATGAGCATGGGAGATCTTTCCATCTTCTGAGATATTCTATAATTTCTTTCTTCAGAGACTTGAAGTTTTTATTATACAGATCTTTCACTTCCTTAGAGTCATGCCAAGATATTTTATATTATTTGTGACTATTGAGAAGGGTGTTGTTTCCCTAATTTCTTTCTCAGCCTGTTTATTCTTTGTGTAGAGAAAGGCCATTGACTTGTTTGAGTTAATTTTATATCCAGCTACTTCACCGAAGCTGTTTATCAGGTTTAGGAGTTCTCTGGTGGAATTTTTATAGTCACTTATATATACTATCATATCATCTGCAAAAAGTGATATTTTGACTTCATCTTTTCCAATTTGTATCCCTTTGATCTCCTTTTGTTGTCGAATTGCTCTGGCTAGGACTTCAAGTACAATGTTGAATAGGTATGGAGAGAGTGGACAGCCTTGTCTCTATAATTGGAATTAGTTGATACCCAGTATCTTGCTTATGAAAAGATATGCAATATAGAAAATACTATATTCAACTACATGTGTAGTTAAAAAATAGAGTGAGGTAACAAATCAAAAAGGACATGCATGGTATGTACTCACTGATTAGTGAACATTAGAGAAGATGTACAGATTACCCATGATACAACCTATATAACACAAAAAGTTTAACAAGAAGAAAGACCCAAATGAGAATGCTTCAATCCCACTTAGAAAGGGGAACAAAACAATCACTTGAGGCAGAGGTAGGGAGGGACTTGGATAGGAGAAGAAGGGGTAAAGTAGCAGGAACACATATGTGAGGAAATAGGAGCAAAGCCCAGAGGGCCAGGAGAATGAATGAAAATTTGCAGCATCTGGGGGGCAGCATTTGGGGAGAACTTCTAGAAAGTCCCAGAGACATGAGATTTGAGAAGCTTCAAGGACTCAATAGGGGTGAGCTTAGGCAAAATGAGCAACAGTGAGGAGATGCAACCTGAAGAGACCACCTCCAGTAGATAGACAGGGCCCCCAGTGTAGGGATGGGGTCACCAAACCAGCTCCAAAATTTTGACCCCAAATTCTATTTCTCTCTCTCTCTCTCTCTCTCTCTCTCTCTCTCTCTCTCTCTCTCTCTCTCTCTCTCTCTCTCTCTCTCTCTCTCTCTTTTGCTCACTCGCTATTAGTAATCTATAGTTCTTTGTCTAGGCGTAGGAGATTGTAGAATTTCCTAGTTTTGAGATTTCATCTCATACTTGTCAGAATATCTAATCACCAAACAACTGACAGCAAATGCTGGGGAGGATATGTGGATGGGAATCTAAGATGGCACAACCACTCAAGAAATTAGTGTGGATAATTGTCAAGGACATAAAAATAAATCACCCATATAACATAGTGATACCATTCCTTGGCACCAGCCCAAATGTCTCAAACTCTTCTCTACAGATACTTGCTTAACAATCTTCAATATAGCTCTATTTGTAACATCTGATAACTGGAGGCAAATGTTCATCAATTGATGGATGAGTAAAGATAAATGTAGTGTGCCCACACATAAAAATACTGTTAATGTGAGAAGAAAAGCTGAATTATGAAACTAGCAGATAAACTGATAAAATGAGGGAAAAATTACATTGATTGGTATAACCTAGACAGAGATAAAAAAAGAAAACTCCACATCTTTCAACTATAATTTCTATCTTATAATCTTCAGATTTGTGAGTAACCTGAGCAAACAGGAAAATCAAATGGGATCACAGATTGGTCTAGGGAATGTAATAGAATTCTAAAGGTAATACAGCAGAGATTCAGAGATTCAGAGGAGCTGAGATGAATACAATGCTTGAATCTAACCTTCAGGCAGCATCACAGAATGGACATTAGAAAGACAGTAAGAGTCATAAAATCAGGAAGTCTGCTGTGAAATTGTGCCTCCCAGAAATTAAAAAAAAAAAAAAAAAAAAAACCTACATATAATACCTCAACAATATAGCTGTTTAAACAAGAACTTAAGCATGTTTTATCAATCTCAACTAACAAATTTAATGGTTTAGTAACAAAAAGGAGGAAGAGAATAATCTCTGAGAAGTAGACAGAGAGGGATATAGAAGGGAAAAGGAGGGGGAGGAGAAAAGGGGGGCCAGTTCAGATAAGGGAAGAGATGAGGGAGAAGTACAACAGGTCAGGAATTTGAAAGGAAGGGAGTAGCAGTGGAGGAGGGGAGCTGGGGACAGCCACTGGAAGTCTCAATAGTATTAGATCTTCTTTGAAGGTCTGATAGAATTCTGCACTAAACGCATTTGGTACTGGGCTTTTTATGGTTGGGAGACTATTAATGGCTGCTTTTATTTCATAGGGGCTATGTGACTGTTTAGGTGGTTTATCTGACCCTGATTTAACTTTGGCACCTCGTATCTGTCTAGCAAAATTGTCCATTTCATCCAGATTTTCCAATTTGGTTGAGTATAAGCTTTTGTAGTAGGATCTGATGATAAAACAGCAACCAACAGATTGGTGAAGAGTCTATCAATCCTACATCTGATAGAGGGTTAATATTCAATATATACAAAGAACTCAATAAGATAGACTGCAGAGAACCAAATAACCCTATTAAAAAGTGGGGTACAGAGCTAAACAAAGAATTCTCAACTGAGGAGCACCTAAAGAATGTTTAACATCCTCAGTCATCAGGGAAATGCAAATCAAAACAACCTTGTGATTCCACCTCACCCCAGTCAGAATGGCTAAGATCAATATCTTAGGTGACAGCAGATACTGGCAAGGTTGTGAAGAAAGAGGAACACTCCTCCATTGTTGGGGGAATTGCAAGCTGGTACAATCACTCTGGAAATCCTTTTGGTGGTTCCTCAGAAAATTGGACATAGTAACATGAGAACCAGACTATACCATTCCTGGGCATATACTCAAAAGATGCTCCAACATATAACAAGGACACAAGTTCCACTGTGCTCATAGCAGCCTTATTTATAATAGACAGAAGTTGAAAACAACCAAAATGTCCCTCAACAGATTAATGAATACAGAAAATGTGGTGCATATACACAGTGGAGTACTACTCAGCTATTAAAAACAATGAACTCATGAAATTCTGAAGCAAATGGATGTAACTAGAAAACATCCTGAGTGAGGTAACCAATCCCCCCCAACACACACACACACACACACACACACACACACACACACACACACACACACACTGTATGCACTCATTGATAAGTGGATATTAGCCCAAAAGCTCAGAATACCCAAGATACAAATCACAGACCACATGAAGCTCAAGAAGGAAGATGAAAGTGTGGGTGCTTTTGTCCTTCTTAGAAAGGGGAACAAAATAATCATGGGAGCAAATATGAAGACAAAGTGTGGAGCAGAAACTGAAGGAAAGGCCATCCAAAGACTGTACCACCTAGGGATCCATCTCATATGCAGAGACCAAGCCCAGACACTATTGTGGATGCCAATAAGTATATGTTGGGAGAAGCCGGATATAGCTGTCTCCTGAGAGGCTTTGCCAGAGCCTGACAAATACAGAGGCAGATGTTCACAGTCAACCATTGGACTGAGCACAGGGTCCCCAATGGGGTCTCCAATGGAGTTTCCAATGGAGGAGTTAGAGAAAGCAATAAAGGAGCTGAAGGTGTTTGTAACCCCATAGGAGGAACAATAATATCAACAAACCAGACCCTCCAGAGACTAAACCACCAACCAAGAAGTAAACATGAAGGACCCATGCCTCCAGCTGCATATGTAGCAGAGGATGTACTTGTCAGGCATCAGTGGGAGGAGAGTCCTTTGGTTCTGTGACGGCTTGATGCCCCCAGTGTAGGGGAATTTGAGGGTGGGGAGGTGTGGATGGGAAGATTGATTGTTGGGGGAACATCCTCATAGAAGCATGGGGGGAGGATGGGATGGAGAGTGCTGGGGTAGGGGAAGGGGGATAACATTTGAAATGTAAATGAAGAAATAAAAAATAAAGTATCCAATAAAAAAAATAAAAAAGAAAGCCCCAGATGACAGGTACCCAAGATATTCCCAGGACTCAACCAGGAGGACTTTAGCCAAAATACCAAAGGGGAGGGAGAACCTGTAGAGAGCATATCCAGTGAATAGGCATGACCCCCTTTTGAGGCATGGGGATACCCACTCATCTCAAAAATATTAATCCAGAATTGTTCCTGTCAAAAGGAAGTGTGAGTTCAAATTGTAGATCAAAGACTGAAGAAAAGGCCATTTAGACACTGACCCAACTAGGGATTCATCCCATTTGTAAACACCAAACTGCTACTGTATTGCTGATGCCAAGTGCTTGCTGACAGGAACCTAGTATAGCTGACTCCTGAGACGCTATAATAGAGCCTGACAAGTATAGATGACTATGCACGCAGCCAAACATCAGCCTAATCATGGGGTTCCCAATGGAGAAATTAGGGCAACAACTGAAGGAACTGAAGGGTTTTTGCAACCCATAGGAAGAATAACAATATCAACCAACCATACCCTCCAAAGCTCCCAGGAACTAACCACCAACCGAAGAGTATACATGGAGACAGCCATGGCTCCAGCTATATATGTAGCAGAGGATTGCCTTATCTGCTATCACTGGGAAGAAAGCTACTAAGTCCTGTGGAAGTTTGATGACCCAAGGTAGGGGAATGCTAGGATACTGAGGCAGGAGTGGGTAGGCAGGTAGGGGAGTACCCTAATAGATGCGGGGGGGGGGGGGAACAGGCAGGGAGGATAGGGGGTTTGTGGAGAGGAAAGTGGGAATGGAGATAACATTTGAAATATCAATAAATAAAATAACCTATAACCTCAACAGAGGAATGGATACAGAAATTATGGTACATTCACACAATGGAGTACTACTCAGCTATTAAAAAGAATGAATTTATGAAATTCCTAGGCAAATGGATGGACCTGGAGGGCATCATCTTGAGTGAGGTAACACAATCACAAAGGAACTCACACAATATGTATTCACTGATAAGTGGATATTAGCCCAAAACTTAGGATACCCAAGATATAAGATACAATTTGCTAAACGCATGAAACTCAAGAAGAATGAAGACCAAAGTGTGGACACTGTGCCCCTTCTTAGAATTGGGAACAAAACACCCATGGAAAGAGTTACAGAGACAAAGTTTGGAGCTGTGATGAAAGGATGGACCATCTAGAGACTGCCATATCCAGGGATCCATCCCATAATCAGCTTCCAAACGCTGACACCATTGCATACACTAGCAAGATTTTGCTGAAAGGACCCAGATATAGCTGTCTCTTGTGAAACTATGCCGGGGCCTAGCAAACACAGAAGTGGATGCTCACAGTCAGCTATTGGATGGATCACAGGGCTCCCAATGGAGGAGATAGAGCAAGTACCCAAGGAGCTAAAGGGATCTGCAACCCTATAGGTGGAACAACATTATGAACTAACCAGTACCCCGGAGCTCTTGACTCTAGCTCCATATGTATCAAAAGATGGCCTAGTCGGCCATCACTGGAAAGAGAGGCCTCTTGGACACGCAAACTTTTTATGCCCCAGTACAGGGGAATGCCAGGGACAAAAGATTGGGAATGGGTGGGTAGGGAAGTCGCGGGGGTATGGGGGACTTTTGGGATAGCATTGGAAATATAATTGAGGAAAATACATAATAAAAATTATTAAAAATTTAAAAAGGAAAAAAAAAAGAATCCATGCAAAAAAAAAAAAAAAAGGAAATAAAGAAAAATCAAGGTAAGTAAATAAAATAAAGAAGAACATAGATTTAAGGATCAAATTAGTAAAATAATAATTACCATTCTAGTTAGTTTGTTTATCATTAATGAAACTATATGCAATGATTATTTATTTATTTTGAGATAAGAAAATGAAATTCAGATTCTTGAGCACACTAAAAAAGCTTTTTTTTTAAGGAGATGCATTTCCATCCCTTTATATTGAAATACATAGAGCAAACCAGTACACAGAATACCTGATATTAATTATTAAATGACTAGGATATGACTTAAGAATTAAAAAGGTCTACTATATGGCTCTCAGAGCTGAAAAGATTACTTATTGGTTACGCTCATGCTTAATCTTTAATAGTCAAAATGATGCAAGCCATAGTAATAGTAATAGAGCACCAAGTAAACGTTATATCATGGTAAGACAGCTGAAAAGCCACATTTATAACATTCATTGTTAGAAACTTTGTTTAGAAACTTCCAAATCTCTGAAAGTTTCAAAAAAGATATTTAAGACATATAATGAATCACACTGGATATAACAATACGTACAATGCATACTATGTTTCACACAGTTTACATTATGTACCATCGCATGAATATCCACAATATATTAAAATGACCTTGTTTGACAATAGTTAAGAAGTAAAAAGGGCACATTGCACACTTAGAAGTTCTATCTTACTGCAGTCTGTAAAATGCAGTAGCAAATTTTCATTTCCTCTCAGCACATTAATTTAAAAAATTATGCTTCAGTTTTTTCACAAAAGGAAATTCATAGCAGTATTTATGAAGGCCTCTCAGACAAAACAAAAGAGAACATGTTCATTTGTAACTGTCAAATTAATTGCAAATTATTTTTCATTCAACTGAGAACAAAAGAACCTCATAATGACAATGAAATTTTGCTACATAATAACATCGTGGTGAAAAGAGGCAAGAGGAAAATAATTGGATTAGTTGCCACATTCTGAAGCATTTAGCACAGAAATGGACAGACTAGTTGGTTTGGAAGTCTTTCTTGAAGAGAATCATTAAAATAACACCGGCAAATCAACCACTAAATCTAGAAACAAATGTATAAATTATTAATGATATCTTATGAAAATTAGTCTTACATTGCCAGCATGATGTTTTCCTTCTGTATAAAAACAACAGTCCTCTTTAAATCAATAGTAGTCCATGTATAAGATACTGATTATTCTATTTTTACTTCTATATTTTATATTTCTTTATGCAACATGATCACTATGTTATGATGATAAAGTCATTCACAATAATGTATACAACTTTCCAGTAAACATAGGCTAATCAAGCACAACATGTTGTCTCCAGAAGAAGTCATTAAACCAATGTGATTGTCTTCATATGTTCTTTTGTTATTGAAAAACTGCAATTAAATAATTTTTTTGTGTTTTCTTGGATGTGGTTACCCTCCTTGTGTTGGAGTTTTCCTTCTAGTAACCTCTGTAGGGCTGAATTAGTAGAAAGATAATGTTTAAAATTTGTGATCTGTTCAGGAAAATTTCCCACTTTCTCTTCTATTAGATTCAGTATATCTGGTTTCATGTGGAGGTCCTTGATCCACTTGGACATGAACTTTGTACAAGGAGACAAGTATGAATCAAATTGCATTCCACTCCATACAGACCACAAGTTAGGCCAACACCATTTGTTGAAGATGCTTTCTTTTTTACACTGTATGGTTTTGGCTTCTTTGTCAAAAGTCAACTGTCCATAGGTATAGGGGTTTATTTCTGGGTCTTCAGTTCTACTTGATTGATCAACCTGTCTGTATCTGTACCAATATCATGCAATTTTTATCACTATTGCTCTGTAGTATATCTTGAGGTAGGGTATGGTGATTTCCCCAGAAGTTCTTTTATTGTTGAGAATAGTTTTCACTATCCTTGGTTTTTTGTTATTCCATTTGAAGTGGAGAATTGTTCTGTCCATTAATGTGAAGAGTTAGCTTAGAATTTTGATGGTGATTGCATTAAATCCGTTTTTTGCTTTTGGTAAAGTGGCCATTTTTACTATGTTATTTCTACAAATCCATGAGTATGGGAGATCTTTCTATCTTCTGAGGTCATCTTCGATTTCTCTTTTTCAGAGACTTAAAGTTCTTGTCATACAGATCTTTTGCTTGCTTGGTTAGAGTTACACCAAGATACTGTGAAGGGTGTTGTATTACTAACTTTTTTTCCTCAGCCTATATATCTTTTGTAGAAAGGAAGGCTACTGGAGTTAATTTTATATCCATTCACTTTGCTGAAGTTGTTTATCATCTGGTTTTGTCATGGAATGTCTTGTCTTCTCCATCTACAATGATTGGTAGTATTCTGTATTTGTGATTCCCATGTCCTTCCAATCATAGGAAGTCATTTCTACTCACTATATATTCATTTGTAAAACTTATATTAGTGTATCACTCTATTTCTCCTTTATTGACAATTATATCCATTTATTTGAATAGTAAAAATTGCATGGTACACTAGATTTTCAAGCTTATCTTCTTATTACCTTGCATTAATTTACTTGACACATTCATCAGTGGTCAAGAGGGTGGAAAGAAAAGTTCGAGAGTTTTAAATGTCACTGTTGTTACTACACATACATATTAAAGTAATAATTATGATGTTGATTATGGTCCTTTATTTCTGCTCCTATTTCAAATTTTTCTGACCACCAAAACCATCCTGTCATCTGTAGATTTTTTCTTCTTTATGTTGTAAAACTATGAATAAGTGAATTAAGATAAAACTTTTTAAGGTCAAATAACACATTACTCTAATTCTATGAGACTACATGAAGAACATTTCACCATAGGGATAGGACCAAGTATTATTTCTTCAGGAGTAATACATATAGAATCTTAGTTCTTCTGGTAACAGAGAAAATAAGATGATCTTTATAACATAAGAAGAGCCATTCATTTGAATAAGTTTTATTATACATGACTCCATTAGAGTTTATTGAAAGGGGAACAGGATTAGGTGTGGAAGGAGAAAGAGGAGAACTACAAAGGGTGAGGAAATTGAATGGAGGTATGCAGCAGTGGGGGATGGAGAAATGGGGGTAGCTACTAGAAAGTTGTATATGTCAGGTGCCCAAGATATTCCAGGACCCAATAGGGAAGACAAAATACCCAACAAAGGGGAGAGAGAACCTGTAGAGACTATATACAGTTGATAAGCACAGCCCCTGTTTGAGGGATGTGGCCACCCACCCACCTCAAAAATATTAATCCAGAATTGCTCCTGTCAAAAGGAAATGTAGGGACAAAGAGTGGAGCAGAGACTAAAGAAAAGGTCATCCAGAAACTGACACACCTAGGGATCCATCCAAAAACCCAGATGCTATTGTTGATGCCAAGAAGTACTTGCTGACAGGAGCCTGGTATAGCTTTTTTCTGAGAGTCTCTGCCAGAGTCTGATCAATGTAGATGTGGAAGCACACAGCCAACCATTACACTGAGTGCAGAGACCTCAATTAAGGAGTTGGAGGAAGGACTAAAGGAGCTGAAAGGGTTTGTAACCACATAGGAAGAACAAGAGTATCAACCAACCTGACTCCCCCAGAGCTGCCAAGGACTAAGCCACCAACCAAAGAGTACACATGGAAGAACCCATGGCTCCAGATGCATGTCTAACAATGATTACTTTATCTGGCAACAATGGGAGGGGAGACCCTGGGTCCCGGGGAGTCTTGATGACCCAGCACAGCGGAATGCTAGGGCGCTAAGGTAGGAGTGGGAAAGGTGGATGGGGGGAGCACCCTCATTGAAGCAAGGTGGATGGGTGAAGGGATAGGGGGTTTAATTGGGAAGGGGAATAAAATTATAAATATAAAAAAAATGATCAATAAAAATAAAAACACACATTTACTACCTTAAAAAGTCAATCATATGAATTAAATCATTATAATTGTGTGTAAATAAATATGAACCTCCTATCTGAGAGTGAATTTTTTTCAATATAGTCTTTCCCTATGTAGCTTTATTATAACAAATTATTGATACAACCAGTGCTCTTATATCTATTAAGATTTGTAAAATTTATCATTTAATCTTGATATTACAGAATATCTTAAAAACCACTATAGAAGCCAAGCTTTATTTTGAATCATTGTTTTAGGAATTTCTGCCCATTTTTCTAGGAAATCCATGTAAGCTTCTTTTTTTGTGGTAGGGAAAGTATGAGGCAGCTAATGATCATGTGATAGCAATCCTATGAGATTTTTATGTGATAGTATTTTGGGGAAGGGTGATCAAATGCCTCATCTTATTAAAGCACATAAAATTCAATCATATACATATTGGTTTGTTGTCACTATGTGTAAACTAATATATTCAATGTTAATTTTAATATAGCTTTTCCTTCTTTAGCTTTAAAGTAATAAATTACCATTAGTGTTCCATTAGAGAGGGGATTAATTACCGACCACAGTAAGGATACCACAAAAAGTCCATCTTTGTGAATCAATAAACTTTATTTGAGATTACTTACTGGAGTATGGCAGAAGGGTTATGTAAAAGAGAAGCCATTTGGGAGGGAGAAGAAAGCAACCACAAGAGGGAAGGTAGAGACCTGTGAGAGAAATGGAATTGGGGTGCGGGGAGGGCGGAGATGGGAATATGGTTGAGTATTGGGTGGGGGAAAATGACTGAAATTTCTGAGGGCCAGGAGAAAGAATGGAAACATGCAACCTCAGGAAGTAGAAGGTTGGGGAGACCCGCCAGAATGTACCAGAGACATGGGAGGTGAGAGATGCTCATGACTCAAAGGGAGGGACCCTACATGAAACGCCTTATATTTGGGAGAGGGAACTTGTAGAACCCACCTCCAGAAGGAAGAAAAGAAATCAAGTGAGGGAGGGGGTTGCCATTGCACAGTCAAAACTCTGACCCATAATTGCTCCTGTCTGAAAGAACTGCAGGGATGGAAATGGAGAGGAGCCTGAGGAAAAGAAGGTCCAGTGACAGGCCCAAAATGGGATCCAGCTCAAGGGGAGGTCCCAAGGCCTGACACTATTACTGAGGCTATGGAGTGCTCACGAAAAGGGATCTATCATGACCGTACTCTGGAAGACCCAACAAGCAGCTGAAAGAGTCAGATGCAGATATTTATACCAAACCAGTGGATAGAAGCTGCTGACCTCTGTGGTTGAATTAGGTGAAAGCTGGAAGAAGCTGAGAAAAATGGCCACCCTGTAAGAGAACCAGCAGTCTCAACTAACCTGGAACCTGAGATCTCTCAAACACTGGGTCACTTAACAGACAGTATATACCCCCTAATATTAGGCCCTCAACACATATGGAACAATAGGAGGGTGGACTGGGGTGGGGAGTAAAGTCTGGAGTTTATGATAAAAATAAATATTTTTTTTAAAGAGAAGCAATTATGTACAGACAGTGCATCAACAAATCCTTCTGCAACCTGTGTGACAGCTCATTTAAGTTCAAAACCTTCAGCATACTGTACTTCTTACAGACAATTCAAGAAGTTCAAATGTGGTCTTGCCTGGTTTTCATTTTTTCTAAGTAAATGGACTGATCTTTGCTTTTACCAGGAACTTCAACTTGTTTGGGTGTATCCCTCAAAAATCCCTAGTACTTATATATGCTTAAGAGAAAAGAGCCTAGTGAATTTGGTCAGTTTCAAGAGCTATCTGAAGCTATTTTGAGTTGTTTACTTCATATCTTAAGAAGCTTTCTGCAGTATAGATAGTTTCAATTCTCAGAACATGTTTTAGCTCTTTGTAAAAATCCTGGGTCTTAATAAGTTTCCTTAAAAAAATAGATGGTTTTGCCTTAGAGGAAATTGCCACAAAAAGGTATTTTTTAGATTCAAACCATAACACAAAACTTTCTTCTTATTTTTCTTTTTTAACACTCTTCTCATTTACCTTTTTATGATGCTTTAGCTTAAATATTGCTACTTCTGTTATATAGGAGCTAAAAACAGTCAAACTTATAATATGTGTTCCTGATATAAATTATTATTTACAATATTATACTGGTTTGTAATCATAATCATTTATTCTTATGCACATTGCAATCAATAATAGCAATTAAATCTTTCCTATTTGACCCTAATCCTTCAAAAAATCATTCTTTATTAGTCATCCATTGTGTGACAAATTTAATGCAGTACATAGCATATGAAAGTACTTGAACATGATCTTAATTAAATGAAAAATAAAGAATTCTTGGATATTTTGTGGTGTTGAAAATAAAATGGAAATAATAGCTTCTAGTCTATGTATACGTAGAAACTGGACTGGACATCATTCAAGCCTATAGCCATCCCTTAATGATTGATTACCTTAGTGAGAAATATTCAAATGACATTAATAAACCCATTAAAAGCAAAAAGAGTATTCAAAAACCTTTGAGGTTTGAAAAGATCAACTAATGTAAAAACACAAATAAAAATCATATGAACACCAAAATCAGGTTTTACACTGAATACTGTATTCAAGAATCTCAGGGTTATTTTTAATTGCATTTTCCTGATGACTAACATGTTGAAAAATTTTATTGGAAATTTTCTTTATTTACATTTCAAATGTCATCGTTTCCCAAATCCCCCCCCCAAGCCCCGCCACCAGAAACCCCCTATCTCATCCTCCCTTCCCCTGCTTCTATGAGGGTGTTCCCCTACCCACACATTCCCACCTCCCCTCCCTAGCATTTGCCTTCACTGGGGCATTGATCCTTCACAGGACCAAGGGCCTCTCTCTCTGGCACTGGCAGAGCCTCTCAGGAGACATCTATGTACTTTTTAAAGTGCTTCTCAGCCATTTGAGATTTGTCAGTTGAGAATTCTATGTTTAGCTCTGTACCCCATTTTAATAGGGATATTTGCTTCTCTGGAGTCTAACTTCTTGACTTCCTTGTATATTTTTTATATTAGCCTTCAATTGGATGTAGGGTTGGTGAAGATCTTTTCCAAATCTGTGGGTTGTTGTTTTATCTTATTGCCTTACAGAAGCATATCAATTTTATGAGGTCCCATTTGTCAATTGCTGATCTTATAGCATAAAATTTTCCCTGTACCCATGTGTTCTAGGATCTTCCCCACATTCTTTTCTATTAGATTCAGAGTATCTGGTTTTATGTAGAGGTCCTTGATCCACTTGAGCTTGAACTTTGTACAAGGAGTTAAGAATGGATCAATTTGCATTCTTCTACATGCTGACCTAGATGTCCCTCAACAGAGGAATGGATACAGAAAATGTGGTATATTTACACAATTTGGTACTGCTCAACTATTATAAACAATGACTTCATGAAGTTCACAGGCAAATGAATGGAACTAGAAAATATCATCTTGATTTTGGTAACCAAGACACAAAAGAACACGCATGGTATGTATTCATTTATAAGTGAATATTAGCTCAAAAGTTCACCATGCTTACAATACAATACACAGCCAAAATGAAGCCTAGGAGGAAGGAAGACCAGGGTCTACATTGAGCAGGGCAAAGGATGATAATGGGAGGTAGGGAGAGGAGTGACCTGGCACGGAAAGGGGGGGGGAGGAAATAAGAGGACACTATCAGGTACTGTAGGGGACGGGAGAGAGGTAAAGATCTCAGAAAATCGAATAGAAATATGTAGCAATAGGGGATGATGAACTGGCAATAGTTACTTGAGGGACCCAGACACCTGGGAAACAAGAGGCTCCAAGGACCCAATAGGGATCACTCTAGCCTAAAGCCACAGTGAAGGGGAGATAGAATCTGTAGAGATCACCTTCAGGAGACAGGCATGGCCCCTGGTTGAGGGATGGGGCCACCCACCAATCTCAAAATTTTTAAACCAGAAATGTTCCTGTCGAAAAGAAAGACAGGGAAAAAACTGGGGCAGAGACTGACAAAAGGGTCATCTAGGGTCCGCCCCACCTGGAGATCCATCTAGTCTTCAAACACCAAACCCAAACACTGATGCTGTTGCTAAGAGGTGCTTGCTGACAGGAACCTGGTGTGGCTCTTCCTTGGGAGGTTCTGTCAGCACCTTACCAATGCAGATGTGTATGCTTGGGGCCAACTTTCAGACTGAGCCCCACCACAGGGGGGAGCTGGCAGAAAGCCTGGAGGAGTGGAGATGGATTGCAACCCCATAAGAATAATATAGACTGGCCATACCACCTAATCCTCTCATGGATTAGACTACCAACCAAGAAGTATACAGGGAGGGATGCATGGCTCCAGATACATAGGTAGCAGAGGATGGCCTTGTCTGACATCAATGGGATGGGAGGCACTTGGTTGTGTGGAGGTTTGATTCCCCAGCATAGGGGGATGCTGGAGTAGTGGGGTGGGAGACAGTGGGTGGGTGGGAAAACACCCTCATTGAGGCAAAGGGGAGGGAGAAGGGCAGATGTGGGGTGGGGTATCATGGAGAGGTAACCAGGAAGAGGGATTTCATTTGAGATGTAAACGAATGGAATGATTAATAAAATAAAAAAGAAGATACAGAAACAGATTTTTTTCAAAAAATATTAACTTAAAAGTTTAACTTTTATATATATGGCATAGGTTTAATTTGGAATAAGAAAAAAAAAAAAAAACCTCCAAAAACAAAGAGAAAATTTACAGAGTCAAAAAATTGGGCTGGAGTCAGAACAAAGATCTCTCAAAAGAAAAATAAAAATCACTTAAAATTTTCTGAAAAAAATGTTCATTTCAACTAATTATGGAAATATAAATTAAAACAACTTTGAGATTTCAAATAACCATAGTCAGAGTAGCAAAGATCAAGAAAGTGATGTACACCAAATGCTGGAGAGTGTGTGGGAAATGGAATCCTCACATAGTGCTGGTTGGATTGAAAATTGGTCCCACTACTCTTGAATTCAATGAGGACAGTCCTGAGAAAATTAAAATAAACCTACTATCCAATTCAGCTATTCTGCTCCCTGGCATATGCCCAAAGGACTCAACATCTTACTAAAAAGATACTTGCTTATCCATGTTAATTTATACTCTATTCACAATAGCTAGGAAATGGGCAACTTAAATACCATTTAACAAGTGAATAATAAAACTGCTACATATACACTATGAATAGTATACAGCTATAAATAATACAAAATCATTAACTTTGCAGGTAAATAGATGGAACAAGAGAAGTTCATAGTGCGTGAGGCAATCTAGATCTAGAAAAATACACATCACATATTCTCTCTTCATCTCCTAACTCCAAATCCTTAGTTGTGAGTACATTACTTAGAACAAATGCAGAAATTAGGAAATAAAAAGTAGCCATCGTAATGGAGGCATAATAGAGAGGGAAAGAGCAGGATATGAGTGAGCTGAAGCCAGAAAAACTGAGGATTGTTATAATATTGTGCTTAAAAAAGGAAGAAGCTACACCATGAAGTCTCACTAACATGGCTATCTGAACATGGTCTGAACAAGACTGATACCAATAAGCATACTAAACAAAGGTAGGGGAAAGCTCTGGATGTTTCAACCATCAACAAAATACTATGAGCAACTAAGAAACATAGTCTTCTTTAGGTAAGAGCACAGTAACTAGTTAGACAATATAAAATGGTCAGCTCTGAAATCATTTACACACCAATAACACTCTGCAGACCGTGTAGGTCGTAGGTTGTATTTAAGTTTTTATGAACACAGGCACACACACAGACTTACACAGGCACATTTGTGAGCACACACAACAAAAACAGTTAAAAAATTAAAGAAAAAGAGACATCAAATTTGAAAGAAAACAGGGAAGTTTTGGAAGGCAGAAGAGAATGAGAAGAATGCTCTCTACTTGAACATGTTATATATTTTTCATTATCTACCCATTTAATCTGAGAAACCTTTAGCAGCCCCAAATATTAATTATTAAATCAAAATTTACTGAAAATAAGTAATAAAATTGGATTCAGAGCATGTGTCCTTCTTCCGAGTTGGAACATCTTCTGGATATATGCCCAGGAGAGGTATTGCGGGATACTCCAGTAGTGTTATGTCCAATTTTCTGAGGAACCGCCAGACTGATTTCCAGAGTGGTTGTACAAGCTTGCAATCCCACCAACAATGGAGGAGTGTTCCTCTTTCTCCACATCCTTGCCAGCATCTGCTGTCACTTGAAGTTTTGATCTTAGCCATTCTGACTGGTGTGAGGTGGAATCTCAGGGTTGTTTTGATTTGCATTTCCCTGATGATTAAGGATGTTGAATATTTTTTCAGGTGCTTCTCAGCCATTCGGTATTCCTCAGGTGAGAATTCTTTGTTCAGTTCTGTGCCCCATTTTTAATGGGGTTATTTGATTTTCTGGAGTCCACCTTCTTGAGTTCTTTATATATATTGGATATTAGTCCACTATCTGATTTAGGATAGGTAAAGATCCTTTCCCAATCTGTTGGTGGCCTTTTTGTCTTATTGAAGGTGTCTTTTGCCTTACAGAAGCTTTGCAATTTTATGAAGTCCCATTTGTTGATTCTCAATCTTACAGCATTTGAAGCTTGACAAGAGGACTGTGATGGTTTTGGAGAGGCCCTTGGTCCTGTGAAGGTTCTATGCCCCAGTATAGGGGAATGCCAGGACCAGGAATGGGAGTGGGTCGGTTGGGGAGCTGGGGGAGGGGAGAGGGGATTTTTGGAGGGGAAACTAGGAAAGGGGATAACATTTAAATGTAAATAAAGAAAATATTTAAAAAGTGTAAAAGGATGTAAGACCACCGTGGTGACTGCTTCAGTACCATGCCTATACTGCCTTCTCCCCATAATGGTTATAGATTCTAACATTATGAATCTGTAAACTACAAAAAAACGCAATGGTGTCTTATGTCAGCAATGTAATTGTAACTAAGATAACCCAACATAAAGCTCACAGCCCTCTTATGGAGGAATTACTATAGAGAGGGAAGCCAGTAGCAAACAGTACAGTGAGGGGTGGAATGTAAGGAAAATTATTCATTCTTCATTCTTCAACACAACTTTTCCATTGGAAAAAAATATTCTGATGCATGAACTTTAAAAAAGGCATACTACCCATGCTGCTTTTAAAATCATTTTTGAAATGAAGTAAAACACAATTGTTTTAACTTCTCTCTAGTCATATCTAAAATTCTGTCCCTTTCACCTGAACTTCTCCTTGTTGTTTTTCGATGATTTCCTATCTCTCTGCTCTTACTTTCTAATCCAAGTTGTCTATGCATGTTTCTCTTATAATCTCTTCTGATTTGTAGAAATCCTGTCCATTTCAGTACACTGATTCTTTGTCATGTTCTTGAAAAATCTTCCCTCAAATTTCTTGGAGATTATCATGAGGATAGCTACACATTAATTAATGAATCTATCCTTCAAAACAGAGGTGAAAACAAATGCATTGGCAGAGCTAGAGCAAAAATCAAAACAGGAAAGAATGAATATTCAGGAATAGAAATAAGCAGAGGAGATTGTTGAGTCTTGTATGCTAAGTTAAGGGATCCGGACTTTATTCTATAAAGAATGCAAGCCCAAGGAAGAGCAAAATCTGGAAGTGACTTGCTCAAATTGAAATCATGCTGGAAGCAGTATGGAAAATGGATTTGAAGGGGGCTAAAATATTCACCACATAGGTTAATCTGCCTTGCAATGCAGCAGCTGTTCACAGTAGCAGACATAAAAAATAAACAACAGAGTGTACCCCAGGCTTCAGCTAATGAGTGGAATGGAGCCAGAGGAGATCTCAGCTCCCTGTAAACTAATATATTCAGAAGTATTTAGTAGCACCTATAGCATAAATTTCAGCAATATTGGTGACATCTGTACCCAGAGGAGCAACCACAAAAACAAACAGTCAGGCAAACAACAATGAAGCCATCCCAACATGAACTGTTCTTTAAGTTAGAATGCCAGTAAGAAAAAGGAACTTCTCATTACGTTCTTAATAGATCATAGAGATTGTGACATCTATTGGCTTTGATGAACTCTCTAAATACAGCTGTGGGTACAGCTTGGCCTCATTCTATAATTTCTTTCTTTTCTTTTTTCCTTTTTTTTGTTTTTTTTGGCTTTTGAGACAGGGTTTCTCTGTGTAGCCCTGGCTGTCCTGGAACTCACTCTGTAGACCAGGCTGGCCTCGAACTCAGAAATCCACCTGCCTCTGCCTCCCAAGTGCTAGGATTAAAGTCATGAGCCACCACTGCCCGGCATATAATTTCTTCTATGTATTCATCTCAACAATCTTATTTTAAATATAATATACATTTAAGTTTTCACTTTCTTATTGTATCATAGGTCCTCAGAAATGCATTTACATTTTTTTACCTTGTCAATAACTTATAGCAAAATAGAACATATTTTGATAGATTTATTGTGTGTGTAAATGATCTTTTTACTTATCAGATGAATCTGTCATAACTAGTACCTATACAGTGAATTTGATGATATTTTTAACTCTGAATGACTTATGACTTTGAATAAGTTCATAAACTTTTAGTCTTCATGCAAATTAACTTTGAATGCTCTTAAATACTGTGTATGTAGCTGTATATCATATTTTTACCTGCTATGTTTAAATGACATTTTAATTAGTCAGTTTATACAGTGAATATTCTCTACTATTTACTGATTTTCAATGATTTCTTACCAATCATATTACTCAGTGATTTCACGTTTTTGTATGTTATTTCCTTTAGTCCCTGCTATTATCAACATTATTTGGAGGCATAGAGGGTAGCTATACATTCCAATACTTGATATTTTTAATAAGCAGTTTTTAATGATTTCTCTCAGGTAACTCAAAGAAATTAATATATTCATTTTCATCACCCTTCTTCCCATACATTTTCACATATGTCAGTTTAGCTTCTATAATCTGGAAATTATGCCCCAGTTTCATATTAGTAAATTATTTTTCCATAGCTGTGTTCCATTTTAAGAACTATATTTGCATTATTATATATTGGTATTTGTATATTACTTAGCATTTGAGACTATATATTTACTTGTGTCTTAGTTGAATGCTTTATTACATCAGCAAGAAGAATGTCTAATATACTGATTTTCTTTCTCATTTATCAGTACCTTGTATTTGTTCTTAGATACTTGTGTGACTCTTGCTTCTCTTTTAGAAGTCAAAATTTTCGACAAAATACGTGGTTTCTCAGAAAGTTTTTATTCCATCAATATTATTTAATTCACGTAATGGCTTTTTATCTACAAATGAAAAAATTTCTGTCAAATAAATTAGGATTTTAACTACATGCATACATATAGTTCAAGTATCTTTAAATTTTACCTTCCCGTTAGTATGAATGATGTAAATGACATTTACATTGATTCATTAGACATTAGTCTTATGGGATAAGATATGTTTTGCCAGATCACCTGTATGCCTGGTGCCCACAGAGAACAGAAGAGGGTGCTAGATCCCATAGATTCTATGGCCTAGAACTTCAGAACTTCCTAGATTTTCAGACAGGATCTATGCCTGAACAATTGCTCTGTTAAACCACCTTTCCAGAACCTAGAAGATGTTAGAAACCTTTAATTTTCCTGAGATTTTAAATCTGGTGTATATTAACATGAACAAAAAATTTCATTTTTTTTTAATCTAAGGGGGCTTTGTTGGTGTTGTTGATGATCTTACATTTATTTTTAAATTGTGTGTAGTAGAGATATGGTTGAAAGTCAAACTAACAAGTCACAAATTGAAAATACCCACTGGTGTTTGTTGAAATGCCTTCAAATTACTACTCTTGAACTCTCTTATTTGATTAACCTGGAATACATGTGTACCTTTACCTCTTAAGTGATACTTTGTAAAACAAAACAAAGCCTCTGTAATATGAAGGAAGATATCAAAATAATATATCATGAATAAATAATTTAGCCAATGCTGCTAAAATTGTAATTTTGGCTTTCATATAATGGTTTTACACCTTCAGATATTTTATATAGTCATAGAGCCTTCAATTCTAAATGTATAAATCAGTGTCATCAGGTCTTAACTTTATTTCTTCTATCTTTACTTGCCTTTTTTTATTTATTAGGTATTTTCTTCATTTACATTTCCAATGCTATCCCAAAAGTCCCCCATCCTCTCCCCCCCTTTACTTGACTTTTACCTTGGCTTAAATATACAAAATATTTTGTCAATAATATACTCTATAAGCTTATGGAAAGATCTTTTTTTTTTTTTCAAGAAAGAACATGCTATCATTGCTGAAATTCAAAATTAAACACAATGGGTTGTTTTTCTTTTTCTTTTTTTTTCTTTCTTTTTTTTTTTAGAAAAAGAAGTTTGAAAAGCACCTGGGCAGCTGGGGCGCAGGGTCTGCTGACACTCGCCAGCTACCCACAACACCCTCCACAGGATCTTAAGACTTCTGGTGAGTGGAGCACAGCTTCTGCTCCAATCCAATTGGCGGGACCTGAGACTGCATTAGTTAGGGAAGCAGAAACCGGCCTGAGTAGGACCACAGGCCTCATCCGGCTGGATCAGCGCCGGGGTAGCGGGAGCGCAGGGTTGCCTGACACCCGCCAGCTACCCACGACCCCCGCCGCAGGATTTTGGGACTGCTGGTGAGTGGAACACAGCTTCTGCTCCAATCCAATTGCACGGGACCTGAGACTGCATTAGTTATGGAAGCAGAAACCGGCCTGAGTAGGGCCACAGGCCTCACCCGGCCGGATCAGTGCCAGGGTAGCGGGAGCGCAGGGTTGCCTGACACCCGCCAGCTACCCAAGACCCCCGCCGCAGGATTTTGGGACTGCTGGTGAGTGGAACACAGCTTCTGCTCCAGTCCAATCACGCTGGACCTGAGACTGCTCTGGTTGGGGAGAGAGAAATCCGGCCTACATAGGGCCACAACCCTCTTCCGGTCAGAAAAGCACCTGGGCAGCTGGGGCGCAGGGTCAGCTGACACTCACCAGCTACCCACAACACCCACCACAGGATCTTAAGACTTCTGGAGAGTGGAACACAGCTTCTGCTCCAATCCAATTGCACGCGGGACCAGAGACTGCATTAGTTAGGGAAGCAGAAAAACGGCCTGAGTAGGACCACAGGCCTCTTCCGGCTGGACCAGCACCGGGGTACCATCAGCTACCCACGACCCCCGCCGCAGGATTTAGAGACTGCTGGTGAGTGGAACACAGCTTCTGCTCCAATCTTTAAATAGTGACAACGATAACAACTAACCCCAGAGATTACCAGATGGCGAAAGGTAAACGTAATAATCTTACTAACAGGAACCAAGACCACTCACCATCATCAGAACCCAGCACCCCCACTTCGCCCAGTCCAGGGCACCCCAACACACCGGAAAAGCTAGACACGGATTTAAAAGCATATCTCCTGATGATGATAGAGGACTTCAAGAAGGACTTTAATAACACACTTAAAGAAATGCAGGAGAACACTGATAAAAAGGCAGAAGACAATAAAGAGGAAGCACAAAAATCCCTTAAAGAATTGCAGGAGAACACTGCTAAAGAGTTACAAATCCTTAAAGAAAAACATGATAACATAATCAAACAGGTAGAAGTCCTTACAGAAAAACAGGAAAACACATCCAAACAGATGATGGAAATGAACAAAACCATAGTAGACCTAAAAAGGGAAGTAGACACAATCAAGAAAACCCAAAATGAGGCAACACTGGAGATAGAAACCCTAGGAAAGAAATCTGGAACCATAGATACGAGCATCAGCAACAGAATACAAGAGATGGAAGAGAGAATCTCAGGTGCAGAAGATTCCATAGAGAACATCGGCACAACAATCAAGGAAAATGTAAAATACAAAAAGATCCTAACTCAAAACATCCAAGAAATACAGGACATAATGAGAAGACCAAACCTACGGATAATAGGAGTGGATGAGAATGAAGATTTTCAACTCAAAGGACCAGCAAACATCTTCAACAAAATTATAGAAGAAAACTTCCCAAATCTAAAGAAAGAGATGCCCATGAACATACAAGAAGCCTACAGAACTCCAAATAGACTGGACCAGAAAAGAAATACCTCCCGACACATAATAATCAGAGCAACAAATGCTCTAAATAAAGATAGAATACTAAAAGCAGTAAGAGAAAAAGGCCAAGTAACATATAAAGGCAAGCCTATCAGAATTACACCAGATTTTTCACCAGAGACTATGAAAGCCAGAAGATCCTGGACAGATGTTATACAGACACTAAAAGAACACAAATTCCAGCCCAGGCTACTATACCCAGCCAAACTCTCAATTAACATAGATGGAGAAACCAAAGTATTCCACGACAAAACCAAATTCACACATTATCTCTCCACGAATCCAGCCCTTCAAAGGATAATAACAGAAAAAAACCAATACAAGGACAGGAACCACGCCCTAGAAACAACAAGAAGGTAATCCCTCAACAAACCTAAAAGAAGACAGCCACAAGAACAAAATGCCAACTTTAACATCAAAAATAACAGGAAACAACAATTACTTTTCCTTAATATCTCTTAATATCAATGGACTCAACTCCCCGATAAAAAGACATAGACTAACAAACTGGCTACACAAACAAGACCCAACATTTTGCTGCTTACAGGAAACTCATCTCAGAGAAAAGGATAGACACTACCTCAGAATGAAAGGCTGGAAAACAATTTTCCAAGCAAATGGCATGAAGAAACAAGCTGGAGTAGCCATTCTAATATCTGATAAGATTGACTTCCAACCCAAAGTCATTAAAAAAGACAGGGAGGGACACTTCATACTCATCAAAGGTAAAATCCTCCAAGAGGAACTATCAATCCTGAATATCTATGCTCCAAATACAAAGGCAGCCACATTCATTAAAGAAACTTTAGTAAAGCTCAAAGCACACATTGCACCTCATACAATAATAGTGGGAGACTTCAACACACCACTTTCACCAATGGACAGATCATGGAAACAGAAACTAAACAGGGACACAGTGAAACTAACAGAAATTATGAATCAAATGGATCTGGCAGATATCTACAGAACATTCTATCCTAAAACAAAAGGATATACCTTCTTCTCAGCACCTCATGGTACCTTCTCCAAAATTGACCACATAATTGGTCACAAAACAGGCCTCAACAGATATAAAAATATTGAAATTGTCCCATGCATCCTATCAGATCACCATGGACTAAGGCTGATCTTCAATAACAAAATAAATAATAGAAAGCCAACCTTCACGTGGAAACTGAACAACACTCTTCTCAATGATACCTTGGTCAAGGAAGGAATAAAGAAAGAAATTAAGGACTTTTTAGAGTTCAATGAAAATGAAGCCACAACATACCCAAACTTATGGGACACAATGAAAGCATTTTTAAGAGGAAAACTCATAGCTCTGAGTGCCTCCAAAAGGAAACTAGAGAGAGCACACATTAGCAGCTTGACAACACACCTAAAAGCACTAGAACAAAAGGAAGCAAATTCACCCAAGAGGAGTAGACGGCAGGAAATAATCAAACTCAGGGGTGAAATCAACCAAGTGGAAACAAGAAAAACTATTCAAAGAATCAACCAATCAAGGAGCTGGTTCTTTGAGAAAATCAACAAGATAGATAAACCCTTAGCCAGACTCACTAGAGGGCACAGGGAAAGCATCCTAATTAACAAAATCAGAAATGAAAAAGGAGACATAACAACAGATCCTGAAGACATCCAAAACACCATCAGATCCTTCTACCAAAGGCTATACTCAACAAAACTGGAGAACCTGGATGAAATGGACAAGTTCCTAGACAGATACCAGGTACCAAAGCTGAATCAAGATCAGGTTAATGATCTAAACAGCCCTATATCCCCCAAAGAAATAGAAGCAGTCATTAATAGTCTCCCAACTAAAAAAAGCCCAGGACCAGATGGGTTTAGTGCAGAGTTCTATCAGACCTTCAAAGAAGATCTAATCCCAGTTCTTCACAAACTATTCCACAAAATAGAAACAGAAGGTACTCTACCCAACTCATTCTATGAAGCCACAATTACTCTGAAACCTAAACCACAAAAAGACCCAACAAAGATAGAAAACTTCAGACCAATATCCCTTATGAATATTGATGCAAAAATCCTCAATAAAGTTCTTGCTAACCGAATCCAAGAACACATCAAAACAATAATCCACCCTGACCAAGTAGGTTTCATCCCAGGGATGCAGGGATGGTTCAATATACGGAAATCCATCAACGTAATCCAGTATATAAACAAACTCAAAGACAAAAACCACATGGTCATCTCCTTAGATGCGGAAAAAGCATTTGACAAGATCCAACACCCATTCATGATAAAAGTCTTGGAAAGATCAGGAATTCAAGGCCCATACCTAAACATGATAAAAGCAATCTACAGAAAACCAGTAGCCAACATCAAAGTAAATGGTGAGAAGCTTGAAGCAATCCCTCTAAAATCAGGGACTAGACAAGGCTGTCCACTTTCTCCATACCTATTCAACATTGTACTTGAAGTCCTAGCCAGAGCAATTCGACAACAAAAGGAGATCAAAGGGATACAAATTGGAAAAGATGAAGTCAAAATATCACTTTTTGCACATGATATGATAGTATATATAAGTGACCCTAAAAATTCCACCAGAGAACTCCTAAGCCTGATAAACAGCTTCGGTGAAGTAGCTGGATATAAAATTAACTCAAACAAATCAATGGCCTTTCTCTACACAAAGAATAAACAGGCTGAGAAAGAAATTAGGGAAACAACACCCTTCTCAATAGTCACAAATAATATAAAATATCTTGGCGTGACTCTAACTAAGGAAGTGAAAGATCTGTATAATAAAAACTTCAAGTCTCTGAAGAAAGAAATTCTAGAAGATCTCAGAAGATGGAAAGATCTCCCATGCTCATGGATTGGCAGGATCAACATTGTAAAAATGGCTATCTTGCCAAAAGCAATCTACAGATTCAATGCAATCCCCATCAAAATTCCAAATCAATTCTTCAACGAATTAGAAAGTGCAATCTGCAAATTCATCTGGAATAACAAAAAACCTAGGATAGCAAAAACTCTCATCAAGGATAAAAGAACCTCTGGTGGAATCACCATGCCGGACCTAAAGCTCTACTACAGAGCAATTGTGATAAAAACTGCGTGGTACTGGTATAGTGACAGACAAATAGACCAATGGAATAGAATTGAAGACCCAGAAATGAACCCACACACCTACGGTCACTTGATCTTCGACAAGGGAGCTAAAAACATCCAGTGGAAGAAAGACAGCATTTTCAACAAATGGTGCTGGCACAACTGGTTGTTAACATGTAGAAGGATGCGAATCGATCCATTCCTATCTCCTTGTACTAAGGTCAAGTCTAAGTGGATCAAGGAACTTCACATAAAACCAGAGACACTGAAACTTATAGAGGAGAAAGTGGGGAAAAGCCTTGAAGATATGGGCACAGGGGAAAAATTCCTGAATCGAACAGTAATGGCTTGTGCTGTAAGATCGAGAATTGACAAGTGGGACCTCATGAAACTACAAAGCTTCTGCAAGGCTAAAGACACCATCAATAAGACAAAAAAACCACCAACAGATTGGGAAAGGATCTTCACCTATCCTAAATCAGATAAGGGACTAATATCCAATATATATAAAGAACTCAAGAAGGTGGACTCCAGAAAGTCAAATAACCCCATTAAAAAATGGGGCTCAGAACTGAACAAAGAATTCTCACCTGAGGAATACCGAATGGCAGAGAAACACCTGAAAAAATGTTCAACATCCTTAATCATCAGGGAAATGCAAATCAAAACAACCCTGAGATTCCACCTCACACCAGTCAGAATGGCTAAGATCAAAAATTCAGGTGACAGCAGATGCTGGCGAGGATGTGGAGAAAGTGGAACACTCCTCCATTGTTGGTGGGATTGCAAGCTTGTACAACCACTCTGGAAATCAGTCTGGCGGTTCATCAGAAAATTGGACATAGTACTACCGGAGGATCCAGCAATACCTCTCCTGGGCATATATCCAGAAGATGTCCCAACCGGTAAAAAGGACACATGCTCCACTATGTTCATAGCAGCCCTATTTATAATAGCCAGAAGCTGGAAAGAACCCAGATGTCCCTCAACAGAGGAATGGATACAGAAATTATGGTACATTTACACAATGGAGTACTACTCAGCTATTAAAAAGAATGAATTTATGAAATTCCTAGCCAAATGGATGGACCTGGAGGGCATCATCTTGAGTGAAGTAACACAATCACAAAAGATCTCACACAATATGTATTCATTGATAAGTGGATATTAGCCCAAAACTTAGGATACCCAAGATATAAGATACAATTTGATAAACGCATGAAACTCAAGAAGAATGAAGACCAAAGTGTGGACATTGTGCACCTTCTTAGAATTGGGAACAAAACACCCAGGGAAGGAGTTACAGAGACAAAGTTCGTAGCTGTGATGAAAGGATGGACCATTTAGAGACTGCTGTATCCAGGGATCCGTCCCATAATCAGCTTCTAAACGCTGGCACCATTGCATACACTAGTAAGATCTTGCTGAAAGGACCCAAATATAGCTGTCTCTTGTGAGACGATGCCGGGGCCTAGCAAACACAGGAGTGGATGTTCACAGTCAGCTATTGGATGTATCACAGGGCTCCCAATGGAGAAGCTAGAGAAAGTACCCAAGGAGCTAAAGGGATCTGCAACCCTATTGTTGGAACAACATGATGTACTAAACAGAACCCTGGAGCTCTTGTCTCTAGCTGCATATGTATCGAAAGATGGCCTAGTCGGCCATCAATGGAAAGAGAGGCCCATTGGACTTGCAAACTTTATATGCCCCAAATAGGGGAATGCCAGGGCCAAAAGAATGGGAATGGGTGGGTAGGGAAGTGGGGGGCGCTATGGGGGACTTTTGGGATAGTATTGGAAATGTAATTGAGGAAAATATGTAATAAAAATATTAAAAAAAAAGGAAAAAAAAATAAAATAAAATTAAAATAAATTAAAAAAAAAAGATTTTTAAACATTTAATTGACAATTAAACATTGTATATATTTGCAATCTGTAATGATTTGAATAGGTATTGTAGAATAAAGGAGTCAATTAAATTATCATAAAAAAAAAGAAGTTTGCTAATAATATATTCTGATGGTGCTTTCTTTCTTCTACAACTCCTCCCAAATTGTTCCCCAAATTGTTCCTATATTCTCATCCACCCATCTCTCTCTCTCTCTTTCTCTAATAAACACAAGCCAAAAAGAAAGAAAGAAACACTAAAAGCACACCAAAAGCCCTCAAAATCAGGCATCAAAGTATACAATCAAAAAAAAAAATAAAACAAAAAAAAAGTTCAAACAAGACAAAATAGTTTACAAATATACCATTTTCTAATATACCCAGTGAGACTATGTTAAAGTCAGCTGATTTTACTTTATGAGCAAATATCAGTTGCAGGAAGGTGCTTGGGTAAAGGTGGGAGTTTCCTCTCAGTGCTGAGTCATATCTAACTTGAACTGGCTTGGGCCATGTGAATGATCCCATAGTCTCTGTGTGAATAAATAAATAAATTATTGAAAAAAAACATAAAAATCACAACTAAAATTCAGAGTTTTAGATTCCAGTCCCAAAGAATAAACCTAAAAATTAAACTACACCTACTAATACTCAGGGAACATTGCAGAAGAGAGTTTGAAAAGATTATACGGATCATAGGATTAAGAAATTGGTATGATCACCTGAGAAATACCGAATGGCTGAGAAGCACCTGAAAAAAATGTTCAACATCCTTAATCATCAGGGAAATGCAAATCAAAACAACCCTGAGATTCCACCTCACACCAGTCAGAATGGCTAAGATCAAAAATTTAGGTGACAGCAGATGCTGGTGAGGATGTGGAGAAAGAGGAACATTCTTCCATTGTTGGTGGGATTGCAAGGTTGTACAACCACTCTGGAAATCAGTCTGGCAGTTTCTTAGAAAATTGGACATAGTACTACTGGAGGACCCCACAATACCTCTCCTGGGCATATATCCAGAAGATGTTCCAACTCAGAAGAAGGACACATGCTCCACTATGTTCATAGCACCCTTATTTAAAATAGCCAGAAGCTGTAAAGAACCCAGATGCCCCTCAACAGAGGAATGGATATAGAAAATGTGGTACATTTACACAATGGAGTACTACTCAGCTATTAAAAAGAATGAATTTATGAAATTCATAGCCAAATGGATGGACCTGGAGGGCATCATTCAGAGTGAGGTAACCCAATCACAAAGGAACTCACACAATATGTACTCACTGATAGGTGGATATTAGCCCAGAAACTTAGAATACCCAAGATATACAATACAATTTGCTAAAGACATGAAACTCAAGAAGAACAAAGACCAAAGTGTGGACACTTTGCCCCTTCTTAGAATTGGGAACAAAACACCCATGTTACAGATACAAAGTTTGGAGCTGAGACGAAAGGATGGATCATCTAGAGACTGCCATGCCTAGGGATCCATCCCATAATCAGCCTCCAAACACTGACACCATTGCATACACTAGCAAGATTTTGCTGAAAGGACCCAGATATAGCTGTCTCATGTGAGACTATATTGGGGTCTAGCAAACACAGAAGCAGATGCTCACAGTCAGCTATTGGATGGATCACAGGGCCCCCAATGGAGGAGCTAGAGAAAGTACCCAAAGAGCTAAAGGGATCTGCAACCCTATAGGTGGAACAACAATATGAACTAACCAACACCCCCCCGGAGCTCATGTCTCTAGCTGCATATGAATCAGAAGATGGCCTAGATGGCCATCAGTGGAAAGAGAGGCCTATTGGTCGTGCAAACTTTATATGCCTCAGTACAGGGGAACGCCAGAGCCAAGAAATGGGAGTGGGTGGGGGGGAAGTGGGTGGGGGAGCGTGTGGGGAACTCTTGGGACAGCATTGGAAATGTAAATGAAATAAATACCCAATTAAAAAATTAAAAATATAAGTTCAAAGGTAAAATGTTGTACCATATGTCACTCTGTGATATATTAACATCCCTAAGCAATAAAATTTCTCCTTTTTCAAAAAAAAAAGAAATTTGTTATGAAGTTGATTATTCTTGTAATGTCAGAACATACAACCACAACATCTCACAAATGATTATCCAAACATGAGCTGAACAAGAACAATAACAATAGACACTTCAAAACACCAGAAAGATTCAACTCCACATGGAAATATAGGCAACTAAGGAATGCTGACAATATGATAAATAGTCTTCCTCTGAGAAGATCACACCAATTGGTTATCCAATACCAAATATTTATCCCTGAAAAAAAATGTATAAGTAACAAATAAGTAACATTATACATACTGAGGAGGTATTATTTGTTTATATGTACATACACATATATATTATATATATGAATATATATACAATGAATATAATACATAACATTTTATATATATATATATATATATATATATGTGTGTGTGTGTGTGTGTGTGTGTGTGTATTCATATAACAAAGACTAGTATAAAAAGGCCATGATCATGAGGGGGGGGGTGAAGAAAGATATAAGTTAGTTTTAGATTGAGGAAAGTGAAGATAGAAATGATGTAATTATATTATGATATTAAAAATCAAAAGATAATCAAAAGACTTAATATATTAAATAAGTGTTTCCTAAATAATTTGCAATACAATTTTGTCTTATCACTGGTTTCTTTATTTTAGTAAATACTTTGTGAAGATCTTCTATTAGTCGAGCATTGAAGATGAAGCAGAGAATAGGGTAGCACCCATGATTTCATTTATTTTTCATACTAATTGTGTAGAAAAGACAATAAGCTAGTAATTGTGACATGCATTTAGTGGAGATGACTAGAGTGAGGACTAACGCAAATTAACTTGGAACCTAACAAGACTATATTGATATTTTATAGATGTTGAAAGTTTTCTCTTCCAAGAAAATTAAGTATCTGAGTTCTGGTAATATCAAAGAAAATTACAGACCAAATATGTATGTATGTATCATTGTACATGGATGTGACAAGTCTATCTGAGGAATATGAAGAAAAAAAAATCCTCGAATAGAGTAAATAAGATCGATACATAAAAGTAAGCATATCAAAGACTCACATAGGTGTTTGTGCGTGTCACAATAACAAGTTGACTTTTTCACCTAAGTTTGTCTGAAACACTATTGGTAAGGTTGAGGTTAGAAGTGACATGTTAATCATGAAAAAGGGCATATGAAGGTAATATGAGGAGAAGAAACAGCAAAGGTACAGAGAAGTAAGCTGAAAAACCAGTGAGATGGCCACTGAAACAGGTCAGATTATTCATAATGATGGGGGACCTGGTGAGAAACAACTGCATGTGAAATATATTCACGTTATATTGTAAGGAAAGGAATATTATAATGCCCTTGTCTTTAGGAACAAGGTACTCATTTCCAAGCTACTTCAACTAAAAAATGATAAGGGCTCACAGTCACACCACCCAGAGTTAGTCCCCCTTGCCATTATAAAACTATTTGCTGCAAGTATTGTCACTGTTCAGAGACCAGATAACAGACAATGCTCAGGAGATGCAAGTTTATTGAAGAATATGTGTGTAAAAACAGCAAATAAGCCAGAAATCTATATTGTCTACATTGACACAACTCGGACTGTAATAGTTTGTAGTCTTCATTTCCTCCAGTAACAAGAGTATAGAACATTCCCCTAAGCTTTTTAAATTGTTTTCTCCATTCTATCTTATAGGGTATTGGGAGGTACTACTAATTGTTTCAACTTAAAGAAATGCATTTTTAAAAAAATGCCAGATTATATATGCCAAACATATTCATACCCTGTGCAACAGAAAACAACAAAAACATGAATTTATAACGCATCAGTTCATCAGTGATAACTGATCTGAAAAGTTGTCCTAAAGTTTGTCCCTAATCCTGTCTCAGGACCAAAATAAAAAGCTAAATCTTCCTTTTAAACTAATCACTGATTATTTTTCTCTTCTACTCTGCAAGTATCAAGATTCCTGATTCCAAATTCTTCTGAAGAACACACCTGAAGCCTTATTTATTTTTATACTTGAAATTATTCCCAGCCCCCTGCCTGACTTTGAATCCCTGCCAAATGTAATTGACAGTGCCTTAACTCCTTGAATAATAAGTACTGAACAAATACACTCTGATTTTTCTCATCAATTGGTTCTCTCCACCAACTGAGGAATTTAAAATATAGTGATTTATTTATTTGTTTCTCATTCTTTCTTCCTTTGTTCTCTTTTTGCTATAACTAATAGTAATCTTATAAATGCAAGCCTGCTGCACGATCTAGATGCTTTACTTTTTTTACACAAAGTTCTGAACTAGTAATGGACAGTAATCTTACTTGTAAACATTTTTAACAAACTTGGCTAAGAAGCTTTCAATATTAGATCAAAATGATGTGAAATTGAAAGACATCAACTTACATATTAGGTCTTCATTAGTAGATTCACTCTAAATCTTAATAACAATTAAGTCTCATAATTAACAACTTTCTCACCGATTTCTCCCACTTCAATATGTCTGTTAACTATGACATTCACTTGCACTACAAGTTGAGTAAGTAATGAAAAACACATTGCTCTAAAAATCCTATGTTCTAAGTCTTTATTTGTTGTTAATGTGCAACCTCCAGGATGTGTTGTTACAACAAGTCAGTACCTTGTACAATTGATTCAATTGTTTTGAGACTCCATTTCATAAAAAAAAAAAACCAAAATGATGCTACCTTCTATGCAAGGACATTGTGTAGTTTAAGGAAGATAACATTTGAGGCATATATTTTCCACATGTATTATATATAACAGGATGCATACATAAAATACAACTAACACATGTTGCCCTTATAATGTAGCATATGGTAGAATAGTGGTTCCATGTACCTTTAGCATATAACAGTCTTGTAATATGTCCTTTACACTATCTTTCTATATCAGTTCTCTGAATATTTTTTTCAGGACCTATTCTAGTAAGGGAAGAAGATCAGAGGGACATCAAATGTCTTCAGACACATGGGAATACCACTTAGTTGTACATGATGGCTTTAGAAGGAAAGGTTACAAGGGCTATAGCTACATCTAATGCCTTAATTTGCTACTTAAATAAGTAAACCTTAGATTCCCCATCTCTCTTCCTAAATTCCAATGTAAATTATAGCTTGCTTTGTATTTTCTGCAATAGAAATGTTTTAATGTCCAAGACAACTATCATCACGTATAGCATAGAGCTTGATTGATTCACATATGATTAAGTAGAAATCAATACTTGTGAAGGTTTTTATATACTTGGCCCAAATAATGGCAATATTAGGAGCTGTGGCCTTGTTGGGGTAGGTGTGCCACTGTGAGTGTGGGCTTAAGACCCTCACCCTAGCTGCCTGGAAGTCAGGATTCTGCTAGGAGCCTTCAGGTGAAGATGTAGAACACACATTTCTGCCTGCGTCATTCTTGCCTAGATGCTGCCATGCTCCTGTCTTGATAATGGACTGAACCTCTGAACCTGTAAACCAGCCACAATTAAATGTTTTCCTTTATAATATTTGCCTTGGTCATGGTGTCTGTTCACAGCAGTAAAACTTTAATTAAGACAATACTCTACATGTAGCTACTAAAAAAATCTTCTATAACAATATAAAGTATATAGCATGTGAATAAGTTAGCCATTGCAACTGATATTAGAATGATTTTTGGTCATTGCTGAAAGCAAGGAGATTCAAGATAGAGAACAAGTTGTTTCTTAGGTTTTATTGATCTTACAGAAAGGGTTTAAAAACTGGATGTAGTCCTTAGTGTCTAAAATCTCACATAGTCTCTGCCCCCCACTTTTTTCAGAAAAAGGAGCTTACATGGCTATTAAATCACAACTAGAAGAACTAAAGGCAAGTGATGAGACTAAAAGCAATAATACTCAAAACAGTTGAAAAACTAGACATAAAATCTGTTTTTAAAATTAGTAGAAAACAAAGATAAAAAGAGGCCATAAATTTGAAAAGAAGCAGAAAAGTGGTAGTTGGAGCACTTGGAGGTAGGAAAGAAAAGAAAGAAATGCTGTAATCAAATTATAAACTCAGAAAAAAAAAAGTTCAGTTTTTATAACTTCTGATAGCAAGACTTTAGCTGAACAAATAAATTGGTGTCAACTCTTGTAACTTAATTTGAAAGGTTATTAAGATATATAATGATAAGAATATTTTTTATTTGGTGAATATTTTAGGAGATTTTAATTTAAAGACTTATTCTTTGGTCAATGTCCACATTATAGACAAAAATTTGTTAAACACTAAAGAAAAGTATGTTAAGTTTGGTTAATATGAAAAAAAGGAACACATCCAGTTTTTTATTTTTTTTTATTTTTATTATTTTTTTTAGACTTTGTCATTTAACTTTATTTTTTTATTACGTATTTTCCTCAATTACATTTCCAATGTTGTCCAAAAGTCCCCATACCCGCCCCCTACTTCCCTACCCACCCATTCCCATTCCCCTGGCCCTGGCATTCCCCTGTACTGGGGCATATAAAGTTTGCAAGTCCAATGGGCCTCTCTTTCCAGTGATGGCCAACTAGGACATCTTTCGATACATATGCAACTAGAGACAAGAGCTCCGGGGTACTGTTTAGTTCATTATGTTGTTCCCCCTATAGGGTTGCAGATCCCTTTAACTCCTTGGGTACTTGCTCTAGCTTCTTCATTGGGAGCCCTGTGATCCATCCAATAGCTGACTGTGAGCATCCACTTCTGTGTTTGCTAGGCCCCGGCATAGTCTCAAAAGAGACAGCTATATCTGGGTCCTTTCAGCAAAATGTGGCTAGTGTATGCAATGGTGTCAGCATTTGGAAGCTGATTAGGGGAATGATCCCTGGATATGGCAGTATCTAGATGGTCCACCCTTTCGTCACAGCTCCAAACTTTGTCTCTGTAACTCCTTCAATGGGTGTTTTGTTCCCATTTCTAAGAAGGGGCATAGTGTCCACACTTTGGTCTTCATTCTTCTTGAGTTTCACGCGTTTAGCAAATTGTAATTTATATCTTGGATATCCTAAGTTTTGGGCTAATATCCACTTATCAGTGAATGCATATTGTGTGAGTTCCTTTGTGATTGTGTTACCTCACTCAAGATGATGCCCTCCAGGTCCATCCATTTGGCTAGGAATTTCATAAATTCATTCTTTTTAATAGCTGAGTAGTACTCCATTGTGTAAATGTACCATATTTTCTGTATCCATTCCTCTGTTGAGGGGCATCTGGGTATTTTATATTATTTGTGTATATTGAGAAGGGTGTTGTTTCCCTAATTTCTTTCTCAGCCTGTTTGTCCTTTGTGTAGAGAAAGGCCATTGACTTGTTTGAGTTAATTTTATATACAGCTATTTCACTGAAGCTGTTTATCAGGCTTAGGAGTTCTCGGGTGGAATTTTTAGGGTCACATATATATACTATCATATCATCTGCAAAAAGTGATATTTTGACTTCTTCCTTTCCAATTTGTATCCCCTTGATCTCCTTTTGTTTTTTAATTGCTCTGGCTAGGACTTCACGTACAATGTTGAATAGGTAGGGAGAGAGAGGACAGCCTTTTCTAGTCCCTGATTTTAGTGGGATTGCTTCAAGCTTCTCTCCATTTATTTTGATGTTGGCTACTGGTTTGCTGTAGATTGCTTTTATCATGTTAAGGTATGGGCCTTGAATTCCTGATTTTCCAAGACTTTTATCATGAATGGGTTTTGGATTTTGCCAAATGCTTTCTCAGCATCTAAGGAGATGATCATGTGGTTTTTGTCTTTGAGTTTGTTTATATACTGGATTACGTTGATGGATTTCCGTATGTTGAACCATCCCTGCATCCCTGGGATGAAACCTACTTGGTCAGGATGGATGATTGTTTTGATGTGTTCTTGGATTCGGTTAGCAAGAACTTTTTGAGGATTTTTGCATCAATATTCATAAGGGATATTGGTCTGAAGTTCGCTATCTTTGTGGGGTCTTTTGTGGTTTAGGTATCAGAGTAATTGTGGCTTCATAGAATGAGTTGGGTAGAGTACCTTCTGTTTCTATTTTGTGGAATAGTTTGTGAAGAACTGGGATTAGATCTTCTTTGAAGGTCTGATAGAACTCTGCACTAAACCCATCTGGTCCTAGGCTTTTTTTGGTAGGGAGACTATTAATGACTGCTTCTAATTCTTTGGGGGATATAGGGCTGTTTAGATCATTAACCTGATCTTGATTCAACTTTGGTACATGGCATCTGTCTAGAAACTTCTCCATTTCATCTAGGTTCTCCAGTTTGTTGAGTATAGCCTTTTGTAGAAGGATCTGATGGTGTTTTGTATTTCCTCAGGATCTGTTGTTATGTCTCCCTTTTCATTTCTGATTTTGTTCATTAGAATACTTTCCCTGTGCCCTCTAGTGAGACTGGCTAAGGGTTTGTCTATCTTGTTGATTTTCTCAAAGAACCAACTCCTCAATTGGTTGATTCTTTGAATAGTTCTTCTTGTTTCCACTTGGTTGATTTCGCCCCTGAGTTTGATTATTTCCTGCCATCTACTCCTCTTGGGTGAATTTGCTTCCTTTTGTTCTAGAGCTTTTAAGTGTGTTGTCAAGCTTCTAATGTGTGCTCTCTCTAATTTCTTTTTGGAGGCACTCAGAGCTATGAGTTTTCCTCTTAGAAATGCTTTCATTGTGTCCCATAAGTTTGGGTATGTTTTGGCTTCATTTTCATTGAACTCTAAGAAGTCCTTAATTTCTTTCATTCTTCATTCCTTGATCAAGCTATCATTGAGAAGAGTGTTGTTCAGTTTCCACTTGAATGTTGGCTTTCTATTATTTATTTTGTTGTTGAAGAACAGCCTTAGTCCATGGTGATCTGATAGGATGCATGGGACAATTTCAATATTTTTGTATCTGTTGAGGCCTGTTTTGTGACCTATTATGTGGTCAGTTTTGGAGAAGGTACCATGAGGTGCTGAGAAGAAAGTATATCCTTTTGTTTTAGGATAAAATGTTCTGTAGATATCTGTCAGATCCATTTGTTTCATAACTTCTGTTAGTTTCACTGTATCCCTGTTCAGTTTCTGTTTCCATGATCTATCCATTGTTGAAAGTGGTGTGTTGAAGTCTCCCACTATTATTGTGTCGGGTACAATGTGTGCTTTGAGATTTAATAAAGTTTCTTTAATGAATGTGGATGCCCTTGTATTTGGAGCATAGATATTCAGAATTGATAGTTCCTCTTGGAGGATTTTACATTTGATGAGAATGAAGTGCCCCTCCTTGTGGGTTTTTTTTTTTTTTTGATGACTTTGGATTGGATGTCAATCTTATCAGATATTAGAATGACTACACCGGCTCATTTCTTCATACCATTTGCTTGGAAAATTGTTTTCCAGCCTTTCATTCTGAGGTAGTGCCTATCTTTTTCTCTGAGATTAGTTTCCTGTAAGCAGCAAAATGTTGGGTTTGTTTGTGTAGCCAGTTTGTTAGTCTATTTCTTTTTATTGGTAGTTGAGACCATCGATATTAAGAGATATTAAGGAAAAGTAATTTTTGGGTCCTGTTATTTTTGTTGTTAAAGTTGGCATTCTGTTCTGTGACTGTCTTCTTTTAGGTTTGTTGAGGGATTACCTTCTTGTTTTTTCTAGGACGAGGTTCCCGTCCTTGTACTGTTTTTTTTTTTTTTTTTTTTTTTTTTTTCTGTTATTATCCTTTGAAGGGCTGGATTCGTGGAAAGGTAATGTGTGAATTTGGTTTTGTCATGGAATACTTTGGTTTCTCCATCTATGGTAATTGAGAGTTTGGCTGGGTATAGTAGCCTGGGCTGGAATTTGTGTTCTTTTAGTGTCTGTATAACATCTGTCCAGGATCTTCTGGCTTTCATAATGTCTGGTGAAAAATCTGGTGTAATTCTGATAGGCTTGCCTTTATAAGTTACTTGACCTTTTTCCCTTACTGCATTTAGTATTCTATCTTTATTTAGTGCATTTGTTGTCCTGATTATTATATATTGGGAGGAATTTCTTTTCTGGTCCAGTCTATTTGGAGTTCTGTAGGCTTCTTGTATGTTCATGGGCATCTCTTTCTTTAGATTTGGGAAGTTTTCTTCTATAATTTTGTTGAAGATATTTGCTGGTCCTTTGAGTTGAAAATCTTCATTCTCATCCACTCCTATTATCCGTAGGTTTGGTCTTCTCATTGTGTCCTGGATTTCCTGGATGTTTTGAATTAGGATCTTTTTGCATTTTCCATTTTCTTTGATTGTTGTGCCGATGTTCTCTATGGAATCTGCTGCACCTGAGATTCTCTCTTCCATCTCTTGTATTCTATGGTTGATGCTCGCATCGATGGTTCCAGATTCCTTTCCTAGGGTTTCTATCTCCAGCGTTGCCTCACTTTGAGTTTTCTTGATTGTGTCTACTTCCCTTTTTAGGTCTAGTATGGTTTTGTTGATTTCCATTATCTGTTTGGATGTGTTTTCGTGTTTTTCTGTAAGAACTTCTACCTGTTTGGTTGTGTTTTCCTGTTTTTATTTAAGGACTTGTAACTCTTTAGCAGTGTTCTCCTGTATTTCTTTAAATGAGTTATTAAAGTCCTTCTTGATGTCCTCTACCATCATCATGAGATATGCTTTTAAATCAGGGTCTAGCTTTTTGGGTGTGTTGGTTTGCCCTGGACTGGGTGAAGTGGGAGTGCTGGGTTCTGATGATGGTGAGTGGTCTTGGTTCCTGTTAGTAAGATTCTTACGTTTACCTTTCCCCATCTGGTAATCTCTGGAGTTAGTTGTTATAGTTGACTCTGTTTAGATTGTTCTTCTTGTGATTCTGTTACTGTCTATCAGCAGACCTCGGAGACAGGCTCTCTCCTCTGAGTTTCAGTGGTCAGAGCACTCTCTGCTGGCAAGCTCTCCTCTTACAGGGAAGGTGCACAGATATCTTCCATTTGGACCTCCTCCTGGCCGAAGAAGAAGGCCCAAAACAGGACCTTTCCCAAAAGCTGTGTTGCTTTGGCAGGTCACAGAAGCTGTCAGCTTCTGTGGTTCACACTCTCACCTGTGCAGACTAAGTTCCCAAATTTCAGAGGAGTCCCAGAACCAAGATGGCGCCCGCTGCTCCTGAGGCAGAGGGCTTCTGATGTAGGTGGACACCTGTCCTCTGGCAGGTAGGGTGGCCGGCAGTCTGCGGTCCGAACAGGGTGCTGCCTCAGCGGCTCTGTGGCTCCCGCCTGTCCCAGAATCTGTCTGCCTCTGTGGTGCACACTCTCACCTGTGCAGACTAAGTTCCTAAGTTTGGTGGAGTCACAGAACCAAGACGGTGCCAGCTGCTCCTGAGGCAGAGGGCTTCCAAGCCAGGCGGACACCCGTCCTCTGGCCAGGAGGGTGGACGGCTGTCTGAGGCCCGAGAAAAACATTATCTTAATTACCTTGATTTGATTATATTTAACTAATAACTATTTTCGGAAAATGCATCTATACATACAACATGTCCATACAAATCCCTTAAGTAGGCAAAGAAAAGGTAATTAAATTTTTACATTTTATTTTATTAGGAAGTTGGTATGTAGTTATTCATTCCCATGATTAAACATCTTTGACCTCACTCTAATGGTACAAGTCCATCTTACCCCATTTAAAAATTATAATTTTAGAGTGCTGTTAATTTGACCCAGACATATTACAGAAGAAACTATCATCTACTTTTGAAATTGTTCTCAAATTTTATTACAGTGGTAAAAAGGGCAGAGATCTACATAATTATTCATAGACTGGAATGTCATATTCTTTTCTTTTTATTATATTCCTAGTTTAAAATACATAGAATATAATTCTCCTTGAACTAGAGTGTATTTTGTGCCAAGGACTGTTGAAGTAAATAAAATGGACATGAAAACTGATCAGAAAGGAGAATGCCAGCTGAGCATCAACAATCTTTGCTTCTGTTTTCTGACTCTGGATAGAATATAACTATCTGTTTCAAACTCCTGAAAACACTGGCCTCAGAGCAAATCATTCTATGATTTGCAACTAATCATGTATTAACATTAATCCTACTTCCTCCCATGTAGTTCTGTTTTCCCCAATTTGGTTTCCTGTAAAAAAATTTTTTTCTAATGCTTTCCTTTTAGGACATAGGTAAATGTTAGGGTTAGGAGGTCCTTCCTAATTCGATGATCTCATTCCACCTTGTTCAATAGTCTTTTAGTACTTGTTATGACAGTGCCCACTCCCTTCTTGAAATAGTTATTTAATTTGCTGCATATTCCTTCCTTTGTTTGGTAAATGAATTGATGCTAGGTATTGTAAAGTGATCCAAAGAACTTACATTGACTGCAGTTTTGGAAAGTCTTGGAAAGAGGTGCTTCACATTAGCGAAACACTAATTTGAGGTGTATTTTGAATGGAGCTATGGACCTGAACATTTCTGTGAATTTTAACTCAAAAATTTTATTCACAGATAGCTCTATGTGGTGTACAAAACTATATTAACTGTCCAACAGTGAGCAGAATATCTAAATATGATAATGTATCACTCACAAGATATATTATTTTATCTTATCTGGCAGTGGGTAGGGATAATCTACTGAATTGTTCAATTTGGAAGAACTTTCTATGAATGGAGACAGAAGAACAAGTCAAAGATATTAGAATGATGAAAGGAAGCAGATGCAGGGGATTCTAGAAATTGGTGACTGGATGACAGCCAACAAGGAAAATATGCTTTAAGTACATTGCTTTTCCTAGAAATTTTACATGAAATTTACTACAATCAATTTTAGTTTAGTGACAAAAGAACCCAATTGCGTTTTCTTTGATTTTTTTATTCTTCTCTAATATGATACACCCCAAGCAGATTTCCCCTCCCTTCACTCCTCACAGTGCCCCCCACCTGCCCTCATCCCCAGATCCAATCCTGTTCGATTTCCCTTCAGAAAAGGACAGGCCTCCCGTGGATAAAGTTTAGGAGAGATATTTAAGCCATAAGTATATGCTATTCTATGATGGACATAACAACATAACACAACCAATAACAGGAATTCATGGGTAAAATAACAGCTCTACAGAAGGAATATAGTTAGTATCACAAAAGCAAAACTCAAAATCTTTGAGACTATTATTTAGAGCAGTGGTTGCAGCTGGCACTTAAAACATTAAATGGCCTGATATTAGAAAAATAAGATGTGTTGTCTGTCAAGTTAACAAGAAATAGTTTGGTTTCTAGTTATAAGTGAAGAAACAAGAGTCAGTATATATCATATAGCTAATTTGTGCATGACTAATAATGACACACTCAGATATCATTGTTCGTTATGTAACAAAATGCAAACAGCATCTCTATTTCATTATGTCAGTAAAGATAACATATTTGGGTTTATTATAATGAAAAATTCAATGCAATAAATGATAGATCAGTGGTCTACATCACAGCATACAGAAAAACAAATTTAGAGGGTAAAAAAATAGAACAAGTGGCATGGGCTTTCAACCAAACAAAATGTTTTCACAAAAAAAAAAAGTCAATTGAAAATTTAAAAAGAATTTTGAGGTGAAGTTCTATAATTCATAATCTTGTATTATATATTGGTTCATGCTGACCTGATACAAAGTTATGTTTGGGACAACTAAGGTTGGGTATTATTTTTGTCCTTGCTTTTCAACAATGATGGGTACAAACTGAGCAGCCTGATAACTTGGAGTAGTGCTTAGTTTACAGACACTGTTAGTAACTGACTTTTTATGTCAAGGAGGTAACTTTGAGGAATTGTAAGTGACCTTCAAAGCTCAACCATAGGCAATTACAAATAGTTTACTACCAAGCATGATGAACAATCTGAAACACTAAGGACTTGTGTGATTATACATATTTAATGGAGGTTCACTTTAGGTCTCTAATGACAATGTCTGATCACAAATAGATTTTGTTTTTGTTTTTCATTTTCAGTTCCTTTCTACTATTAGCCTTTTTTCTCCACCCCTACCTCGGATTACAAAATCACTAAAATGACATATTTTCCTCTTTCAGAAACTGAAATATATTCTTCTCATTATACTGATATGTACAGTCTTTATCAATTCTATTTTAAGTAAAAATAAAAGGAACGTAACACAGACTTTCTTGTATAAGACATTGTTAAAGAAACCAAATATAAGTCAGTACTATGAATATATCTTCTAATCTTTCTAAAATGTGAGACATCACACACAAACACATTGACTATGACATAAATGAAGGCAGGGATTAGGGGAGTATTCTACAGATAAGAAAAGTCAACAATCTCTTGCAAAGCATAAGAGTACCAAATCTAGTGATGGGTTTTAGGGAATTGTTTCAGTTATCTTGTATCTGTTGAGACTTGATTAGAACCTAGTGAGGACTCCTAGTAATAGAGGATATGAACTCTGAACCAGCCATCTTTTGTGGTTAAACAAGGCTTCCACTGAAGGGATGGGGTTGAATTAGGTGGAATTGTTAGCCAAGAGATCTTGTGGATATACCTAAACAACCGAGAATGATGTTAGGACAGACTGTTGCTCTCTAAAAACTGGCAGTGAGGTCATATTGCCAAAGACAACATCCACAAAGCTCATTAAACATAGAGAGGTCTGGTTAGTGCCTGCATAGATCTTTCAACTCTTTAGTTTAGTTTAGATAGATTCTTTCCAGTCTCTTTATTGTGGATAGGTAGTCTGCAAGCTACTGAAAGAGAAACCCGGAAACCAACCAAACCAGAAAAACCTCAACCTACCATCTGTCCTGACTACAGCATATGCTGGGGCCATGATAGCACAGAACTTGGGGAAGTGGCTAACAAATATCTGATTTAATTTGAGGCCCACTTCACAAGAGGAAACGAATGCCCAACACTGCCTGCAAAGCCCAGAGTCCTAGGATGAGTACCTTGTCCAGTTGCTATCAGAGAAGCTTCCTCTGGCAACAGATGGTCTTGGATGCATAGACCAACAGCCAGACATTATGCAGAGAGAGAATCTAAATTGGAGGTTTCTATATGATCCCTCCCATTAGAGATTAGTGAATCCAATAGAAGAGAGAATTGTAAGATTGTACAAATCAGAGGGGAATGAGGACATTAGCAGTACATGGCACACTGAATCAACAACAACAACAAAAAGAGCAACATGGGCTCAAAGAGACTGAAGTAGCAAGCACAGAGCCTGCACAGAGTCTCTACCAGGTCTTCTGCTTTTAAGTTATGTTACAGCTGTTACTTTGAAATTTTTGTGGAATTCCTAACTACAGGAGTCTGTGTGAATATAATGCATTCTCCTCTTTAAACTCTTTATCTCATATTGGGTTGTACCATCCAGCCTCAAATGAGGACATTTTTGCCTTGTATTTTGTTTTCTCTTTTTTGGTTGTTATCTCTCAGAGTCCTGCTCTTTTCTGAATGAGTGGATCTAGGTAGAGGGAGGTTAGGGGAGCAAAGAAAAGTGGAGGGGACAGAAAATGTGGTTGGGATGTATTTATTGTCTGAAAGAAGAATCACTTTTCAATTAAAAAAATTCAGACATCAATCCACTCAATGCTGCTTTCAAAAGACACTGAAACTACCAACATTTTTTATCTTTGTATTTTGGCATCTGAAACTAGGAAGACAAAACTATAACTTGTTCAACCAACCACTAGCAAAACTATTAAATGGTGTTTTTAGACCACAGCTTATACCACTATAGTAAACAGAGAAATGATTTTCTTTGCATGTTGTTTTCTTGTTTTAATTAGAAACTTTTGACACCTAGAAGGTCAATGTTTCCCTGCTCTAATTTTGACAATTCCTTGTCAGATTGATTGGCCCTGCTAAAGGGTTACCATTACATCTACAGTAACTTCTTTCTACAAAGCAAAGGGAAGACAGGCTGCCTCAATTCAAATAGGTGACTTTTGCTCAGGTATGAAATATGAGTTATGGATATTCCACCTGAACCTACCAGAGGCTGCCAAGGGCTCTAGAGTACTCTCCACACCACAGGAATTCAGAATCACCTCAGAATCACTGGTGAGTGGAACACAACATCAGCTCCAAAGAATCAAGGAGGGTCTTGTGCCAGCAGGAACAAGGACAAAGGAACCCCACCCAACCAGAGGTTGGGATTCTTTCCGGTCCAGGCCAGCCCCATCATCTTCTGTGTAAACCCTGCCTAGGGCATCAAAGGCCACAGAGGACTCTCAAGACTGCAGGACCCCTGGCACACCCAGAACCACATGATCACTGGAGAGCACCTGGGCAACAGAAGCAACAGAGCTTCTTGGACAGGGTCCCTTCAGGCCTTCATCCTCAACCAGGAAGCAGAGCTGAGACCCAGATCCCTAGGCACCTTCCTTGACAAGGGAGAGCCGGCCTATAGAGAGGGCTCTGAATCCAGGACTCAGGACGTGGATCAGAGCTTCAAACTTCTGGACACCTGCTCTGTAAGAGGAGAGCTTGCCTGCAGAGAGTGCTCTGACCACTGGGACTCAGGAGAAAGTTGGACTCACAGGAGTACTGAAGGAGGCTAACAGAATCACAGGAGGATCAAGCTCCAGCCAGAGACAGCTTGATTATTAACACCAGAGATTACCAGATGGCGAAACGCAAGCATAAGACTCTTACTAACAAAAACTAAGACCACTGGGCATCATCAGAACCCCGTACGCCCACCACAGCGAGTCCTGGATACCCCAACACACCCAAAAAGCAAGACTCAGATTTAATATCATATCTCATGATGGTGGTAGAAGATTTTAAGAAGGGCATTAATAACTCACTTAAAGAAATACAGGAGAACACTGCTAAACAAATAGAAGTCCTTAAAGAATTACAGGAAAATTTTGCAACAACAAAAGGATATCGAGGAGATACAAATTGGAAAAGAAGAAGTCAAAATATCACTATTTGCAGATGATATAATAGTAGATATAAGTGACCCTAAAATTTCTTCCAGAGAACTCCTAAACCTGATAAACAGCTTCAGTGCAGTAGCTGGATATAAAATTAACTCAAACAAATCAGTGGCCTTTCTCTACACAAAGGATAAACAGGATGAGAAAGAAGTTAGGGAAACAACACCCTTCACAATAGTCACAAAAACTATAAAATACCTTGGTGTGACTCTAACTAAGGAAGTGAAAGATGTATATGACAAGAACTTCAAGTCTCTGAAGAAAGAAATTGAAGAAGATTTCAGAAGATGGAAAGATCTCCCATGCTCCTGAATTGGCAGGATTAATATAGGCAATATGGCATTCTACTGATTCAATGCAATCCCTGTCAAAATTGCAACTCAGTTATTCACTGAGTTAGAAAGTGTAATTTGCAAAATCATCTTGAATAACAAAAAACCTAGGATAGCAAAAACTATTCTCAATGATAAAAGAACCTCTGGTGGAATCACCATGCATGACTTCAAGCTGTACTACACAGCAATTGGAATAAAACTTGGGTGGTACTGGTACAGCAACAGACAGGTTGATCAAGGGAATACAATTGAAGACCCAGAAATGAACCTACACACCTATGATCAATCGACCTTTGACAATGGGGCTAAAACCATCCAGTGGGGAAAAGATAGAATTTTCAACAAATACTGCTGGCTCAACTGGAGGTTATCATGTAGAAAACTGTGAACTGATTCATTCTTATCTCTTTGTACAAAGCTCAAGTCTAAGTGGATCAAAGACCTTCATATAAAACCAGATACACTGAAATTTATGGAGGCAAAAGTAGGGAAAAGCATCAAAGATTGGATACAGGGAAAAAATTCCTGAACAGAACAACAATGGCTTGTGTTGTAAGATCAAGAACTGACAAATGGGACCTCTTAAAAATGTATTGCTTCTGTAAGGCAAAAAATACTGTCAATAAGACAAAATGCCACCAACAGATTGGGAAAGGATTTTTACCAATCCTAAATCTGATAGGGGTATAATATCCAATATATACAAAGAGCTCAACAAGCTAAACTCCAGAAATTCAAATAACCCCATTAAAAATGAGGTACAAAGTTAAACAAAGAATTCTAAACTGAGGAATACCAAAGGGATGAGAAGCACTTGAAAAAAATGTTCAACATCCTTAATCATCAGAGAAATGCAAATCAAAACAACCCTGAGATTCCACCTCACACCAGTCAGAATGACTAAGATCAAAAATTCAGGTGACAGCAGATGCTGGTGAGGATGTGGAGAAAGAGGAACACTCCTCCATTGCTGGTGGGATTGTAAGCTTGTACAACCACTCAGGAAAATCAGTCTGGCAGTTTCTCAGAAAATTGGACATAGTATTAGAGGAAGATCCATCAATACCACTCCTGGGCATATATCCAGAAGATGTTCCAACCAGTAAGAAGGACACATGCTCCACTATGTTCATAGCAGCCTTATTTATAATAGCCAGAAGCTGGAAAGAACCCAGATGCCCCTCAACAGAGGAATGGATACAGAAAATATGGTACATTTACACAATGGAGTACTACTAAGGTGCTATGCTCTCTGGTCGAGTCAACTGGACAAGCCGAGAGGCTTAAAAGTCACTCATGAGGCAAAAGAGTTTCAAGGAAGCTCTCCTTCTGGAGTCTAGCTTTCCCTACCCATACAGTAATTTTTCATTCCCGCTTTCCATTCCCGCGTTAGTCTAGTGTATGGATCCACGTGCTCTCTTTCAATATTTTCCTATCATAAGTGCTTTTTAAGATTGAATTCTGACATAGCTAAAGCCGTCTGCCAGTGTTCCAACAATCCTAGTTCGTCCTTAGGAAGACCTTGGGCTTGGAATTCAGTACTGCCCCTGGTATTAAACTATCTCTTTGAGTAAAAGTTAGGTCACTGCTCTTCACAGGAATTTACCATCACTAAGGAAGAAGGAAGTTTCAGACCAAAGGAGAAACCAGAATAGATACTATAGCAGAGTTACACCCATACACACGTATTTACAATGGCCTAAGGGGAAGGTGGACTATACAAGAGACTAAAATAGGAACTATGGCAAGGACTCGAAGCCCTTGACCCTGGCTTCTAAGATTAGTGAATCTTAGGTGGATCCCTTGTTGATCCCAGCTGTTATCAATGAATTTTATCCCAGGTGGTTCTGAAAGAGGAAAAACTGAACTCTTCCTGAACTCTTCAACTCAAAGTCCTCTAGTCCTCTTACCCCTCCCATCCAGAGACTATTCCCGGAACACTCCTGAACTTCTCACCCCAGAGTCCGACCCTCTCCCAAATGAAAACTGTTCCAAGAACATTTTTAGATAAGGGTCTCCTGGAACAAACCCAGTCCAAACCCTCCCAACTTAGGACTGTGCCAGGAACATTTTCAAGATAAGGGTTTGAACAAACCTCAGAATGTTCCAATAAATCAAGTACATTGCCAAGATATAGGACACGACCCCTTGGTTACGTAAAGCCCCTTGGAAAGTCCCTTGGAATAACCCTTGACAGAACCCCTTAGTGACGCAAATTTGTACTTTCCCTGCCCTGCTCCCCCCTTGCCCTTCTCCTATAAAAGCCTGTGAAAAATTTGGGCCGGTTGTCGAATCTCCTCTGCACCTTGCTTGGTGTATGAGTTTCGACCCCAGAGCCTCTGGTCCATGTGCTTGCTTGTTGCTGCTTTATAAAATCTTACTCTCTACATCCTGAGTTCGGTCTCAGTGTCTTCTTGGGTGCGCGGCTGTCCCGGGGCTTGAGTGAGTGTCTCCCTTTGGGAGTCTTAGAGTCTTTCAGTTCCTGTTAGACCTTTTGTGTTTGCATTCCTCTGTTTTATGTAAGATTCCAGTTACCTCAATTGTACCTTGCGAATATGTCACCCAACTTCCTTATTGTCCTCTGCATAAAAAGTCTGAGGCTCGATTCAAAAATTACACTCAGATTCCACACGAACTCTCCTGTGTGTGTCTGTTTGTTGCTCATCCATGCTTTGCCCACCCGCATCTAGAGACCCCGTTCCATGCAGACACAGGGACCCATAGGGTCTGTGACACTAAGGGATTAAAAACAATGAATTTATGAAATGCTTGGGCAAATGGATGTATCTGGAAGATATCATACTGAGTGGGGTAAACCAATTACAAAAGAAGTCATTAGATATTCACTCACTGATAAGTGGACATTAGCCCAGAAACCTAGAATACCCAAGATACAATTTGCAAAACACAAGTAAATCAAGAAGAAGGAAGTCTATCATGTGTATACTTCATTCTTCCTTAGAATAGGGAACAAAATACCCATGGAAGGAGTTACAAAGTTTGGAACTAAGACGAAAGCATGGACCATCCAGAGACCACCCCACCTGGGGGTACATCCCATAATCAGCCACCAAAGGCAGACACCATTGCACACACTGGCAAGATTTTGCTGAAAGGACCCTGATATAGCTGTCCCATATGAGGCTATGCCTGTGCTTGGCAAATACAGAAGTGGATGTTCAAATTCATTTATTGGATGGAACACAGGGCCCCCAATAGAGGAGCTAGAGAAAGTACCCAAGGAGCTGAAAGGGTCTGCATCCCTATAGGTGGAACTAGAATATGAACTAACCAGTACCCCCAGAGCTTGTGTCTCTAGATTCATATGTAGCAGAAGATGGCCTAGTCGGCCATCATTGAGAAGAGAGGCCCCTTGATCTTGCAAACTTTATATGCCCCAGTACAGGGGAATGACAGGCTCAAGAAGTAGGAGTGGGTGGGTAGTGGAGGAGGACAGGGGGAGGTTATAGGGGACTTTCAGGATAGCATTTGAAATGTAAATGAAGAAAATATTTAAAGAAATTGAAAAAAGAAAAAGGGAAAAATGAAATATGAGTTATACGGCTATAACTTAGGATGTTTTTCTTGTCACAACTTTGTCAAATATTTCCATCCTCAATGGTATATAACAAATCTATGATCTTTCAGGGTGCTCTGGCACCAAAGACTTCTCACCATATTCCAAGCCCTAAAAGTTCCACCAAGATCAAACAGTACCTATAGTACCTTGCAGAGTCCCAAGTCTTCATAAACCGGTGTTTATAAAGATTCAAAAAACAATCCCATGATAAGATAGAATGACAAAATGGTTCTTTTTTCATGAAGTATAGGATTGTTGAGGAATAAATGAAATTAATTTTTCATAGTTACTAAGTGAAGAGGAAAATAGTGTCACCATTACTAGATGCAGGACAGGATGTATGATTTCTCCAAGTGGTTCACATTGAAATTCTTGTCCAAATCAGCACATCATTTTGGGAAATTTCAGAAATTTTTAGGCTAACTCTGTTCTGCAATGGAGATATCAAGTGCTGGAAGGAACTGAGTTTCCGGATTGGGTAATATGTGTAATGCCAAGGTAATGACAACAAGATGTGACCTGGGCACAGATATCCTGCAGTCTAAGCTCTCTAGTACTGGGCTCACAGAAGAATGCCACTGTGCATGCTTTTGGGGGAAGGTTCTTGGGATCCAAATACAAGTCCTCATGCCTGTACTGCCTGACAGTAACTGACTAAGCCATTCCTCCATCCAATAATTGCCAAATTGTTATTATTTGTGTGAATATTAGAGATGAGAATTAGGTGAGAAAGAGCATAATCACACTCAGATCTGCATAGCTGGCAAATTTAATTCTTCATTAGTATTAAAACCTACTTCTTTAAGATTATGGCATATACTGAAGGTCATCTGAGATATCCAAAATTCTGAACTGAACAACTACTAGATTTTTGAACTTGCCATCTATAAACAGCAATTGATGGTCCACAACATGCAATCCACTCTAAGAAAGCATATACATGATAAAGAAAACTTTTGAAAAGAAAAAACCTTGCCATGACATTATGAGATAATGAACCTCCAAAACTGCCACTGAGTATACTTTCTGTTGGCCATGAACAACTAAGTATACAGCCTATCCTTCAATTTGTTTCTCCAGGGAAACTCCCTATGAGAAATTAAATTTTCATTTGTTAGTGGTTATCAATTGGAGATAGCTTCTGGGTTAGGGATGGGGCTTATGTATACTTTTATTTTCAGTTCTATGACCCCATGTGGTACAGAACTGTGTTGTCCTTGTGCATGTGGTAAGTTCATATATGCCTTGGTATTGCTGTATTTTGTATTATTTTCTTAGTGTCCTTCATCCCTCTGGCTTTTATAATCTTTCAATAACCTCTTCCACTGCAGGGTTCACAGATCTCTCAAGGGAATGATTGAATTGACATCAATTACAAGATTTCTAATTCTAGGCATTTTGTTTATGCATTGAGTCTCTGTATTAATTACCATTTGCTTTAGGCAGAAGCTTCTCTGATGATCAATGAGCAAGGCACTTAATCTTTGAGTAGAAGATGTCATTAGGAGTCATTTTTTTTTTTTGAGACAGGGTTTCTCTGTATAGCCCTGGTTGTCCTGAAACTCACTTTGTAGACCAGACTGGCCTCGAACTCAGAAATCCTCCTGCTTCTGCCTTCCGAGTCCTGGGATTAAAGGCATGTGCCACCACGCCTGGCTTAGGAGTCATTTTTTGTTGTTGTTTTAGTAGTTCAGTAGCATTTTGTTTTACTCTAAGATACTGGGCTATCTAATTAGAGATTCTGGGTCACACAAGCAGTATCATATATAGCATTGGATCAATCAAATCAAATACTGGTTGGTTATTCCACAAGCTTTATGCCACCATTACCTTAGCATATCTTACTGGTAGGACACCATTGTAAATCAATGGTTTGTAACTTGGTTTAGGTTTACATTTACATTTTTTTTCAGAGTACCTTCTAGTTTCTGGGTAGGTACCATGTTCAATGAATGGTCTATGTGTTGTTTTCAGCAGTAGAGCCTTATCAGCAGCTTGTGGTGAGCAACAAATTGCCTAGGTTTTTCAGAAGTTACTTTAATCTACTACTTGATGAGATATAAGTCATTTCCAGCATAGTTTATTTGGTGATTCAATTTAGAATTATTTCATATATGTGTTAAGTATTTCTCATTTTTAAAGGATGTACTTAATATTTATTTGATGGATTTTCTTCTGAAGTTACATAATTACATTTTTACCTCCTTAGAACTGTAAGGAGAAAACAGGGCTGGCATAATAATTTTATTTTGACAATAAGAGTTATAGGCTAGCTACGATAAGCCACATCACATAATAACAGGATATCTAGAATCCAAATCCTGATGTAAGTATGCTAAACAAATCTACAGCTCCATCCAGACAAATGATTATATTATATGATAGATTAAGATTTATTTTAAAAGCAAAATTTATATCCTATTGTTATTTCAGTATTATTTTGTCCTAAAAGTAAAATAAAATATGTAAAGAGATATTATGTGCAATCATTAGCAGCAAGAGTAGTACGACATTTCTCTTCCTCAGCAGGTATAACTTGCAAATAGCTTGTCTCTACATATATAAATCATGCTCCATGAGAATATGGAAACATAAAAAGAAATTTTCTGTTAATATTGTTTTCTTTTCCTCTTTTGTTATTTTAGATTCGCTCTTTTAAATTTCAGTTTTTAATTTATTTTTTGATGTTTTCCACTTTTCCCGCTATTTGTTTATTTATTTGTTTGTTAGAAATAAAAAAAAAAAAACAGGCATTTGAGTGGGTAGGGAAATAGGCGAATCTGGGAGCAATTGGGTACATAGAGAGAATATGATAAAAATATATTGTATAAAATTATTTCAAAGAAAAAATTACAAAGAGTACAATGTTTATATGGCATGCTACTACTTCTCTGGTTGAGTAGTGTTATATGTTTATATACACTGAGATATGAAACAAGATATGAAAATATAAAGAAATTTTGGATTATTAAGAACAAATGTGCATTCCTTCTTTATTTCTCAGGCATATTTAACATTTAATGTTTATATACAAAACCAGACTACATCATTTGTAACAAAATAAATGCCTAAATATCCATAAAGATTGCATGAAAATGAAGTACAAACAAGGAAAATTGTCTTATCTATAACAAGAGAGCTGGCATTCTTTTCAAGTTCTTTACATCAAATTTGTCTAAAATAAGCATAAATAACTGTTGCTGTTTGGTCTATTGTTGTATATTGTAATGCTATACACCTGCAAGTAACATCTTATGCTGGCAAGCTTTTGTTGTGTAAACCTTATTCATTAATTTAAAACTACTGGTTAAATACAATTGGCTACAACCAATTTCTGGAGGGATTAGAAGTAGGTGGATTTGGAGTGACTTGGTTCAGGGAGAGAGAAGAGAAGAGGAGGAGGAAAGGAGGAGGAAAAAGAAAAGACAGTGCCAGGGGCCAGTCCTGGCAGTGTCTTCGTTCTTGTCTGTTCTTCAGGCAGCAGGGTGGAAAGGGTGTCATCTAAGGATAAGTCTTTGTCTTATGAGATATTTAAGGTTGCTGTATAATAATAAAAAGTTTAGTTATCTAAGTCTCAGTTACCTTGATGCTATAGCTGACCTGCCCTCTGTGATCCTCTGAGGCCAGAAACTGCAGTTACTGGCACTTAGCACCTCGTCTGCAAACAGCAATGAATTAAGTATAGAGCCTTTTACTATCTCAACAGGAACTTTCAGCCTGCTAGTCTGAAGTCACGGGAAGTAAAAGGGACACTTTGAAAAGTGATTAGAGCATTTATTACTAAATTGTAAAATGTTTCCTATTAAAGCTATCTAAGAAAAGGAAGAAAGTGAAAAGACCCTAAGCTGGGGGAGTGAGGGGTGAGAAAAATTATTCTCTAAGCAGAAAAATGGAAAAAAATTCCTTCTCTCATCTCTCATATCTTTGTTCTCAGTTCTTGTACATCTTTCAGAGTATATGAAAACATGTTAAGTCAATCATAAGTTCACACAAAAAATTAAATCATGTATTGAAATAGAAGTTTACATGCATATAAACAGATAAAATTGATATGCATATCTATTAGGAGTAATTATTTGGCTAAACATCCATCATCTGTCACAGGTCCACAGGTTCATAGAAGGTTGAAAACCATAACTAAGTTATTAGTGAAATTTTGTATTATTAAATACAGTCAATAATTTATCTTCTGTCCTAGGACCTATAATAAATCATTAGTTCCCTTTTTATGATCATTGGTTAATTGTTTTACAACCTCTTGGAATGTGCTCTGAGTAGAACAAAGTCTGATTACTATCTAATGAACTGGTGACACATGTTAGACTGACAGAATTCTCACTGCAGTTTTGACTATAAGAAAATGATCTAATAGCAGTCCCACTATAAAAGAGCTTAATAATCACTGACATAATTTTAGAAATTCTTACAGGATCATTATTAAAACTTAAGAACACATCTATGCTCGGGAGAAGGAAGCGCAATCTTGGATCCTGGACTCCACTGAACTTAGGAACTTAGTCTGCACAGGTGAGCGTGTACACCACAGAGGCAGACAGCTTCTGGGACAGGCGGGAGCCACAGAGACGCTGAGGCAGCACCCTTTTGGGGCCCCAGACATCTGGCACCCTCCCAGCCGGAGGACACTGGTCGCGCCCTGCAAGGGAGCCCTCTGTCTCAGGAGCAGGGAGAGCCATCTTGGATCCGAGACTCTGCCGAACTTAGGAACTTAGTCTGCAAGGTGAGAGTGTGCACCACAGAAGCTGACAGCTTCTGTGACCTGCCAAAGCAACACAGCATCTGGGAAAGGTCCTGTTTTGGGCCTTCTTCTTCGGCAAGGAGGAGGTCCAAACACCAGATATCTGTGCACCTTCTCTGTAAGAGGAGAACTTGTCAGCAGAGAGTGCTCTAACCACTGAAACTCAGAGGAGAGAGCCTGTCTCCCAGGTCTGCTAATAGATGGTAATCAGAATCACCAGAAGAACAATCTCTAAACAGAGACACTATAACAATTCCAGAGATTACCAGATGGCGAAAGGTAAACGTAAGAATCTTACTAACAGAAACCAAGACCACTCACCATCATCAGAACCCAGCACTCCCACTTTGCCAAGTCCAGGGCACCCCAACACACCTGAAAAGCTAAACCGGGATTTAAAAGCATATCTCATGATGATGGTAGAGGACATCAAGAAGGACTTTAATAACTCACTTAAAGAATTACAGGAGAACATTGCTAAAGAGTTACAACTCCTTAAAGAAAAACAGGATAACACAATCAAACAGGTAGAAGTCCTTAAAGAAAAACAGGAAAACACATCCAAACAGATGATGGAAATGAACAAAACCATACTAGACCTAAAAAGGGAAGTAGACACAATCAAGAAAACACAAAATGAGGCAACACTGGAGATAGAAACCCTAGGAAAGAAATCTGGAACCATAGATACGAGCATCAGCAACAGAATACAAGAGATGGAAGAGAGAATCTCAGGTTCAGAAGATTCCATAGAGAACATCGGCACAACAATCAAGGAAAATGTAAAATGCAAAAAGATCCTAACTCAAAACATCCAGAAAATCCAGGACACAATGAGAAGACCAAACCTACGGATAATAGGAGTGGATGAGAATGAAGATTTTCAACTCAAAGGACCAGCAAACATCTTCAACAAAATTATAGAAGAAAACTTCCCAAATCTAAAGAAAGAGATGCCCACGAACATACAAGAAGCCTACAGAACTCCAAATAGACTGGACCAGAAAAGAAATTCCTCCCAATACATAATAATCAGAACAACAAATGCACTAAATAAAGATAGAATACTAAAAGCAGTAAGAGAAAAAGGCCAAGTAACATATAAAGGCAAGCCTATCAGAATTACACCAGATTTTTCACCAGAGACTATGAAAGCCAGAAGATTCTGGACAGATGTTATACAGGCACTAAAAGAACACAAATTCCAGCCCAGGATACTATACCCAGCCAAACTCTCAATTAACATAGATGGAGAAACCAAGGTATTCCACGACAAAACCAAATTCACACATTATCTCTCTATAAATCCAGCCCTTCAAAGGATAATAACAGAAAAAAAACCAATACAAGGACGGGAACTAAGGCCCAGTAAAAACAAGAAGGTAATCCCTCAACAAACCTAAAAGAAGACAGCTACAAGAACAGAATGCCAACTTTAACAACAAAAATAAAAGGAAGCAACAATTACTTTTCCTTAATATCTCTTAATATCAATGGACTCAACTCACCAATAAAAAGACATAGACTAACAAACTGGCTACACAAAAAAGACCCAAAATTTTGCTGCTTACAGGAAACTCATCTCAGAGAAAAAGATAGAGAATACCTCAGAATGAAAGGCTGGAAAACAATTTTCCAAGCAAATGGTATGAACAAACAAGCTGGAGTAGCCATTCAAATATCTGATAAGATTGACTTCCAGCCCAAAGTCATCAAAAATACAGGGAGGGGCACTTCATACTCATCAAAGGTAAAATCCTCTAAGAGGAACTATCAATTCTGAATATCTATGCTCCAAATACAAAGGCAGCCACATTCATTAAAGAAACTTTAGTAAATCTCAAAGTTCACATTGCACCTCATAAAATAATAGTGGGAGACTTCAACACACCACTTTCACCAATGGACAGATCATGGAAACAGAAACTAAACAGGGACACAGTGAAACTAACAGAAGTTATGAATCAAATGGATCTGGCAGATAGCTACAGAACATTCTATCCTAAAACAAAAGGATATACCTTCTTCTCAGCACCTCATGGTACCTTCTCCAAAATTGACCACATAATTGGTCACAAAACAGGCTTCAACAGATACAAAAATATTGAAATTGTCCCATGCATCCTATCATATCACCATGGACTAAGGCTGATCTTCAAAAACAAAATAAATAATAGAAAGCCAACATTCACGTGGAAACTGAACAACACTCTTCTCAATGATACCTTGGTCAAGGAAGGAATAAAGAAAGAAATTAAGGACTTTTTAGAGTTCAATGAAAATGAAGCCACAACATACCCAAACTTATGGGACGCAATGAAAGCATTTCTAAGAGGAAAACTCATAGCTCTGAGTGCCTCCAAAAGGAAACTAGAGAGAGCACACATTAGCAGCTTGACAACACACCTAAAAGCACTAGAACAAAAGGAAGCAAATTCACCCAAGAGGAGTAGACTGTAGGAAATAATCAAACTCAGGGGCAAAATCAACCAAGTGGAAACAAGAAGAACTATTCAAAGAATCAACCAATCAAGGAGCTGGTTCTTTGAGAAAATCAACAAGATAGATAAACCCTTAGCCAGACTCACTAGAGGGCACAGGGAAAGCATTCTAATTAACAAAATCAGAATTGAAAAAGGAGACATAACAACAGATCCTAGACATCCAAAACACCATCAGATCCTTCTACAAAAGTCTATACTCAATAAAACTGGAGAATCTGGATGAAATGGAGAAGTTCCTAGACAGATACCAGGTACCAAAGTTGAATCAAGATCAGATTAATGATCTAAACAGCCCTATATCCCCCAAATAAATAGAAGCAGTCATTAATAGTTTCCCAACCAAAAAAAGCCCAGGACCAGAAGGGTTTAGTGCAGAGTTCTATCAGACCTTCAAAGAAGACCTAATCCCAGTTCTTCACAAACTATTCCACCAAATAGAAACAGAAGGTACTCTACCCAACTCATTCTATGAAGCCACAATTACTCTGATACCTAAACCACCAAAGACCCCACAAAGATAGAGAACCTCAGACCAATATCCCTTATGAATATTGATGCAAAAATCCTCAATAAATTCTTGCTAACCGAATCCAAGAACACATCAAAACAATCATCCATCCTGACCAAGTAGGTTTCATCCCAGGGATGCAGGGATGGTTCAATATACGGAAATCCATCAACATAATCCAGTATATAAACAAACTCAAAGACAAAAACCACATGATCATCTTGTTAGATGTGGAAAAAGCATTTGACAAGATCCAACACCCATTCATGATAAAAGTCTAGGAAAGATCAGGAATTCAAGGCCTTTACCTAAACATGATAAAAGCAATCTACAGCAAACCAGTAGCCAACATCAAAGTAAATGGAGAAAATCTGGAAGCAAACACACTAAAACCAGGGACTAGACAAGGCTGCCCACTTTCTCCCTACCTATTCAACATAGTACTTGAAGTCCTAGCCAGAACAATTCGACAACAAAAGGAGATCAAAGGGATACAAATTGGAAAAGATGAAGTCAAAATATCACTTTTTGCAGATGATATGATAGTATATATAAGTGACCCTTAAAATTCCACCAGAGAACTCATAAACCTGATAAACAGCTACAGTGAAGTAGCTGGATATAAAATTAACTCAAACAACTCAATGGCCTTTCTCTACACAAAGAATAAACAGGCTGAGAAAGAAATTAGGGAAACAACACCCTTCTCAATAGTCACAAATAATATAAAATATCTTGGCGTGTCCTGTGCTATTCCAGTCCCGCAGGAACGCACACAGAACACAAGTCAAGACCTTTCGTGGTTACACTTTATTCATAATCATGAGGTAGAACAAAGAAGGATAGAAACGTGTTGCTATATATATCCACAGGTGTGACGTGTTAATACTACTGGCGGTTCCACCCAAGTCTCAAATGTCCAGGGGGACGGACTAGTGACTTGGCGGGCATTTGCTCTGGCACATGGGCAAAATGGAGCTTAGCGCCATCTAGTGACGGCACGTAATATCACTGCTTCCTACATCTCCCCCTTTTAGTTATAATAAAACAAGGCTGGTCTAGGCAATGCAGTTATGTCCATCTACTGTGGCTCCTGTTTTAGGTCGTTCCTCCAATGACACAGCCTTACCTGTTGTTGGAAAACCCTATCGCCACCGAGCCCCGTGCCTTAGGTTTGTCTGTGCATGAGGAAAGTTGCCCGTTTTTGGATACCATAGTACTGTGTGACAGTAACTGCTAAATGACCTAGGGCGAACTCTACAAAAGAGGCCAGCCAAAAAATGAATTAGTGGGGAAGTCATGCTCATCCCATCGCATGCAATGAGGAAACTTCAGTGATGTAAAAGGCTGATCAATGATCAATGAGTCTCTCTCATTCCAGTGCAATGGATCCACAAATCCTTGGAATGTAATAGCAGAGAACTCAGATGCCAATCAAGTTCTGAGCATGGATAGCCAAATATCAGAAGAGGTGCCTTGCTCTATGGCAGCAAGTGCTTGAGCAATTACCACCTTGTCACGTCTTTGTTGAGATCTGAGTTTGCAAACCAGCCATAGTAAAAACTCTAATCCACAACACAGGGCTGCCCCAAATAGGTCTACTCCCACCCATTCCTTAAAATATGAGAATGCAGAAGACATCCAGGAAGTAAGTCCTTTGATTCCATCAACCAATGACGGGTCTACGCTCGTGGAATTAATCGCCATCACTGCTACACGTAGCGCCTCAAGCTTTTCATCAAATCCTTCAGACCAGTTTCCTGTAAGAAACAAAGACAATTCTTTAGATAGATTAGCTGCATGCGTCCAACTTTCATATTGGACACTAGTAATACATAAGGCTCCTGATTTCTTATCACAGCCAAGCTGTGCCATTTAGAGCAGAATTTCCAGCCTTTCCTCCACCAGATCAATGCGCTGGTTCACTATCATTAGCCCACCTTTTAATTGGGCACTGAGCACTGAATGTTGATCAATCGCATCTGCCACAGAGGAGGACAACTGCTCGATAGTTGTGCTTGACTGGACTGATGTTGTCATAGCAATTCCAGCAGCCGTAGCTGCCACCGCACTGGCAGCTATTGCCACCACAACAGCTGCAGTGATGCCAAAGTCTCGCTTTTGCCTGAGCAAAGATACAGTGGAAGGAGTCTCCACAGGGACAGGAATCCATCGTGGAATCTTGGCAAGCATTGCACGGCTGGCCCACTTAAGGTTCCAGCATTGTGCCATCCAGCAGGTTTCATTAGTACAGGATTCAAAGGATCCATTAGAAAGAATAAACAAGAAAGGGGTATACACACAAACTGGAGTATATGGATAATTAATTTGTTTTACCAGGGTTTTATTAAGTCCAGTGATTTCAGTAGTAGAATTTTGATAAATGGTTCTATCAGGTAATAGAACTTGATGAAACTGAGCAAATTTTGAAATACCAGTAAAAATCACTTTTCCAGCAGCTCCTCCTTGGAGGAAAACCAAGGGATTAATATCTGTACAGCTATCATTAATCCCACAAAGTACCCGTTTATGAAAAGGATGCATTTTAAAGTCTTGTATGAAAAGTCCCTTTTTCATAACATATTTCTTTTCTGGGTCACCTATCATGTTGGGAGAAAGGGAAAAGGTTTTACTCTTATCTGCCCAACGAGTGATGGAGGATTGACAATCAGACCAAGGTGGGATCAGCCCTTCATCTTCCAAGTCACAATGAGGAGCCAGTTTTGGTTGATTGGGGCGTTCTTTGTCTGAAAAGTTAGGTGGTAGAAATGTACCATTAACCCAAATTGCCTCCTGCCAGAAAATCCGATTTGTAAGGGTTATATCTCTGTTGGAGGTGTCTTGGGTTGTATTTACCCAACCTCCTCGGTGCTTAATAAACATTCCCAAAGCTCGTCTGTTGAGTCTGATACAATCTCCCAATTCATTAATTTGGAAACAGAGAGAACCTCGTTCCTTAAAGGAGCGTTTTTCTCCCAGTGGTGCCCAGATAGGGTCATATGGTAGGTATAGCAGGCCTAAAGTTTTATTGGTCGTAAAAAACTTGGGAAAAAAGCTGTATCATGATGGACAGGCATGGGCTTAGGGAAGGCAGACAGAATTGCCCATCTATAGTCTCCAAATATACTAGGAACCCAAATCCACAGAGGTAGCACGAGGGTTAGAGGTAGTTTCCAAGGGATCCATCCGGGAGTAATCTTCAGGTGTCAGAATTCTCCGTGTCAGTCGTTCCGGCAGCCAGAATGGGTTGTCTTCTTCCTGCGGGAAAACACAAACAGCTCCCCTGGATCTTATTAATATAGGATCCGGGCCTTTCCAGAGACCAGCCAAAACATCTTTCCATTTTACCATCTCTTTTGGCCTGTCAGGCTCTGAACAATGATGTTCAGCCGCAGTGTGGCCTTGAGCATAGAGATTTAAAAAATTAAGAGTGAAGAGTGCCATAGAAACAGCTATTCTTGGTACTGGGGGTAGAGCCTCCTCGACTCCCCCCTTTTGTTTAATTAAGTAGGACTTGAGAGTATGGTGAGCCCGTTCCACAATGCCTTGCCCTTGAGGATTATATGGGAGACAAGTCAGATGAGTCACTTCCATCTGGCGACAGAACTGTTGAAATTTTTGAGAGGTATAAGCTGGTCCATTGTCTGTCTTAAGGAGTTTGGGTTTTCCCCAAGCACTCCATGCCTCGAGGCAATGTTGTATAACATGAGAGGCTTTTTCACCTGTTAAAGGTGTGGCAAACATTACACCAGAGCAGGTGTCAATAGAAACATGTAAATATTGATTTCTCCCAAAGGAGGAAACATGCGTGACATCCATTTGCCAGACCTGTAAAGGCCTTATGCCATGTGGGTTTATTCCCACATGAGGGACAGGTAAAAATTCACAGCAATTCTGACATTGAGTAACAATTTCTCAAGCTTCTTTTCTAGTTAATGCAAAGCAGTGACGTAAAGTCTCAGCTGTCACATGAAAGCGCTTATGAAATTCTTTTGCTGCTTTTGCCTGGGAAGACAGAGCAACAGCTATAACTTTAGTGGCTTTATCTGCCAAATCATTTCCCAGAGACATAGGGCCAGGGAGGCCTGAATGTGCCCTGACATGAGTAATATAAACAGGGAATCTTCTATTTAATAAGACAAATTGTATTTGTTGAACAATATTGGCAACTTTGCTAGAGGATTTTATTACACCAGCTGTCTCAAGAATATTAACGGCATTCACCACATAGGAAGAATCTGATACGATGTTAAGCGGTCCTGGGAATGCTTTAAGAACCTCCAGTACCACTAAACATTCCACAACTTGGGGTGAGGTTTCATTATATTGCTTAGTTACTATCTCATTATTTACCACATAAGCACCTATACCAGATTTTGATCCATCAGTGTATACCACTATCCCATCTGTAAGTGGGTCTTTAGCTGTTACTAGTGGAAACACTATAGCCTGATTCAGGGCAAACTGTAAAATTGGATGTTATGGATAATGATTGTCAATCTGTCCTGAAAAGGAGGTGACTAAAACTGCCCAATCATTAGATGTGGCTGCCAAGGTTTGAACTTGTGCAGCAGTATAAGGTACAATTAGGATTTTAGGATTTTGTCCAAAGTGGGTAATAGCTGCTTTTAGGCCTTTAAGGGCAAGCTGTGCAACTGCATCAGGATACCAATCTATTATTTTAGCAGGAGATGCATTTGGATGAACCCACATTTTGCCACAAAACTGCGGTTGGCAACTGGGCTGTCTTAAAGACACACAAATCAAAAGGTTGTGACTCATCAATGCGTTGTAATTGAGCCTTTTGCAAAGCTTTTTCTACTGTCTGCAATGCCTGATTGGCAGCAGGATTAAGGGCTCTAGGGGAGGAGATATGAGAATCCCCTTCCAAAATATCAAATAAAGGTTTTAACTCAGCAGAAGAAATCTTTAAAAATGGTCTGAGCCAATTAATATCTCCCAATAATTTTTGGAAATCATTTAAGGTGTGTAAATGATCTCTGCGAATCTCTGATTTTTGAGGAACAATTTTGTCAGGATAAATGAGTGTTCCTAAAAAGGCTCCTATTTGAACAACTTGCACCTTTTCAGTAGCCACCTGCAATCCCCATTGCCCTAACGTTTTTATTAATATAGGGTATGCTTCTTGCAATAACTGTCCAGACTGAATAAGTCTGCCTTTGATGTCTCTAATTGAGCGACACTCACTGGCTTGATGATAACCTTTTCCACACCTAGTACACAGTCCTAGCACTTTCTTTTTTACCGGGGCCTGGCAGTCTCTTCTTATATGTCCTGGTTTGCCACAATTGTAGCAGATCTTGTGATTACTTGTATCTGAACGCCTTTGGCTCTGCAGGATGGTAGCTGCTAGACCTGTATTAGTTAAGGGGCCTCCAAGCTCACGACATACCCTTAACCAGTCCTGCAGTCCTTTACTCTTTCTGGGTGTAATCGCTGCTCTGCATTCCTGTGTGGCTTGTTCATAAATCAACTGTTCCACTAACGGCATTGCCTGTTCAGGGTCTCCAAAGACTCTGCCTGCTGCCTCTGTCATCCTAGCTACAAAGTCTGAGAATGACTCCTGAGGATTTTGTATGATTTTTGTCAAGTATCCTCCAGCTTCTCCCTTTCTGGAAAGTGCTTTCCACGCCTTAATGGCAGCAGCGGAGATTTGATTGTATGCTCTCCAATCATAATTCGTCTGATTATTAACATACTGCCCTTGTCCTGTTAACAATTTAAATGTCCAGTTTCTCTGATCGCCTTCAGCAGTGGCATTGACTTTTGCCTGCGTCTGAGAAGCGTCATGCCACAGCACCTTCCATTCGATGTACTGCCCCATATTAGGGAGTGCAGCCTTCACTGTTGTCTGCCAGTCTCCTGGAGTCATGGCCAAGGTTATAAGCCTTTTAACTTGAGATATGATAAAATTGGCACTAACTCCGTAATTACGTACAGACTCAGCAAGTTCTTTTATCTGAATATACTCCACAGGTGCATGTACTCGCCCTCCATCAGCAACTTCATAGACAGGGAATGCCTGATAAAGTTTTTTCTTTTCCTCCCTGGAGAGGAAAGAATCAGAAAAATTCTCCACATAAGGTGGAGGAGTATTGAGACCAGAAGGCCTAGAGGTAGCCTGCTCTGTGTCCCCAGTAAATTTTAATTTTTTTCTCTGCTTTTTTTTACTTGCCTTTTTTCTGGATGATATCTTTCTTTTTTATAGTGAGCTGTCTCATATTCTAACTCTTCTTCCTCAGAGGAGCTAAGCTCTTCTGTTTTTAATCTATCAAGCTTTAAAGCCTCTAGTTCCTTTACTGGATAAAGGCTTTTCTTTTCCTGAACTTTCTCCTTATCTTTTTTCTCTTCCTGGGAATTTATTCCCAAACCTTTCACTTCCTCAGATCCAAGGTCTGTGGAAGGGCTTAGCTTTTCACGTGCACGTTTCCTTTTTTGAGCTCTTAACCTATGGTCCCGCTCCAATTCTGGCATACTGTCTTGTAATTCTTCCAAAATCCCTTGTACTGTCCTAACATTTGAACGACATTTCTCATCCTCCAGGCATGTTTTCACTAGTTTCCATAATGCCATGGTCCCTATCTTTAATTTCCCATTCTGTTGTTCCTTAATTAAGTCTTCCCTTAATTTCTCCCAAGAGGTAGGTGTTAATGATCCTGAACACGCGTACCAAGGTGAGATACGTTCAATTTCCTTAATGAATGTTTGTAGTGTTTTTGTAGATACTTTTATGTCACGTTGTTTTAAGACAGACTGCAAAGCTGTAATCACAGAATGTGAAGTTCCCATACTGTTCCTTTATATACAGGAGAGCTTAAGTACAGGACAAGCACCGCGGCTTATGTATGTCCCTCTGAGCGTGCTTAGCAGCAGTCAAAATTCAGAACCACCTCTGGTGAGTGTAGGAAAGAACCATGAAGTATAGGGTTAACACTGCCAACAAGAGAACAAAAGCTTCCAGTTATAGGGAGGGATTAGAGAGATCAAAGCCAGTATGTCTTTTGGAGCTTACCTTCCACCACTTCCCATCTTCCTCCAATGTTGTGGGAGGGGTTCTCCTCTGGCCACCACGCATTGGTCAGGCGTCTTTTTCCCGGGATTTCAGCACCAATTTGTCCTGTGCTATTCCCGTCCCACAGGAACACAAACAGAACACAAGTCAAGACCTTTCGTGGTTACACTTTATTCATAATCCTGAGGTAGAACAAAGAAGGATAGAAACGTGTTGCTATATATATCCACAGGTGTGACGTGTTAATACTACTGGCGGTTACACCCACAGTCTCAAATGTCCCAGGGGGACAAACTAGTGACTTGGCTGGCATTTGCTCCAGCACATGCACACAATGGAGCTTAGCGCCATCTAGTGACGGCACGTAATATCACGGCTTCCTACATTGGCATGACTCTAACTAAGGAAGTGAAAGATCTGTATAATAAAAACTTCAAGTCTCTGAAGAAAGAAATTAAAGAAGATCTCAGAAAATGGAAAGATCTCCCATGCTCATGGATAGGCAGGATCAACATTGTAAAAATGGCTATCTTGCCAAAAGAAATCTACAGATTCAATGCAATTCCCATCAAAATTCCAACTCAATTCTTCAATAAATTAGAAAGTGCAATCTGCAAATTCATCTGGAAAAACAAAAAACCTAGGATAGCAAAAACTCTTCTCAAGGATAAAAGAACCTCTGGTGGAATCACCATGCCTGACCTAAAGCTTTACTACAGAGCAATTATGATAAAAACTCCTTGGTAAAGGTACAGTGACAGACAAGTAGACCAATGGAATAGAATTGAAAACCCAGAAATGAACCCACACACCTATGGTCACTTGATCTTCGACAAGGGAGCTAAAACCATCCAGTGGAAGAAAGACAGCATTTTCAACAAATGTTGCTGGCACAATTGGTTGTTAACATGTAGAAGAATGCGAATCGATCCATTCCTATCTCCTTGTACTAAGGTCAAGTCTAAGTCGATCAAGGAACTTCACATCAAACCAGAGACACTGAAAGTTATAGAGGAGAAAGTGGGGAAAAGCCTAGAAGATATGGGCACAGGGGAAAAATTCTTGAATAGAACAACAATGGCTTGTGCTGTAAGATCGAGAATTAACAAGTGGGACCTCATGAAACTGCAAAGCTTCTGCAAGGCAAAAGAAATAATCAATAAGACAAATAAACCACCAACAGATTGGGAAAGGATCTTTACCTATCCTAAAACAGATAAGGGACTAATATCCAATATATATAAGGAACTCAAGAAGGTGGACTCCAGAAAATCAAATAACCCCATTAAAAAATGGGGCTCAGAACTGAACAAAGAATTCTCACCTGAGGAATACCGAATGGCAGAGAAGCACCTGAAAAAATATTCAACATCCTTAATCATCAGGGAAATGAAAGTCAAAACAACCCTGAGTTTCCACCTCACACCAGTCAGAATGGCTAAGATCAAAAATTCAGGTGACAGCAGATGCTGGTGAGGATGTGGAGAAAGAGGAACACTCCTCCATTGTTGGTGGGATTGTAAGCTTGTACAACCACTCTGGAAATCAGTCTGGCGGTTCCTCAGAAAATTGGACATAGTACTACTGGAAGATCCAGCAATACCTCTCCTGGGCATATATCCAGAAGATGTCCCAACCGGTAAGAAGGACACATGCTCCACTATGTTCATAGCAGCCTTATTTATAACAGCCAGAAGCTGGAAAGAACCCAGATGCCCCTCAACAGCGGAATGTATACAGAAATTATGGTACATTTACACAATGGAGTACTACTCAGCTATTAAACAGAATGAATTTATGAAATTCCTAGCCAAATGGATGGACCTGGAGGGCATCATCTTGAGTGAGGTAACATAATCACAAAGGAACTCACATAATATGTATTCACTGATAAGTGGATATTACCCCGAAACTCAGGATACCCAAGATATAAGATACAATTTGCTAAACGCATGAAACTCAAGAAGAATGAAGACCAAAGTGTGGACACTATGCCCCTTCTTAGAAATGGGAACAAAACACCCATGGAAGGAGTTACAGAGACAAAGTTTGGAGCTGTGATGAAAGGATGGACCATTTAGAGACTGCCATATCCAGGGATCCATCCCATAATCAGCTTCCAAACGCTGACACCATTGCATACACTAGCAAGATTTTGCTGAAAGGACCCAAATATAGCAGTCTCTTGTGAGACTATGCCGGGGCCTAGCAAACACAGAAGTGGATGCTCACAGTCAGCTATTGAATGTATCACAGTGCTCCCAATGGAGAAGCTAGAGAAAGTACCCAAGGAGCTAAAGGGATCTGCAACCCTATAGTTGGAACAACATGATGAACTAACCAGTACCCTGGAGCTCTTGTCTCTAGCTGCATATGTATCGAAAGATGGCCTAGTCGGCCATCACTGGAATGAGAGGCCCATTGGACTTGCAAACTTTACATGCCCCAATATAGGGGAATGCCAGGTCCAAAAGAATAGGAATGGGTGGGTAGGGAAGTGGGGGGGGTATGGGGGACTTTTGGGATTGCATTGGAAATGTCATTGAGGAAAATATGTAATAAAAAATATTAAAAATTAAAAAAAGAACACATCTATTTGTCTATATAGAATCCCTACAAAACAGTATATCTTCGGATATCTGTAGATATCTCCCCAAAAGGGTGGGATAACACCCAGTGATTGTTACATATGGTTAATAATAACAGGAAAAGCATATTAAACTTTCCTAAAATGAATTCTCTTAGATCCTTGCCTATAAAAGCAAACCTGTCATGGATTAATCTGAAGTAGACGATCTCAGGAAGATCAGCTGCTAGTTATTGTCTTATTATGGCTCATGACAAGAGAAGAATCTGCCATGAGGGGAGAGGGACTATGAGCATATGGCTAGGAGAAACAGCAAGTATCAGGGGTAAAACTCTAAGAAGGCAGCTAGGCCAGCAGTTGGAAAAGTAGATTAAGGGTTACCCACACACACAGTAATTATTAAAGCCAAATAAAATAACCATAGTCTGAGTCTCATTTATTTGAAAGCTAATTGGGGATATGCTTAAATTTGCTGTACTACAATCAACAGTATGCCAAAAACAGTATGCAGTGGGGGGTATTAATTTCTAACTTCTTCAAAGAGAACCTAAGACTAATGGTAAAATAACTCTTTTTTGTTTTGTTTTGTTTTGTTTTGTTTGCTTGGTTTTTTTTGTGTTTTTTTTTTTTTGTTTGTTTGTTTTTTTCTGAGACAGGGTTTCTCTGTGTAGCCCTGGCTGTCCTGGAACTCATGATGTAGAGCAGGCTGGCCGTTTGCTGAAAGGACCCTGATATAGCTGTCTCTTGTGAGACTACCCGGGGACCTAACAAACACATAAGTGGATGCTCACAGTCAGCTATTGGATGGATCACAGGGCTCCCAATGAAGGATCTAGAGAAAGTATCCAAAGAGCTAAAGAGATCTGCAACCCTGTAGGTGCAACAATATTATGAACTAACCAGTACCCTGGAGTTCTTTGACTCTAGCTGCATATGTATCAAAAGATGGCCTAGTCGGCCATCACTGGAAAGAGAGGCCCATTGGACACGCAAACTTTATATGTCCCAGTACAGGGGAACATCAGAGCCAAAAAATGGGAATGGGTGGGTAGGGAAGTGGGGGGGGGTATGGGGGACTTTTTGGATAGCATTGGAAATGTAATTGAGGAAAATACGTAATAAAAAAAAATTCGCCTGCTCTGCCTCCCAAGTGTTGGGATTAAAGTTGTGTGCCACCATGCCCGGCAAATAATTCTTATTAAATCATATTAGACGTAGGAATATTCTACAACACTAAACATTTCATCCATCTCTATCCATATGATTCACTTATATTTTTCTTCATAAACATCATAGTAATGTGTGTGTGTTCTGGGAAATTATATAAAGAATACTTACTTAGTTCTAAACATAGTGGTACATGCCAAAATTCTGGTGCTAAGAGGATGCAGAGAAGAAATAAGTTCCAGGTGAGCCTGGTTGGTTTTGGAGGCATTAAGATATAATGTGGTTTTCAGATTGAAAATGCATTTAGGCATATCTATTTTCCTTTCACTGTTTCTATTTGATTCCTCCATTCCTCTCTTTCTTCCTCCATTCCCCTCTTCCTTTCTCCTTTCTTTCTTTTGTCATTCTTTCTACCTGTCATTTATACATGTTTCTTCAAACTATAATGGGTATTCCTATCTCACTTAAACAGACAACAAACTACACATCAAGGATGACAAAAGGCAAAGGACAACAAAAGCATTTTCCTCATTCCTTCAGAATGAGAGAGACCCTAAAGTTGGGAATCTGCTAAGACTAGCTTAGATGTTATATAGAGCACATTGGTGTTCCCTTCTACTTTACTTTCCTATTTAAATACTAACGCCCATGCCTTCCCACCACTTCTCCTCAGGATGTTTTCTGGGAGCAATCATGTTATCTCAGGAACACTGTTTTTGTTTCTTAGTCTATCCATATCCCTCTATCTCTTCTATATGTTTTTCGTACCTCTCTGTCTACCTCTCTGTGTCTCTGCCTTTGTCTCCCTCACTCTCTTCTCTCTCTCTCTCTCTCTCTCTCTCTCTCTCTCTCTCTCTCTCTCTCTCTCTCTCTCTCCATATATATATATGTATGTATATATATACATATATATATGTCTCAATTTACATAATATCTATCCTTTACCAAATTTTATAGTTCTATGTTCAAATAGTATACCTTTAAATTGTAAAAGTACAGTGTAACATACAGTGTAGACAGTTTGACTACTTAACTTAAAAGGTATTTTGTACAACTCATGCCATAGCAGAAACAGGGTGAGGACTTGTATTTCTCAATAACAATTTAAGAAAAGCTTAGGTAGATCCAACTCCCTTATGTACTGAAATACTTTCAAGGATTCACCATGAAGGTACACCAGTAGAAGGGATCTTATTTCAAAACACAAATCTTGTCCAATAAGTTCTCTCTTCATCCCACAAGAGGTTTACATATTTGGGTAGGTTAATGGATTGCCTGAATGATTTATCGCAAACAAATAATTCTGCATGAACAAGATTCTCCATCTTTGAGGATGATCTCTCTCCCAGAAAAAGTCTAAAAAATAGTCCAGGATGCCATAACAGCCATCACAAAACACAGGACCCAAATTTAAGTAAAAGTTCAATGACTCAGCAAAAGTAACAAAATATTCCTACCAACAATAAGTTTGATATATGGACATATCTACATGTATGTGCAACAATAACAGAAACTGTATTTTTTACACACTTAAATAAACCATGAGGATATAAAAATGATAATATAATACAGAAGCTATAATTACAAGGTAAGTAAAATGCCAATTTTAAAAATGAAAACAGATATTAAAGATTTGTGATTATATGATAAGAAAGTGTGTTAAATACTACAATTAAGAGAAAAGATTGGAAGGTGAATATATTAAACATGAATAATATATATTATATCTGAAATATATTGCAAATATAATGTTATAGGTAAATAGACAGTAAAGAGAAATATATTTGTGCCATGCATATTATTACATCTGAAGAAAATCATACAACAGTTAAGTCAAAAATAAAAAGAAGATTTAGTTTAACACTTCAACCTACAATCCAAGATCTCTCACTTCACTCCCCAGGTCACAACTCAGCCTGCTACAGAGGATGCCTCTTGCCACCTGGGAGTATCAGCACAACCAACTCTACTTGGTTTCCTGGAGTACTTCTGGAACCCAAGACAACATAAGATGGCTACCATTAGGGACTAACAGTTCTAACTTCAGTCCCAGAGGTCTGCTACCATAGTGGACTACCAGACAAGCTAAAAAAAAGAGACATCCCAATGGTTAAAGACCAGCACAAGAACAGATTTAAAAGAGGCTTACAGCACACCGATAGATTGGACCAGAAAAAAAAAAATCCTACTGCCACATAATAATCAAAACACTAAATGTACAGAACAAAGAAAGAGTTTTTAAAGATGCAAGGGAAAAAAGGCCAAGTAACATAAAGGCAGACATATCAGAATTAAGCTTGACTTCTCACCAGAGGTGCTAAAAGCCCAAAGATCCTAGACAGATGTCTTGCAGACTCCAAAAGACCACAGATGTCATGCCAAACTAATATACCCAGGAAATCTTTCAATAACCATAGATGAAAAACCCAAGATACTCCATGGCAAAATCATGTAAACAATATCCTTATACTAATATGTCCTACAAAGAATAGAAGGAAAACTCCAACACAAGGAAAATAAGCCTATACATCAAATGAGAAAAGAAATTAATAATTTCATAGTAAACCAAAAGGATCTCTCCCTCTCCCTCCCTCTCCCTCTCTCTTCCTCTCCCTCCCTGTCCCTGTCCCTCTCCCTCTCCCCCCTCTTTCTCTCTCTCTCTCTCAAAGACATTCGTACAAACAGGCAGGAAAAACACCAGTACGAAAATAATAGGAAGAAATAATCATTGTTCATTAATATCTCTCAACAACAGTGGATTCAATTCACCAAATTAAAACAAATTAACAGTGTATGTATGAATAAGCAGCAATTTTTCTTCTGCATGCATGAAACAGTCCTTAGCAACAAAGATAGACACTTCCTCAGAGTAAAGGGTGAGAAAAAGTTTTTCAAGCTAACAGACACAAAAAACAAGTTGGAGTAGCCATGCTAATATCTAGTAAAATAAGCTGTCAATAAAAAGAGATAGGAAAGGACACATAATACTCATCAAAGGAAAACTCTAACAAGATGATATTCTAATAAAACAAATGCATGGCAGCCACATTCATAAGAGAAATATTTCTAAAGTTTTAATCAAAAATGGAACCTCCCACATTAATAATAGACTTCAACACACCCCTCTCACTAATGGACCAGCTGTGGAAAACAGAAACTAAAAGAGAAATGATACTAACAGAGGTTATGAATTAAAATGGACCTAACATATATCTACAGAATATTTTACCCTAACCCAAAATAATATACTTTCTTCTCAGCACCTCAACTTCAACAACAGAAGTAGCAGAAAGCACACATTCTCATGGAAACTGAACAACTGATTACTCAATGATCACTGTATCAAAAAAGGAATAAAAAGAAATCAGAGATGTTATAGAACTCAATGAAAATGAAGGCAAAACGTACCCCAAAGTATGAGAAACAATGAAAGCAATAAGAGCAAAGTTCTTAGATTAATTGACTTCATAAAGAAATTGGACTGGTCTCATAGTAGCAATTTAAAAGCATTCCTGAAAGCTCTAGAACAAAAAGAAGTAAATACACTGAAGTGAAATAGACAGCAGGAAATAATCAAAATCAGGACTCAAACCAATAAATAGGAAACAAAGAAAAAATACAAAGAATCAACTAAACAAAAAGCAGGATCTTTGAAAAAATGTATCAAGAAGAGAGACAAATCCTTAGCCAAACTAACTCAATGATAACTGGGTCAAAGAAGAAATATAGAGATAAATAAGACTTTTTAGAATTTAATGAAAATGAAGGCACATCATACCAAAACTTATGGGACACAATGAAAACAGTGCTAAGAGGAAAACTCATAGCTCTAAGTGCCTCCAAGAAGAAACTGGAGTGAGCATACACTAGCAGCTTGACAGCACACCTGAAAGCTCTAAAACAAAAAGAAGCAAATACACAAAAGAGGAATAGACAGCAGGAAATAATAAAAGTCAGGGCTAAAATCAACCAAGTGAAAACAAAAAGAACTATACAAAGAATCAACATAACCAGGAACTGGTTCTTTGAGAAAATCAACAAGACAGACAAACCCTTAGCCAGACAAAACAGAGGACACAAAGACAGTATCCAAATTAATAAAATTAAAAATGAAAAGGGAGACATAACAATGGAAACTGAGGAAATTCAAAACATCATCAGATCCTACTACAAAAGCTTATACTCAGCAAAACTGGAAAATCTGGATAAAATGGACAATTTTCTAGACAGATGTCAGGGGCCAAATTGAAATTAAAATCAGATAAACCATCAAAATAGTCCCATAACCCCTAAAGAAATAGAAGAAGTCATTAAAAGTCTCCCAACCAAAAACAGCTCAGGACTAGATGGGTTTAGTGCAGAATTCTACCAGACTTTCAAAGGAGACCTAATACCAATACTCTTCAAACTATTCTACAAAATAGAAACAGAAGGAATACTACCTAATTGGTTCTATGAAGCCACATTTATGCTTATACCTAAACTACATGAATAAATGATAAAGAAAGATATCTTCAGACCAATTTCACTTATGAATATAAATGCAAAAATACTCAATACAATTCTCTCAAACCAAATCCAAGGACACATCAAAAATATCATTCACCACAATCAAATAGGCTTCATCACAGGGATGCAGGAATGGTTCAATATAAGAAAATCCATAAACGTAATCCACTACATAAGCAAAGTCTAAGGAAAAAAAAAAAAGATCATTGCATTAGATGGTGAAAAAAATTTGACAAAACTCAATATCCCTACATGTTAAAAGTCTTGGAATGATCACAAATTCAATGCCTATACATAAACACAGTAAAAGCAATATACAGCAAACAAGTAGCCGTCATCAAAGTATATGGAGAAAAAAAAAAAAAACTGAAGCAATCCCACTAAAATCTGGGACTAGACAAAGCTGTCCACTCTCTCCCTATCTATTCACTGTAGTACTTAACGTTCTAGCTAGAGTATTAGACAACAAAATGAGAATAAAGAGATACAAATTGGAAAGGAAGAAGTCAAAGTATCATTATTTGCAGATGATATGATAGTATATTTATGTGACTCCAAAAATTCCACCAGAAAACTCCTAAAGCTGATAAACAACTTCAGCAATGTGACTGAATATAAAATTAACACAAACAAATCAGTAGCCTTCTTATACACAAAGGATAAAAAGATTGAGAAAGAAGTTAGGGAAACAACACACTTCACAATAGCCACAAACAATATAAATTATCTTGGTGTGATTCTAACCAAACAAGTGAAAGATCTCTATGACAAGAACTTCAAGTCTCTGAAGAAAGAAGTCAAAGAATTTCTCAGAAGATAAAAAGATCTCCCATGCTCATGGATTGGCAGGATGAATATAGTAAAAATGGCCATCTTGCCAAAAGCAATGGACAGATTTAATGCAATCCCCATCAAAATTCCAACTCAATTCTTCATAGACTTATAAATAAAAATTTGGAAATTCATTTGGAATAACAAAAAATCCAGGATAGTGAAAACTATTGTCAACAGTAAAAGAACTTGTTGGGGAATCTGTGGGACAGTGGACACTGAGATAATAAAGGGAGTGGGAGAAAACTCACTTCCCATCAGAGTTTTAGTGCTCTGGATGGGCAAACACGGAAAGACTGCTGCATGCTTTCCATGTGGCCCCAGGTGGGTGTCTGGCTGTTGGAAACTACTGGAATCCATCTCAGCAGTGGGTGGACAAGGGACAGCCCTAGGTCTCTGGGCCTCACAGAGGCCAGATATAACAGATTCTGAATCTCAGGCATCTAACACTGGATACCTCAAAAGAGCTGAGAAAAATGGGGGCATTGGGGGCAGCTAGGTCAGCCCTGGGGCCAAAGGGAGGAAAGGGCAGGGGAGAAGGGATGCTGGGTGGTTCCCACGCAGCAAAGAGTCCTTGATCTGAGAGTCTTTGGTCTGGTCCATGGCTGGAGCACAGGAAGGCCTTTTAGTAGGAGGTTAGACACAGCTCATTAGGGGAAAGCCTATCCCATTGTTCAAGCGTAGTAGGCCTTGATTAGCAAAGACTGTCTATGGTTTTACAGCTTTATTATAGAAAGGCACAGAGAAAGAGAGAAGGTAGAAAGAGGGAGAGAGGCCACCGGCTATGATTACGCAGAGAGAGGGGGGAAGGGAAAGAGAGAAGGAGGGCTAGAGAAGAAAGTAAGTAAGGTGAGAACTTAAAGAGTGTGAGGTGGTGACAAGCAGCCCCTTTTGTAGTGGTCTGGACTATCTAGCTGTTGCCATGTAACTGTGAGGAGGAGCATACCTGGCTCACAAACCTGACCCACAGTCAGGTAACTGTGGCAGTGGAGTCTAGCCAGAATGTCAGGTTGGGACATTGTCTGCATGACTTATAGTCACAGAATTATGGAGTCAGGGGCTGTGTGGTGTCAGGCACCTGTCTCTGGGAATGTGGCTCTCTGTTTTGTCCCTTGTAGAGTTTTCTACTGGGTCGCCAGAGCAAACCTCATTCAAACTTTCAGGGCCCCACTGGAATCACCATCCCTGACTTCAAGCTGTATTATAGAGCAATAGTGATAAAAACTGTATGGTATTAGTAAAGAGATAAATAGGTAGATCAATGGAATAGAATTGAAGACCCAGAAATGAACCCACACACCTATGTTCTCTTGGTCTTTGACAAAGGAGCTAAAACCATCCAGTAAAAAAAAAAAAAAAAAAAAGACAGCATTTTCAACCAATTGTGCTGGTTCAACTGAAGGTCAGCATGTAGAAGAATGCAAAATGATCCATTCTTATCTCCTTGTACAAAGCACAAGTGCAAGTGGATCAAGGACATCCACATAAAACCAGATACACTGAAACAAATAGAAAAGTAAGTGTGAAAGTGCCTCAAACAGTTTGACACAGGAGAAAATTTCCTGAATACAAGAAAAACAGCTTATGCCCTAAGATCAAGAGTCAACAAATGGGACCACATAAATTGGCAAAGCTTCTGTGAGGCAAATGACAAGGTCAATAGGTCAAAACTATAACCAACAGATTGGGAAAATACCTTGGCTAAAATCAAAAACTCAGGTGACAGCCGATGCTGGTGAAGATGTGGAGAAAGAGGAAAACTCCATTGTTGGTGGGATTGCAAGCTGGTACAACTACTCTGGAATTCAGTTTGGCAGTTCCTCAGAAAACTGGACATAGTACTACCTGAGGACCAAGCTATATCACTCCTGGGCATATACCTAGAAGATGTTCCAACATGTAACAAGGACACAGGATCCACTATGTTCATAGCAGCTTTGTTTGTAATACCCAGCATATGGAAAGAACCCAAATGTCCTTCAACAGAGGAATGGATACAGAAAATGTCGTACATTTACACAATGGAGTACTAGTCAGATATTAAAACAATGACTACATGAAGTTCTTAGGCAAATGGATGGAACTTGAAAGTATTATCCTGAGTGAGGTAACCCAATCACAAAGGAACACACAGAGTATGCACTCACTGATAAGTGGATGTTAGCCCCAAAGTTCTGAATACCCAAGGTACAATTCAGAGACCACATGAAGCTCAAGTGGAAGGAAGACCAAACTGCAGATACTTCAGTCCTTCTTAGAAGGGTGAGCAAAATACTCATATAAGTAAATATGGAGACAAAGTGTGTAGCAGAGTCTGAAGGAAAGGCCATCCAAAGACTTTCCCACCCGGGGATCCTATATACAGTCACCAAATCCAGACATTATTGGGGAAGCAAGAAGTGCTTGCTGACAGAATCCTGATATAGCTATCTCCGGAGAGGCTTTGCCAAAGCTTGACAAATACAGAGGTGAATGCTCTCTACCAACCTTTGGACTGAGTGAGGGGAGGAATTCCAAATAGAAGAATTAGAAAAAGGACTGAAGGAGCTGAAGGGGTTTGCAAACCCATAGGAAGAACAATAGCAACCAACCAACCCCCCAACAGCTCCCAGGGACTAAACCACCCACCAAGGAGTACACATGGAGGGAGCCATGGCTCCAACTGCATATGTAGCAGTAAGCCTTTGGGGCATCAATGAGAGGAGAAGCCCTTGGTCTTGTGAAGGCTTGATGTCCCAGTTTAGGGGAGTTCAAGGATAGTGAGGAAGTAGTTTCTGTTTGGATGGAGGAGCACCCTCATAGAAGCAGGGTGTGGGTGGATGGGATAGGGGTATTCAGGAGGGGAAACTGGAAAAGAAGATAACATTTGAAATGTAAATAAAGACAATATCCAATAAAAGAAAAGAAAACTTCTTGAAACTCACCTGCTATGATTCAACACTAGCTTCCCACATGCTTGTGAGAAAATATAGTGTAGTAGTGTGAGGAGACCATTCCCAGGACAGGTATATATTACCCATTTACGACTCCCACATGATGGATGGGTTATCACTCTACCTCAGCAACATAGCACAATTGTGGCTAACTGCAACAATATTTCATTGCTTGGGGCCAGGAAAAAGTGACAATCCACATAGACAATTCTGTATAACAGAAAATAAAGGTCTTTTGAGACAACATATCCCTATATAGCCCAGAAATTCCTGGAATTTACTATATAGGCCAAACTGCCATTAGACTTGAGGTTATGCCCACTGTTTCATCCTTTTGATGTTGTGAATTACAGACACAAACCATGCCATCCTACTACTAATATTTTTCATGGTAGAAGTCATAATAATTGAAATTTTTCACAGCCAGAAATGACAGTTCTATGCTGTCCTTCCCTGTGATCTGCGTAGTGTCAGCCTAAGATCACAATTTAAAGAGTCTTAATCATTTCTGCATTATAGTGGCACAAAATTTGTAGAGATTATTTGTTCATTCCATGAAATACAATTTTACTATGAGAAACAATTGATCTAGGAAATTTGTCATTCAAATTCATAGGCTGCTGTATCTCAGGCTATCCTGTAGGCTTACTGCTTTTTTAAAAGTTGAAGTATCTGAATAAACGTTTACAATGTACTTCGTCTATAAAACTGGTGGGAGGGAAGGAATGATAGTACTCATATAGCTGTGGGAGCCATCATGGTCATGGGAACATTATTGGGGTTGTCTTTTAATTCGTTATGACTCAACACTAGCTTGCCCTATGCTTGTGAGGAAAAAGTGCATAGTGGTATGTGGAGAACATGAGCAGGATAGGTATGTATTTCCCAGTTAAGACTCCCACAGGATGGATGAGGTATGCTGGTTAAAAATTCCAAATGCTTGAAAAGAAGTAGCCAAGTTGTGAAGATAACTTCCCTCATTTACTACTGCATAGCTGTCAGTGTTTAGTCACCAACATTAGAACTGTAGGTCACTTCTGGTTGATTTTTTTAATGTTTTTTTTTTCTTTACATTTACCAATGTCATAGTATGCCAAAAGAGTCTTTTTAGTAACATTTCCCATATTGTATTATGTGGATAAACTAAGTTAAATGATATTTTTATTCCATCTCAACACAAAGTATCTAAACTCTCTTAAGAGCTGCTGTTCAAACTGATTATACAGGAAACTACAAAATTTTTAATTTTTTTATTAAATATTTTCTTTATTTAAATGTTATCACCTTTCCTGCTTCTGCCCACCCCTCACCTCCCGGAAATACTGTATCCCATAGGGGATATGTGATTGTTTAGATCATTAACCTGATCCTGATTTAACTTTGGTACCTGGTATCTGTCTAGGAACTTCTCCATTTCATCCAGTTTTTCCAGTTTTGTTGAGTATAGCCTTTTGTGGAAGAAACTGATGGTGTTTTCAATTGTTTCAGGATCTGTTGTTATGTCTCCCTTTTCATTTCTGATTTTGTTAATTAGGATGCTGTCCCTGTGCCCTCTAGTGAGTCTGGCTAAGGGTTTATCAATCTTGTTGATTTTCTGAAAGAACCAGCTCCTCAATTGGTTGATTCTACGAATAGTTCTTGTTTCCACTTGGTTGATTTCACCCCTGGGTTTGATTATTTCCTGACATCTACCCCTCTTGGGTGAATTTGCTTCCTTTTGTTCTAGTGCTTTTAGGTGTGTTGTCAAGCTGCTAATGTGTGCTCTCTCTAGTTTCTTTTTGGAGGCACTCAGAGCTATGAGTTTTCCTCTTAGAAATGCTTTCATTGTGCCCCATAAGTTTGGGTATGTTGTGGCTTAATTTTCATTAAACTCTAAAAAGTCTTTAATTTCTTTCTTTATTTCTTCCTTGACCAAGTTATCATTGAGAAGAGTGTTGTTCAGTTTCCACATGAATATTGGCTTTCTATTATTATGTTGTTATTGAAGATCAGCCTTAGTCCATGGTGATCTGATAGAATGCATGGGACAATTTCATTATTTTTGTATGTGTCGAGGCCTGTTTTGTGACCAATTATATGGTCAATTTTAGAGAAGGTACCATGAGGTGCTGAGAAGAAGGTATATACTTTTGTTTTAGGATAAAATGTTCTGTAGATATCTGTTAAATCCATTTGTTTCATATCTCCTGTTAGTTTCACTGTGTCCCTGTTTAGTTTCTGTTTCTATGATCTGTCCATTAATGAAAGTGGTGTTTTGAAGGCTCCCACTATTATTGTGTGAGGTTCAATGTGTGCTTTGAGATTTACTAAAGTTTCTTTAATGAATGTGGCTGTCCTTGCATTTGGAGCATAGATATTCAGAATTGAGAATTCCTCTTTGAAGATTTTACCTTAGATGAGTATGAAGTGTCCTTCCTTGTCTTTTTTGATAACTTTGGGTTGGAAGTCGATTTTATTCGATATTAGGATGGCTACTCCAGCCTGTTTTTTCAGACCATTTGCTTGGAAAATTGTTTTCCAGCCTTTCATTCTGAGGTAGTGTCTGTCTTTTTCCCTGAGATGAATTTCCAGTAAGTAGCAAAATGTTGGGTCCTGTTTGCTTAGCCAGTATGTTGGTCTATATATATATATTTTTTTTTGTGGAATTGAATCCATTGATATTAAGAGAAATTAAGAAAATCTTCTTGTTGCTTCCTATTATTTTTGTTTTTAGAGTTGACATTTTGTTCTTGTGGCTCTCTTCTTTTAGGTTTGTTGAAGGATTACTTTCTTGCTTTTTCTAGGGCGTGGTTTCCTTCCTTGTATTTTTTTTTCTGTTATTATCCTTTGAATTGCTGAATTCATGGAAACATGATGTGTGAATTTGGTTTTGTAGTAGAATACTTTGGTTTCTCCATCTATGATAATTGAAAGTCTGACTTGGCATAGTAGCCTGGGCTGGCATTTGTGTTCTCTTCATGTCCGAATAACATCTGTCCAGAATCTTCTGGCTTTCATAGTCTCTGGTGAATAGTCTCATGTAATTCTTATAGGCCTACCTTTATATGTTACTTGACCTTTTTCCCTTACTGCTTTTAATATTCTATCTTTATTTAGTGCATTTGTTGTTCTGATTATTATGTGTCAGGAGGGATTTCTTTTCTGGTCCAGTCTATTTGGAGTTCTGTAGGCTTTTTGTATGTTCATGGGCATCTCTTTCTTTAGGTTTGGGAAGTTTTCTGTTATAATTTTGTTGAAGATATTTTGCTGGCCCTTTATGTTGAAAATCGTCATTCTCATCTATTCCTATTATCTGTAGGTTTGGTCTTCTCATTGTGTCCTGATTTTCCTGGATGTTTTGAATTAGCATCTTTTTGCATGTTGCATTTTCTTTGATTGTCGTGCTGATGTTCTCTATGGAGTCTTCTGCACCTGAGATTCTCTCTTCCATCTCTTGTATTCTCTTGCTGATGCTCGCATCTATGGTTCCAGATTTCTTTCCTAGGGTTTCTATCTCCAGTGTTGCCTCACTTTGAGTTCTCTTGATTGTGTCTACTTCCCTTTTTAGGTCTAGTATGGTTTTATTCAATTCCATCACCTGTTTGGATGTGTTTTCCTGTTTTTCTTTAAAGACTTCTACCTGTTTGTTTGTGTTTTCCTGTTTTTATTTAAGGACTTGTAACTCTTTAGCAGTGTTCTCCTGTATTTCTTTAAGTGAGCTTTTAAAGTCCTTCTTGATGAGATATGCTTTTAAATCCGAGTTTAGATTTTCAAGTGTGTTGGGGTGTCCAGGACTGGGTGAGGTGGGAGTGCTGCATTCTGGTAATGGTGAGTGGTCTTGGTTTCTGTTAGTAAGATTCTTACATTTGCCTTTTGCCATCTGGAAATCTCTGGAGTTACTTGTTATAGTTGTCTCTGGTTAGAGGTTGTTCCTATCATGATTCTGATAGCCTCTATCAGCAGTCCTAGGAGACTAGATCTCTTCTTTGAGTTTCAGTGGTCAGAGCACTCTCTGCATGCAAGCTCTCCTCTTGCAGGGAAGATGTACAAATTTCTGGCATTCGGTCCTGGCTCCTGGCAGAAGATGAAGGCCCAAAACTGGGCCTGTCCCAGAAGCTGTGTTGCTTCTGCCTGTCTCAGAAGTTGTTAGCTTCTGTAGTCCACACTCTCACCTGTGCAGACTAGTCTCGGAGGGATCAGGGGACCAAGATGGCTCCCCCAGGTGCTCTGGCAAAGCCCTCCCAGGTGGGGTGGACACCTCTCCTCTGGCAGGGAGGTGCCCGGATGTCTTGAGCCCGAAATGGGGTCTGCCTCAGAAACTGTCCTCTAGGGACCTTGAGGGAATCCGCTGACTCCACACCCAAGGTGACCAGGTGCTGGCACAGACAGGAAGGGACTTGTGTCCCTGGTCAGGCAGGGTTTTCTGCTTCCCTACTGCTGTCTCATGTCCTTTGAGATTGGAATGGAACAGAAGTTGTGTTCCACCCACTGGTGGTCCTAAGATCGCGTGGAGATTCCTCTAGTGACCTTGCGGGTGTCTGCCGACTCCGAGCCCTGGTGACTCCAACAGCCAACACTCTTATACCAACTTCTCAATTCAATAAATTTTTGTCAAAATGAAAAAAATAGTAAGACAACATATGGAAGAAAGGTTATTTCTCTTCATTTGTCAGGGTGTGATGTCATGAAAAGCATAGAAATAAGTAGAACAGAAAGCTAAGTGATCACATCAGTAACTGAAATAGAAAGCAAAGAATGTGGATTGGAAGTAGTTTAAGTCTATAAACTCTTGAAAGCCACTTACTTTGTTGCACTTTCACTAGTGGGGATGTCCTTCCCCATGACTTCTCTATACAGAGCCAACCAACTAGGAACCAATTACTCAATTATCCAAAATGTGGTACATCTGTCATTCAAATAAAACTGGAAGGAACATATTTATTTGGCCAACATAATCCATCATTTAAGTAAATCAGCATAAGTACCCAAGGCTGGACATTTAAAATGGAAACCATCAAGAAACACTACTTACTGGGTGGCTTACTCTGTGTTTCATTCTTAATTATGCTTCGACATCTTAAGACTACCTACTCCAGAAATGATGTAACCACAGTTGGCTGAAAACCTTTCTAACAATTATCAAGACAGTCCTTTACCAGCATGACCATAGCTAACTTGAGAAACAATTACTCAATTGAGAGTCCTTGACAGGCAATTCTATGCTGTATCAAGGCAATAAGTATACATCATCATTCTTGGATGTCAGAAAAACTTTTAAGTATCAGTAAAGAATATGACAGGATGATGTGTATGAGTATTCTTCAAGAAAACTAAGTTTATAGTACTATAGATAAGAACAAATGACAATATCTCTGTGATGAAATTCAGATAGGTCTAAGACATGAGAAACAAATAAAAATAGGGTTTAGATACCCAGAAAGAAATTAGATCAATATGACCATGGTATCTTTGAATAACACAGTCAAATGCTTGCTCTGAAGTAGGTATTAAAGTTTGACATTTGATTACATAGAGGAGAATACTTTAAATGCTCATTTGGGTGGTCTACTTACCTATGCATTTATGCATTAGAAGGAATCCTTTATTTAATCCACAGAGTCATGGAACTTATTTATTTCAAGAAGAAATAATGGAGTTTCTAAATCATGCTTAAAGTTTTGATGACTCTCAAATGACCTCCAGAGTTAGTTAAAAAATAAAATAAAAAATAAATAAAAGTAGTTGCAAATGAGGCAATACCTTGAATTACAAATTACAGTTTACTTTCTCTCTGGGCCTTTCACTGGAAATGTTTTTCTACCTAAACTACATTTAGTAAGGTATTATTAGTTTTTACCATCTGCATTATTATTTTCCAGGTTCACTCTTGATTCAGATTTCAACCAACAATCCATAACTGTGAAGGTTTTATAATAATACTACACAATTGCATAAATCATCATCATGTTTGTGATAAGCTATAAAGTCAAGCAAGCCTGCAGAAACTTATATGCTGCTTGCAGATACCAATCATTTAAATGTGGTCATCAATCTGTGCTCCAGTTGCAGATTAGTCACACACTGGGCATGGTTAATTTGAGGACTATGAGTACTTCCATGATTGGTGCAATAGTCATCTGCTCAGAAATTACTATGATGTCATCAAGAGTCAATCAAGTGACTTTGCCCTGATACTGATTTCATGTAAACCAGCTTAAAAGCATTTCATATCTTGGTTAGCTTGTTTGTCTTTATAATGGGCAAATATAGATCATTAATTAACTTTTGAGGAAAAAAGTTCATTTTTCTTCATTTCTATACATATAGAAAAATGATGTCTTAAAATGTCTAAGATATTTTTAGTGGTTTTCGTTGGTTGGTTGGCTTTGTTCTGTTTTATTTTATTTTATTACTTATTCTTTTTACATCCTGTTCACTGCTCCCTCCCAGTCATCCCCTCCAAAAATCCTTCTCCATACTCCCTCTATAAAAATTGAATTGCAAAAATATTTGTTATTATTAGTGCCAAAAGAAGCATCACAGTGTGACAGGTTCAAATTTAAATAAAGTATACTCATAGTAATCACTCAGTTTGATATTATACCATTTAGTCCATATCATTGGACCTGGTATATATCAGTGGGTTAAGGATGCTAGTATAGTTAAATTGTTTGCACATTTTTGTGATCCCAGAACATACTTCAATGTCTGGAAGGGTACAGGCCTTCATATCTATTGAACAATGGGTTTATTTTAACAAACTTAAAGAATAATTTGATTTGCTCCATGAAAATACTAGTCATTTTGTTTGCTAAGATACAGAATAGGCATAAGTGAAAGAAATGAGAATTGCCAAGGGCGAACAAGTAAACCTCAGCTCTGCATGTAAATTCTTGAGCAAATAATGAAATGATAAGTTCCTTTTTTATTCTGAGGTCTGCCAGGTACTTTGTAGTAGTATCAATTTGTAAATCTTAATTTAGTAGTTATGAGAGTATCTTTAACATCACAAACACCAAGTTCTACAGCCTGAAAATATTACTTAGTAATTAAGAGTTGTATACCAGTCCTTCTATAATTTTCTGAACTGTGAATTTATTATAATACTATCACCAAACAACACATAAATATTAAACTTACTGCAGAATCTCATAGGTATAAATGAAGATGCTTATTTTTATATAAAACCAGAACACCTTTTTAAAACAAAGGATATATATATATATATATATATATATATATATATATATTCTCTACCTTTGATAATTGTGTAATATGATGTTGGTAAAAATGTAATTTCTGTATGAAATATCTACTCCATAAGAAATTTTGTCATTAAAGGAAATGTACTAATAGTGTTTCAACTGATTTGATATTAATCACTAAAGGCTGAATCATGATGTTTCATATATTTATCAAGATCCATGTCTGTTAACCATGCAATACATCTTTATAAATATAAAAATACAAAAAAATATCAAAAAAGAAAAACAAAATCAGAAACTGAATAGCACTGTTTTGTCATGATTCAAAAGGTAAATTGACACATTACATACTGGAAGAGTATAGACTTTAATAGAAATGAGAGTATGTACACTAGAATATGTTAGAATGAAATTTATCTATTGGTTATAGTGAGTGATTCTTAAAATTAACTTCCATGAATATTACATTGCCTAAAAAACAGATCACAGCTATTTTCATGATCTATACATGATTATAATATAAATATATACCAAAGTTTTCCAGATTTGTTAATACATTAAGTGTTAATGTATTTCTCTAAATGCATGTATGTAAATATCCACAAATTTCATTAAATTATGAGGCTTTATCTAAAGTTATGAAATAAGAGAGTAAACCTTCTCACTATCATCACTGCAGAAGTCCCAGATATATTCAGGACTGACCGAATTAAAAATCATCTGAAGAAATCTGAAATTGGGTTGAGGCAATACAGAAGAATTTTAGGAAAGTTTATTCATAGTTTCATGATGTCAAGCCCTACTTTACTGGCACTGAAATACAATCAGCTGTAACAATTTTTAAGAGGTCCTTCTAATCAACAGTGACCATAAAACACATCAGTACTGGGAGGTGGAAAAGGAAGGATCATGATTTTAAAACCAGCTGGTACTACGAGGGAGACACTGACTTAAATACAGAACCTTCAAGTCTAAAAAAATTCCAGATTCTTCCATATAAACCATCTACATTCTAACTGTCAGTTTTATCAAACTGTCCTGTTATGCCATAGATCATTCTAAATTCTTATTGCAGTTCAGTCTCCTGAAGTAGAAGCATTCTGTGCTGTCATGTAGAAGTAATAGAATTATATATTTTTTATTTGAAAGTTTCTTCTTCCTAGTTCAGATGATACACAGGCAAATAAAGTAGGCTATATCCTAAATAATATATTCCAATTTTTTACATTATGTGGATACTAAATGGATATGAAAAAGTATTCTACAAAACATATAGTGAGGCTGGGGGAATCCCTCTTAAAATTTAATTAATGAAGAAATAAATGAAGCTGGTTTAGAAATAGGGAGAAGTTGAGCTCTGCAACATAGTCAGAAAAATTCTCCTGTGATCTCATATGATAAGACAAAAGATGAACTGACACGTGAGAGTCATCTCAAGCTGTAGTAAGTACTTTGAGTCTATGAATCTTGCCATCAGCTAGGTAGAGCATGCTAAAGAGTACATCGGCTTAGAACAGGATTATACTTGCTCATTTATTATCAGTATTAATCAATCAAGACACATACACAAACAGAGAGAGAGAGAGAGAGAGAGAGAGAGAGAGAGAGAGAGAGAGAGAGAGAGAGAATGAATTACCTAGGTGCCAATACATTCTCTTAGTCCTCTTGTGAATTTGCTGCTGTATATTTATCTTAAACATCAGGCTCTGTAAATCTGTAGAAGATGGATCCTTCTGGTATCGGCTGGATTCTTTTCACACTGGTCCTCAACTGGGAAGGAAGATGCCATAGTTTAATTTTGCAAATCCCAGAGCTTTGGGAACAATAAAAAAATCTTAACAGTGAGGGAAGGATACCATTCTTAGTTATAGGACTTCCTTCTTAGACTCACACATTCTAAATACTGGGATCATAAAATACTAAATAACTACATACTAAAATATAATCATTTTTTTGCAACACATTTTGTATTCTTGGATTCAATGCTGTATCTGAGTAGGATATCACCTGTGCCCTTTCTTTTACTGACTATATCATCATTCATGGAGCAGTAGCTTCGTGGTTTTAAGACATGTATTAGGACCTCTAGCTATCATGCTTATATGTCACTACTATACCATCTTTACTTTAAGTCTTGAGGTCCTTATTTTTATCTCACAGACAGTAATGCTTTGGAACTCTGACAAATACCATTAATATATTTGAAGACCCAGAAAATGACACTCCTAGAGCAAGATAATATTTCAAGAAGAAAAATGATGCAAAGTAAATGTTTTCTACAGGCATGTTGTAGTTTAAGATGATTGCAAGTATATCACCAGTAAAACTGAAGCAAGGGACTTTGGAGTACAGGGGGGGGGTAGAATTAAAAGAGTAGAGAGAGTTGGAGGGGCCATGTAGATCACTGGGTGGCAAGATAGGTATTTGAGAAATAAACATAACCATAAAATATTTGATAAATTTTACATTTTCTAAAATTTTACGAGAGTGTAGAAGTTAGCTTAGAGTCATCAAAATAAGCCAAAAATGATTACAAATAAAAAGGCCACCAACAGATTGGGAAAGGATCTTTACCTATCTTAAATCAGATAGGGGACTAATATCCAATATATATAAAGAACTAAAGAGGGTGGACTCCAGAAAATCAAATAACCCCATTAAAAAAATGAGGCTCAGAGCTAAACAAAGAATTCTCACCTGAGGAATACCAAATGGCTGAGAAGCAACTGAAAAAATGTTCAACATCCTTAATCATCAGAGGAATGCAAATCAAAACAACCCTGAGATTCCATCTCACACCAGTCAGAATGGCTAAGATCAAAAATTCAGGTGACATCAGATGCTGGCGAGGATGTGGAGAAAGAGGAACACTCCTCCATTGTTGGTGGGATTGTAAGCTTGTACAACCACTCTGGAAATCAGGCTGGTGGTTCTTCAGAAAATTGGACATAGTATTACTGGAGGATCCCACAATACCTCTCCTGGGCATATATCCAGAAGATGTCCCAACAGGTAAGAAAGACACATGCTCCACTATGTTCATAGCAGCCTTATTTAAAATAGCCAGAAGCTGGAAAAAACCCATGTGCCCCTCAACAGAGGAATGGATACAGAAAATGTGGTACATTTACACAATGGAGTACTACTCAGCTATTAAAAAGAATGAATTTATGAAATTCCTAGGCAAATGGTTGGACCTGGAGGGCATCATCCTGAGTGAGGTAACACAATCACAAAAGAACTCACAGAATATGTACTCACTGATAAGTGGATATTAGCCCAGAAACTTAGTATAGCAAGATATAAGATACAATTTACAAAACACATGAAACTGAAGAAGAACGAAGACCAAAGTGTGGACACTTTGCCCCTTCTTAGAATTGGAAACAATCACCCATGGAAGTATTACAGAGACAAAGTTTGGAGCTGAGACAAAAGGATGGACCATCTAGAGACTGTCATATCCAGGGATCCATCCCATAATTAGCCTCCAAACAATGACAGCATTACATACACTAGCAAGCATTTGCTGCAAGGACCCTGATATAGCTGTCTCTTGTGAGACTAGACGGGGGCCTAGCAAACACATAAGTGGATGCTCACAGTCAGCTATTGGATGGATCACAGGGCCCCCAATGGAGGAGCTAGAGAAAGTATCCAAGGAGCTAAAGAGATCTGCAACCCTGTAGGTGCAACATTATTAACTAACCAGTACCCTGGAGTTCTTTGACTCTAGCTGCATATGTATCAAAAGATGGCCTAGTCGGCCATCACTGGAAAGAGAGGCCCATTGGACAGGCAAACTTTATATGCCCCAGTACAGGGGAATGCCAGGGCCAAAAAAATTGGGAATGAGTGGGTAGGAAAATGGTGGGGAGGGTGTGGGGGACTTTTGGGATAGCATTGGAAATGTAATTGAGGAAAATATGTAATAAAAATATAAAAAAATATAAAAAATAATGAATGGAGTTGTAAGAAAGGTACAGTAATAAGAACACATTCAAGATTTTGGAGTAAGAAGCGAGAATAATATATTTGATGTAAATGGTTAAGTGTGAAATTATGGAGATTTTTGATAGACACCAGCAATTTAGTTGGACAAATTCCATAACTAAGTGGAAATTGTCTAGAACATAGTAGGATATATGTACATAGGGTCTGGGGATAGTTTCAGAATGTCAGTATTGTATCTGAGAACTGTTTTACCCATTTGAAATTAACTATGAATTTAAAAAATATTTTGGTGAATGTAGATAATGGAAAGATTAAATCAATGCCTGAATCTAGTATCCACCTGTGTCAAATACTGTTAAATTCATCTTATAAGTGGCTATGGCTAAGTGTATATCTGGTAGAATGGCAGAGACAAAAAATATGGATCCTACAAAGGATGCTAGAAGAGTCATTTAAAATAGATTATATGAAAAATCTTATATACAACAGTGCTTATGTTGTTTATGGAAACAACACTGAGAATTATGACAGTGGATGGGGAAGGAAAAAAGGCTTTATAACGACCATGTGAGGCACTTTGTGTTTTGGTTACTGCTCTTCAGTTAGATTTTCTTTATAGAAGGTGGGAGAAATATCAGCAGTAATGTCTTCTTTTTTTTTTTTTTCCTTTTTTACTGGAAAAAAAAAGTCTCATACAATATACCCTAACCATACTTTCCCTTCCCTCCACTCCTTCAAGTCCCTCTCACACCTCTCCTCTCTCCCAGATACACTCCCCTTCTGTTTCCTCTTCAGTCCAAGGGATAACAGCCAAACCTGAAAAACCAAGATATAATTAAAACAGTGTAAATGCCCTCATAGATAGGCTGGACAAGGCAACCCAACAGGGAAAAAGGAGTCCCAAGAGCAAACAATGGAGTTGGATACATACTACTTCCTGTTGTTAGGAGTCTCACAACACTGAGCTAAAAGTCACAATATGTACACAGACATACTGGTGCACTAGACCCAGGCAGGTCCTGTGCTTGCCATTGCAATCTCTGTGACCTCATGTGAGCCCTGCTTAGTAGTCAGTGGGTCATGCTCTCTTGGTGTTCTCCATCCTTCTTGACTCCTAAAATCTTTCCTCTCCCTTTCTGAAGAGCTTTCCAAAATATCCCAGTTTCCACAGTGAGGGAACTTATAGAGACCTTCAATATAGATTCCCTTTTCTCATAATGTCTGGCTAGGAATATTTATTCTCACTCCTATCTGCTGTCAGAAGTCTCTCGGATAATGGACAAGGTGGCACTCTATGAGTATAGCAGACTATCATTAGGAATCATTTAATTTTTCTTACCAGCCATGTTTGTTACTACCCTAGGACTCTGGGATATCCAGTTTACAATTGCTAACCATCCAAGCAGTGTAGTACATGGTTCCTTATGTGGCTTAGACATCAAGTCAGACATTAAATCAGGCATAGTTTGGCGACTCCCATGAGTTCTGCACCGCCATTACCACAGAACAACTTGAAAATGGTGAGTAGAGGTTTCTGTTGCTGTCTTGGTGTCCAGGTTTCTCTTTCTGTAGCTTACAGACTATATTCTTACATCAAAGAGACTGAAATATAGGGATGAAGATTCCATGCCTGTACCACCTGGACCTCTTTGCATTCAGAGAGCTGTGTGTATGTTGTTCTCAGCAATATGGTCCCATTTTCAGTTGTTAGGAGTGATCATTTGTCCTTGAATTAGCCTGGGTTGCTTAGGTATCTCCACAGGATCCCCTTGACCAACAACTCAACCAAATGAAATTCAGTCTCAACAGTGAAAGCCTTGTCTAACTTCAAAAGATGTACAGGTCAGACTCCATAGCCTCCATTACTATGAATACTCACTAGGGTTACACTCATAGATTTCAGGAAGTTTCTACTGTATTATGTTCCCACATAGCCCCCCAATGCCCCTCAATTCCTGTTGTCTCTTTTCACTTTCTCTATCTTCCTACATGATCCTTCTCGCTATTATCCACACCCAACCCCAGTCAACCCACAAAATTTATTCTTCCCAGAGAGTTTTGTGAATCATCCCTGGAATCCTATTCTTTATCTAACCTCTCTCGGTATATGGCTTGTAGCTTGATTATCATTTACTTAACAGCTAATATCTGCTTATAACTTAATACAGACCATAATTGTCTTCCTGGGTCGCAATCAGGTTGATTTTTCTAGTTTTCTAATGTTAAATATTACAGAGGAAGTTATACTGGATCAACATCTGTATACCAATATTTCAGAAGATTAGGAGTCAAACACAAAGTGTAGACAGATTGGCCTTCATGTAGGAGCACAGTTCATCCTTAATTAGAATAGGACAGTTGTCTTAGTCAGGGTTTCTATTCCTGCACAAACATCATGACCAAGAAGCAAGTTGGGGAGGAAAGGGTTTATTCGGCTTACACTTCCATGCTGCTGTTCATCACCAAAGGAAGTCAGGACTGGAACTCAGACAGGTCAGGGAGCAGGAGCTGATGCAGAGGCCATGGAGGGATGTTCTTTACTGGCTTGCCTCCCCTGGCTTGCTCAGCCTACTCTCTTATAGAACCCAAGACTACCAGCCCAGGGATGGTCCCACCCACAAGGGGCCTTTCCCCCTTGATCACTAATTGAGAAAATGCCTTACAGTTGGATCTCATGGAGGCATTAGCTCAACTGAAGCTCCTTTCTCTGTGATAACTCCAGCTGTGTCAAGTTGACACACAAAACCAGCCAGTACAACAGTGCATATAGGAAGAGATGTAAAAAAAAAAAAAAAAAGTGAAGAGATGGAACTCAGGAAATCTCTGAGAATCTCTTCTAATTGCTTCTCTTTTCACAGTGAATTAGGAAATGTAATTGTTTGTTTTATTTTAAGTGTTTTCCTGCTTGTTTTGTGAACTTCCAAGTATATTGCCCTAATCCATCTACTCTGCCTGTCTCTAATTGTCTTTTTACTCTCTTTCTCAGAATTCCTTGGTGACTAGCAGTTTCTATAGTCAATGACATCTATGGAGACAGAACACAAGAAAGAGCTGAGTATTTCCCTTGATGTTGTAGAGGTCAGTTTAGTCTATAATACATGACCAGTCATTTTTCTAGATGTCCCATTGGAGCCATGTGCAGTATATGAAATATTTGAAAAAGTTCTATGGCATTTCTTCCTCTACATCTGCTTCAATATCTTCTGTGGCATTCAGTGGTGCAGTCTTGGGCTATCAGATTCTTTTTTTTTTTTTATCAGCTTCTTTAAGTACTCATTGTGCAAATTAAACAATAAACTACTTGTATCTTCAACCTAAGAGAAAGTTTCTTTAGAAGTCAATTAACTACAGAAGCTATAAAGCAGTGCTTCTCAGAGTTGGCTTATTTATGGACCTATCTTTAGTACCCCTTGAAAAATATATACTCCAGGATGTACTTCTATTTTGATTCAAGAATTTTGTTGTTATTTATGTGTATGTGTAAATGTATGATACATGTGAGCAAGGGGAAGAAGAAACTATCAGATCCTCTGGAGATGGAGTTATAATAAGTTATCAGCTGCTCAATGGGGGTGCTGGGAACTGAACTTAAATCCTCTGAAAGATCAGTAGGTACAATTAATAACTGAGTCATTTCTCCAATCTCTATATAAGATTTATTTCTTAAACTTGGTTGAAAGCAGAATCAGAGTATAGTGGAAATGTGATTACTGCCACAAATCACCAGGCCTCTGGGAGCTTATCACCAACTCTCTAAAGAAACCAGCACACAGACTTCTATATTTTTTTTCTCATAAAAAACTGAAACTTTTCTTAAAAGGTAATAATAGTAACCTTTCTTATATTCCCTGATTAGATCTAGCTGTCTCCATATTAGTTTCATTTTACTAAGTAGATAAAACAGAATTTATCTTTTTAGTAATCTTAAATCTACATTTCATTCATTTAATGACATTTACATTGACATAAAGTATCTGTATTATCTTTAAATCAATATTGTTGTAGAATAGTTTTATAGTCACAGATATTTGGCATAGGAAAGACCTCACTCGCTGACTTTATCCAGGATTTTCTATTGTACACATCTTAAAATAAGACTATACATTTCTCACTTCATTCCATAACAATAATATTGAAACTGCATTTTTTATATTTCAGTATGTTTTCCAATTGAAGTAATTTTCTGCTCCTTATTTTATTTTATTTTTTGAGTCTAAAACTTGCCCCTTTATTTGCCTCTAGTGAGTACACTGGTTCTCCACCATCCCAGTGCTGTGAGCCATTAATACACTTCCTCACGTGGTGACCCCCCAACCATACAGTTTTCTTTTCTTTTTTTTTAAATATTTTTATTAGGTATTTTCCTCATTTACTACTTATTTTAATCCAGGATACATTTACACTTCTCTACTTTTCTTTTTTCAACACTGCCTAGCTGATTTCTTTTGTCAAAGACTTTAACCAGTTAAATAAGATAATATTGGTATGGAAATATTGCATAGGGTTAATTTGATGATTTTACAGATAGGCATATATGTATTTAAATCACTTGGACACTATATTAAACACATATGACATCATATTATTTACTTATATTTTGTAATAAAAGCTAGACAATAAAATATTAACTATATAATGTAGTTTTCATAACAATTAGTACTATGCTATACAGGGGAAAACTTGGATTATGGGTCCTCTATTTACTCAAGGCCTCTCTGTTTCATCTGCTTCTATGTGTATAAAATTTTAGAGTCCTCAAAAATTGAGGACTCAAAAAAAATTGTTTCATAAAGTTTTTGACTTTTTGTGTCTGACTTATTTCTCTTTGTATAATATTCTAGGGTGCATAGATACTGTAGTTAATTGAAGAATCTCATTATGTTTAGGGATAAATAATATTCTACTGTATAAATAGGTCCCTAGCTTTATGTAGAAGATGTGCAGCTCAGTCTTCATGTTGATACTCAGCTTCTTAACCAATATGACATAATTTTACATAGTAGTTTCCATGGTCTTACTTGATAAGAAATGCTAATACCCATACCCTTTAATCCTTTCATTATCATTTTTGTGAGTCCTTTGAGAAATATCTATCCAGGTTCTTTGTAATGTTATAATCATATTGTTTTTCTGCTAATAAGTTTCCTAAGGACCTTGTATGGTTTTGTAGTGGCTGTATTCTCCTTGTTTAAAAATATGATCACATTAGAAAAATTACATTTAAAGATTATTATACTCAAAATACCTTAAATTACACTTGAGTTTTCTTCTTTCTTAAAGGATATATTTGTTTTATATGTGTATATGTGCTTGCATGTGAATCTGTGCACCAAATGCATATTAGTGCCCATTCAGTCCAAATTATGGTATCAGATCCCCTGAAAACTGGGGCTACAGATAATTATAAAGCACCATGCGGGTGCTGGGAACTAAACTTGGGTCCTCTGTAACAGAATGGATTGCTATTAATGATTGAGCTATCTTATTTAGCCTCAATTTTCTCCTAACAAGTGGAGATTTTTCCTTTGTATTTTAAGTTTTATATTTATAAATATTATGTAGAAAATAGCATCCACAAAATAATTTCTACTTGTGGAAAAGTAGTGCAAAATCCAGATGCCAAAGCAGGTGTACTACCAGATGTTGACACAGATGTACATTTAAATTCTATATACCTTGACTTCATTTTATATTTAGCGAGTAAGGACTGATGCACATGAAGCTACATTTTGTAAAATATGTTAAGCATAATGAGGAAGTTGGCTTCTCTCCATGCCATGAAAAGTCAAGCTTTGAATCATTAATTGATTGCTTAGTCATTAACATTTAATATGATCCTAATGCAAACTGCTATTGTTGAGGGCCTTTGACAAACAAAGACAAATGAGACAATGCCTATGCCCTCAATTATCTTGATATAATGAAGACATCAGAACATAAAATGATTGTTTTATTCTATAATAAATGCTAGCATTGACATAAACACTAAAGTGTGTGAGGTGAATGCAGATAAGGCTTTTTGCAAAAATATAATAGAAAATTAGAAAGAAGATATATTCTGGATGAGGCAGAGAAAGAATGGCAAATGAAACAAACATGAATAAAGCAACAGGTTGAGGAAAAGTTCCAATAATGGTCACTGAGTGTTTTGACAAGACTTGACAGTCAATGTGTTGATTGGTGTAGATTCTGAATGACTTAAAATTGTGAGTCTGATAATAAAGGAAAGACTGAACATGACAAATGTTCACCAATTCCCTCCTCTCTCTCCCATTCCTGCCATTCTTTGCATTTCCTTTTCCTGTGTAACCAGTTATATTGACCCTCTCAATGCATGTCTGCATCACTACAACAATTACCATATTTACTGAAGTCACTATTTTCTTTCATCACATCTCATCAAGTGCTTTGAAATACTGATGCAAGCTCTCAATCCAAAGGATACCTATGTCCTCACTTCTTCAAAAGGCTGCTATTAATAGGTTGTAATAACAAGACATCCATATTTTCGTCTATTTCTTAGAATGCCATAATGGATTCCTTTATCCAGCAAATATTTATTTCTTCTTCTAAATAAAATTTCAGTTCCGCTAATACAAGAACCTTACCCATATTATTTATTTTCTTTCTTTTTAATTTTATGCTTGCTATATAAGAAAAGACTTCCTCTCTTGACACTCAACTTACTGTTTTAGTCAAAATTTCTTATGTTGTAATAAAACACCATAATGAAATGGGACTCAAGAAAGAAAGGGTTTAATTTACCTTAGAGTGTATAAGTCCATTATCCATGAAAGTCAGGACAGGAACTCAAGGCAGACACAGGAGCACAGGTCATGGAGGCAAAGAAGGTTGCTTACTGGATTGCTTTTCATACCTTGCTCATCCTGTTTTCTTATAATACCCAGTACTACCAACCCAGAGGAAGCACTGCTTAGAATGAGTTGTGATTTCACACATTCAGTATCAGTTTTAAGAATGCAATATAGTCTTTTCCACAGATGAAACTAGTGTGTGTATTTTATTAATTGAGTGTACTTATTAATTTTAATTCTCTTTCAAAATGATTCCAATTTCTGTCTAGTTAACATAAAACTAGCCAACATACTTAATATTTTTTCCATATTTTTTAACTGGGTATTTATTTCAATTACATTTCCAATGCTATCCCAAAAGTCCCCGACACGCTCCGCCACCCACTCCCCTACCCACCCACTCCCACTTCTTGGCCCTGGCATTCCCCTGTACTGAGGCATATAAAGTTTGCATGACCAATGGGCCTTTCTTTCCACTGATGGCCGACTAGGCCATCTTCTGATTCATATGTAGCTAGAGACACGAGTTCCAGGGGTGGTTATTGGTTAGTTCATATTGTTCCACCTATAGGATTGCAGAACCCTTCAGCTCCTTGAGTACTTTCCCTAGCTCCTCCATTGAGGGCCCTGTGATCTATCCAATAGCTGACTGTGAGCAAAACTCACATTACATATAATATGAGCTATTGTATCTTCTCTGCATAGCAGTCCTGTCAACTACTTTGAAACATGAACATCTCTCTTTCTCAAGATTCCCCTTTTATTTTAACATTTATTTTTATTTACACATATTTTTATTTGTATACCTGCTATACATAGTTTAAATCATAGTTGGATTGTTAAAAGCACATTCCAATTGGCTTCATTGATTCTAGTCTCTGATTTTTGTCTATATAGTCAAAAGATCATGCTTTCTTTAGAGAAAATACACATCATACCTTAAATCTGAAACAAAACCTGACTTGAATATTAACTTTCCAACTAATGTCCAAATTTTACTCAGTCTTATCAGCCTAATGTCTTCGTTGTAAGCAATATATGTTAATCTTGTTGCATAAGAAGAAATGTAACTCAGTTTCAAATACCTTAATCCTCATCACAAGATGGCTTTCATGTGAATATGTTCTTTTTACTTTCTAACATAAAAATCAAAATCTGACACATGTGATCAGCTAACAAGACATAACCATATCTTCAAAGAAGCTGAAAATTTGTCCATGGACTGATAATTTTGAGAAACAGAAAGGCTCCATGTGAAGAAAGATTTTGGATGTTTATATAACTTATCAATTCCACAGTAATAACTCTCCATAATTTCCAGTTACTAAAAAAACTACACCTACTTTTGCAGCCTTAAGAACTAAAAATATCTATGGAACATATTCCTGGAAATATGAACTATACCTCTCCTTTAAGATCTCTAAAATTGCTTTGGTATTCTCTGGATGATCCACCCTTTTGTCTCAGCTCCAAACTTTGTCTCTGTAACTCCTTCCATGGGTGTTTTGTTCCCAATTCTAAGAAGGGGCAAAGTGTCCACACATTAGTGTTCATTCTTCTTGAGTTTCATGTGTTTCACAAATTGTATCTTATATCTTGCGTATTCTAAGTTTCTGGGCTAATATCCACTTATCAGTAAGTACATATCATGTGAGTTCTTTGGGATTGGGTTACCTCACTCAGAATGATGCCCTACACGTCCATCCATTTGCCTAGAAATTTCATAAATTCAATCTTTTTAATAGCTGAGTAGTACTCCATTGTGTAAATGTACCATGTTTTCTGTATCCATTCCTCTGTTGAGGGGCATCTGGGTTCTTTCCAGCTTCTGGCTATTTTATTTTATTTTATTTTATTTTATTTTATTTTATTTTATTTTATTTTTTTAAATATTTTTATTACATCTTTTCCCCAATTACATTTCCAATGCTATCCCAAAAGTCCCCCATACCCTCCCTCCACTTCCCTACCCACCCATTCCCAGTTTTTTTTTTTTTTTTTTTTTTTTTTGCCCTGGCATTCCCCTGTATTGGGGCATATAAAATTTGCATGTCCAATGGGCCCCTCTTTCCAGTGATGGCTGACTAGGCCATCTTTTGATACATATGCAGCTAGAGTCAAGAGCTCCGGGGTACTGGTTAGTTCATAATGTTGTTCCACCTATAGGGTTGCTGATCCCTTCAGCTCCTTGGGTACTTTCTCCAACTCCTCCATTTGGGGCCCTGTGATCCATCCACTAGCTGACTGTGAGCATCCACTTCTGTGTTTGCCAGGCCCCGGAATAGTCTCACAAGAGACAGCTATATCTGCGTCCTTTCAGCAAATTCTTGCTAGTGTATGCAATGGTGTCAGCGTTTGGAAGCTGATTATGGTGTGGATCCCTGGATACGGCAGTCTCAAGATGGTCCATCCTTTTGTCACAGCTCCAAACTTTGTCTCTGTAACTCCTTCCATGAGTGTTCTGTTCCCAATTCTAAGGAGGGGCATAGTGTCCACACTTCAGTCTTCATTCTTCTTGAGTTTCATGTGTTTAGCAAACTGTATCTTATATCTTGGGTATCCTAAGTTTTGGGCTAATATCCACTTATCAGTGAGTACATATTGTGTGAGTTCCTTTGTGATTGTGTTACCTCACTCAGGATGATGCCCTCCAGGTCCATCCATTTGGCTAGGAATTTCATAAATTCATTCTTTTTAATAGCTGAGTAGTACTCCATTGTGTAAATGTACCACATTTTCTGTGTTCATTCCTCTGTTGAGGGGCATCTGGGTTCTTTCCAGCTTCTGGCTATTATAAATAAGGCTGCTATGAACATAGTGGAGCATGTGTCCTTCTTACCTTTTGGGACATCTTCTGGATATATGCCCAGGAGAGGTATTGCGGGATCCTCTGGTAGTATTATGTCCAATTTTACGAGGAACTGCCAGACTGATTTCCAGAGTGGTTGAACAAGCTTGCAATCCCACCAACAATGGAGGAGTGTTCCTCTTTCTCTTTTGCCAGCATCTGCTGTCACCTGAATTTTTGATCTTAGTCATTGGGGATTCATCCCATAATCAGCCTCCAAACTCTGACACCATTACATACACTAGCAAGATTTTGCTGAAAGGTCTCTGGTATAGCTGTTTCTTGTGAGACTCTGCAGGGGTTTAGCAAACACAGAAGTGGATGCTCACAGTCAGCTATTGGATGGATCACAGGGCCCACAAAGGAGGAGCTAGAGAAAGTACCCAAGTTGCTAAAGGGATCTGCAACCCTATAGGTGGAACAACAATATGAACTAACCATTATCCCCCAGAGCTTGTGTCTCTAGTTGCATATGTATCAGAAGATGGCCTAGTAGGCCATCAGTAGAAATAGAGGTCCATTGGTCGTGCAAACTTTATATGCCTCAGTACAGGGGAATGCCAGGGCCAAGAAATGGGAGTGGGTGGGTAGGGGAGTGGGGGGAGCTATGGAGGACTTTTGGGATAGCATTGGAAATGTAAATGAGGAAAATACCTAATTAAAAAAAACAAAAAAGAAAAAAAAAAGTTTTGGTATTTTAAAAGACAAAAGTTACCACCAGTTCTTTATACTTTCAATACTGATATGAACTCTGCACCAACAATAGTCATCTTACTACAAAAAAGGAAGGCCAATATCCATTGAGACTCCTAATTCACTAACACTGCTGTTCTTGCCCAACTCTAAGTTTCTTAGTGAGAATATATTTGCTTACACTACCATTATTAGTTTAAATTAAAGATAGCCACAAAATAATTTACATATAAGTCCACATCTTCTACAGTTGTCTTATGTACCTACCTTAAACTATACCTTTGTGATCCCTTAGGATACTGTCCCCAGTGCTTATGGTGATTTGAAAAAAAAAATTGCTCCACATAGCCATAGAAGGATCAGCACTATTAGGATATGTAGCCTTCTTACTACTAGGGCTGTAGCCTTGTTTGAGTAGGTGTGAACTTGTTGGAAGAAGTGTGTCACTGGGGTGGGCTTTGAGGTCACAAATTCTCATGCTAGACTTAGTGTGACAATTATTTCTTTTCTATCTAGATCAAATTATAGATCTCTCAGTTCCCTCTCCAGCACCAAGTCTGCCTACTTGGTACCGTGCCATGATGATAATAAATAAAATCTCTGAGCTATAAGCTATAAGCCTGTCCCAATTAAATTAAATTTAATTCTTTCTAAGAGTTATCATGGTCATTATGTATCTTCACAGCAATAGAAACTCTAACACAGTACCCTTATAAAAGATAACACATTGACACTTATCCTTCTGCAAATGGCAATTAGATGCATTCTATGAAAAGAATTATTGCCATTAATTTTGTTGCTGTCTTAATTTTGGCATTCTTTGTCTCCAGGAGTGTAACAAGTAAACTCTTAATCATTACCAATATATTCATCTCAGGTACTTTGTGATAAAAACCCATAATAATGCACATCACTTGCTGAAAAATCTGGCAATAGTGCTGTCACAATTGATGCCAACAGCTCTTTCATTTGATATTGACTTTATTGGAACACTATGAAGTGCATGGACACTGTGATCAGGGGTGTAAGTCTCTGTGCTTTTTAGCTGTAATCAGTGGTCAGTGGAACTATCAAAAATACCCATTTATTAATTCTGCTCTATTAATTCTATATATAAGAAGAAAGAACTTAAGCCAGAAAATCTAATTTTAATCTAACGAAGTGCTACATTCTCATTAATTAAAAGGTTATATTTCACCAAAAGGTTTAAAGATGGAATAATAAGCTTGCCTTCTTTCTTACTGTTCAACTGAAAGGGGAAAAATATAATCAAGGTTATATTGAATGACATCATTCCAGATAAAGTACTATCAATAAATCTTGATTATTGAATGGACTTTTTCCATTTCATTAATTATAATATTCTGTACAATTTTGTGCTCTTTGGGGAAAAATATGCATTAAGTAATACTAAACAAAAAAATTCCAGAAACAATATAGGTGATTAAAAAAGAAATCAACATAGGTGGGCAGACCAAAAATAATGAGTTTTAGTGAATTCTTACTACAAATTATGATATCATTAAATAACTTCTTCTGTCAGTCTCCACTTTGTTTGAGATAGGTTCTGTCAGTAAACCTGTAGGTCACTGACTTGGCTATGTACTCCTACTTCTATGTCCCCAGCACTGATTATAAAGACAGGCTTCAATAAGCAGTTTTTTTATATAGATTCAAAATATTAAAATTCAGGTTGTTATGTTTCTATGGCACTTTACCAACTAAACTATATTAACAGCCCTTTGATAATTTATTAAATAAATGGCAAGTAAAATAAATATTTGTTATGTGTGATAGCTTTTGATCTAATCAAAAGAAATATGAAGTGTGCTGTGCAGCTAGCTGTTTAATAGCACTTGTTCCTACAGAGAACATAGAATTAATTCCTAGCACCTTCATGGTGGCTCAGTCTATAGCACCTGCTTTAGGATATCTAGTGTACCATCTTTTGAGTGAGATGATAAAAAACATGTATTTCTTTCTGTGCAAAGTATCTAAGCTTTGAATTAAAAGTATTACACATTGTATGGATTAAACTAACAGTGGTTCAGCATCATGAAGATTATTGAAACCTAAGAAGAGATGTGCCTGAAAGAGGAGATAAACTTAAATATCAACCAAAAAAAAAAAACAAAACTACATACAAAAATTTGCAAGTAGAATTTAACATAATTATCAAGATAACCTCCTATATTACCATTCACCAAGCTTATATGTATGAGAAGAATGTGAAATGGAAACAAAATCATTTCCAATAACTCAGGGGCCCTAAATACTAGTAAGCAAAATGTGACATAGTACTTTACATTTTTAATAAAGAACAGCATCAGACCATATTAATATATCTGCCTGCTGAGGACAGTATCAATGCATTCATATTAGAAATGAGTAAGGTACTTTTTCTTGGAACTTTTCTGTGAATACTCTTTTGAAAGTTGTTAATAAGTGTTCCACAGGATCTATTATATATAGAACTATGTTAAAACTTACAAAATATATTGAAGTCAACGTTCTTAAAAACCTATAAGAAAGCTTCATGAAACCTAATACTTCCCAAACTTTGTTGAAAGATATGATACTATTTTGAAGAAACCTAAATCAAACAGTCTCTTCTTACTTAGATTGGTAATTTGGATGTTGGGGAAGGGAAAGAAAGGTGATGGCCATGGATCTCTTTTTATCATTACCCAATGTGGCTGTGAGTGGTGGCTGAAATACCTCTGTTGTGGATCGTATATATATATATATATATATATATATATATATATATATATATATATATATATATATACATATTACCTAAATTTCTTCCTTAAGATATTGTTCATTTTTATCCTGGACTCTTCTACTGAGAAGACTATCTCAGACAGGGGGAGCTGTATATTCCTACATCATTGATCTTTCATATTCTTTTAACAATTCTCCAAAGGGCATGAAGCTAAGACACAATTGATTTCCCTGTATTCTTCCAAATACTTCTCTTAAAAATCTCTTTTGACTCTTTTGGTACAGACAATACCAGTGTGACACATACATTTAAAAACATCTGGACTAATAGAGGATGCTAATTTCTATGTCTTATAGTTCAAGAAGTTTAGTAAGAACTCTCAAACACTTATCCATTTTACACTAATTTCATGGCACCAAATAGGTATAGTAAGATTTCAGGGCTGCACTGGAGCAGCAGATATAGAAGAGGTTCGGAGTTCTCTTTCCTCAATTTTTAAATCATTCTAAACATTTTTATACATGTATATATGAATTGTAATCCTTTTCATTCTTTTTTACCCTGGATTGTCATCATATTCCTCCTTTTGAAACCTTTCTAGTTTTTGTTGTTGTTATTGGTGGTGGTGGTGGTGGTGATGAATTTTGGTTTGTTTGGTTTTTTTACTAAGTATTTTTTTTTATTTTTTAATGACATAGTTCCTCCGTGTAATAAATCTGAAAGTCTTGGAACTCACTTTGTAGTCAAGGATGGCCTCAAACTCACAGAGATCCACCTGCCTCTACCTCTTGAGTGATGTGATTACAGGAATGAACATTACTGCCTGGCATGATACATTTCATTTTTTTCATAACAAATCTCCCTCATACTTTTATTGTTTAAGAGTGTGTGTGTTTGTGTTTACATGTGTGTGTGTGTTTGTGTTTGTGTTTACATGTGTATGTATCCCAGTGAGCTTAGTTTGAGTAAAGTTTCTTGCAAAAGTATGTGTCGTAGGCTCATTATTGGCACTTGAGCAATTTTTTCAGTGGCTCTACTACTGGAGGAAGCAACACATTCTCACTGGACACTATCACTTATCAACATTCCATAGGGGTGGTGGGGATATGACACTGTTACCTCTTCTGCGTTCCATGATGAAATGTTGACAGATCCAATCTTGCACAGCTCTTACCCAAGTAAACCTATGAGTGTATTATTTGGATCATAGACAGAAATAATAAAATAAAATGAAATAAAATAAAATAAAATAAAATAAAATACTGTTTGCCAGCACTCTTTTCCAACCGCTAGTTCTTACATACTTTCTGTCCCATTTTCTGAGATGTTTTTTTAACCCCTCAGAGAGAGGAATTATATAGATAGCTCCCCAAGCAATATGGGCTATTGCCATTTCTCCTGTTTAGAACTTCATGGTAACTCGTTATTGCTAAAAGAAAAAAAAGACATATTTTGTAACAAGAAACAAATAAATCAAGCTATATCACAGCTAAAATGGATAGCTTCCAAACAGCATGAAGTTGTTACACAAGCATCTGGGGGAGATAAGTCATTCATTATCTTAGCCAACTGGGGACCCTCTGTACTACAATAAACTTGGCCTGGCAAGATATGCTTAATGGTGCAACAGTGGCTTTTGATTTTTACAGGAATAATGCTAGATTTGAATTACGGAAATTTGCACAATCCAAGGTATTTCTAAGGAATAGAATGGGAAATTGGGGGTGACAGTGCAGGGGAAAGTTGCTATTTCATGTATATATTTCTCAGAATCACCTCACTGGTGAAAATTGTTATTCTATCTTGAAGTCTTTCTTTAACAGATGAGAACATTAGCTTGGATTATGTTTATTTTGCTACACCCCTCTTCCATTATGAATGATAGCTTTATATTGTAGATAACTATATCTGAACTCATTTTCATTTTTTCATTGTGATCATCAGAATATTAGGATACCAACTATCCTATTCTAGGGATATAGTAAAATGTACACCATTTTATGAATCATAAAAATTAAAATTAAAATAAAAAAATTATTTTGCCATTCAGCAGATGAGTAAACTTTCTTAATTTATAACATACACTGTAAATGCAATAATTATATGAATATTAAAGTGGCACACACAATCTAGTACTGATGGCACTGTAGTTACTAAGAAGATTTTAGCTGCTTTTTGTCTCTTAGCTACATTTTCAGTTTGTTTTCCTAATTTATTTATACTGGAGTTCAAAGAGCCCTTGACAGAGAACTTGAAAAAGCTTAGACTTTAATATGTAACACTTTTTAGCATCCTTAAAATTATTCCTTTTTATCGTTCACTCTGCATTTTGAAATCCACATTGTATCAATAGAACCACAAAGTTTGATTCTGCTTATAGTGATATTTAAAGATGTATTTTAATCAAGGCTTGATGATCAGGAAAACTGGAAGAGATTTCATAATGATATGAAGAATGAGCAAATTAAATGAAGTCACTGTTCATTACACTTAAAATACTTATTGCTCATTGAATCTTGAATACTGGTGCCTGTTAAAATATTATAAACATAATATAAAAATATTAACCCAAATGGTGGTAATAACAGTCTAACATTACATTAGAAAAAAAGAGACCCAATATGGAACAATTCAAGTGACCATCTAGACCTGTAAAATAATCCCTTGCTTGTTCAAAGTTTGTATGTCACAGAGTTGGAAGATTGAGTTAAATTACTTGCAAGTAGACTTTCAATTTTGATATTCTACCTTTGAGTCTAATAATTGCAAGCAATACATTATTGCTTTATTCTGTGATTTAATCAATGCATAATATATTTTCAATACAAAAAAAATCAATCAGTAGTATAGAACACTAAATAAAACAGAGAAAAAATAGTTACTGGTGTCTAAAAGAGATGCATGGAGTCAGCTATGGTTCTTTCTCCAATAATTTTGTGGATGACCGGATTTGGGTTTCCCATTGCTTCAAGGTTAAGTCAAATATTTTCAATTAAATACTCTAACGTATTTGAACACAGTCCCTTACTCCCCCATCAGGACATTGTCTGCCATTGTGCTGTTTGCAGACTACTTTCAGTGAACAATTTCAATTTCTATCTTCTGTAAATTATAAGGCTTGGAAGTGGCTTAATGTCCCAAAATTTTCTGTTAGTAATTTCAAAACCAAACAGAAACATGTTTATTTTTAATATAAATATCAAACATAAAATATTTGTATATTACAAAATTCGTTTAAATTTTCAGGAAGCAAATAAATTAACGGAGGGTCAAAAGCTGTCTTACACAGGAAGAAAGCTTGGTTGGGATACAATGGCGCACATGGAGACAAGAAACTTTAATAGTGATGCTCATTCTTATGTGTTATACTTACAAAATGGAAAACATGGTGTATAGACAATGTCTTAGTTAGGGTTTTACTGCTGTGAACAGACACCATGACCAAGGTAAGTCTTATAAAAAAACAACATTTAATTGGGGCTGGCTTACAGGTTCAGAGGTTCAGTCCATTATCATCAAGGTGGGAGCATGGTAGTATCCAGGCAGGCATGGCGCAGGAGGAGCTGAGAGTTCTATGTCTTCATCCAAAGGCTGCTAGTGGAAGACTGACTTCCAGGCAACTAGGGTGAGGATCTTATACCCACACCCACAGTGACACACCCATTCCAACCAGGTCACACTTATTCCAACAAGGCCATACCTTCAGATGGTGCCACTCCCTGGTCCAAGGATATACAAACCATCACATTCCACTCCCTGGTCCCCATAGACTTGTTCAAAAACATGAGTCTATGGGGGCCATACTTAAACATAGCATAATGCAAAATGCATTTAGTGCAACTTTCAAAGTCCTCATAGTCTATAGCAGTTGCAACAATGTTAAAAGTCCAAAGTTCAAGGTCTCTTCTGAGATTCATTCAACTTAATTAACTGTAATCCCCAAAGCAAGGCAGGAAACCAGCTGGGCAAACTCCAAACTCTGCATCTCCATGGCTGATGTCAAAGTGGTCTTCAGATCTCCACTCCTTTTTCATCTTTTTTGACTGCAACAAACTGCTTCCTCCTGGGCTGCTTCCACTCCCTGTTAGCAGCTTTCCTCAGCATGTGTCCCATGGCTCTGGCATCTTTAACATCTTTGAGTCTCCAAGGCAAGTTCAATGTTACAGCTTCTTCTTTCAGTGTCTGGGATTCCACTTGATCTTTTGGACTCCTCCTAAGGGCTGGCATCACTTCTCCATCTCTGTCCTCTGTAGCACTCTATGCTCAGGTTGATCCACTCCATTACGGCTGCTGTTCTTGGTGATCATCCCATGGTACTGACATCTCCAATACACTGGGGTGTTCCACTCCAACTAGGCTTCACCAATAGCCTCTCATAGGCTCTCTTCAGGGTGCCAAGCCTTAAATCCTTTGCATGGCCCCTTCAGTCCTGGGCCATCAACTACAGCTGAGGCTTAACCTTCTCCAATGGCCTTCCCTGGCCTCTCACAGTGCTAAGCCTCAGCTTCTCTCCATTATCCCTTCATTCCTTCACAAGCAGTACCACCTGAGTGACTCTTACACATTACCAAGTCCAGCCGCAGCATGAGGTACAACCTCGGGTATCTCTGGAACACAGCTTCTTTGTGCTCCCAGCAAACAATTTTCAGAAGATTTCACCTCAGTGATGCTGGTCTCTTCTTAATCACTGCTAATTCCTTAGCTCCAGCTACCCAGCATCAATTTTCCCAGTAGTTTCTTCCATTCTTAACTCTAGAGCCAGAGCCACGTGGCTAAAGCTGCCGAGTTCTGCTGCTTACAGGAACTAGAACATTATCCCCTTGTACTATTACATTATCATTAGCTTTATGTTTTCTAAATCTTTCACTGCCTAAGCTTGGCTATCCTGGTTCTTGCTCTGTAGATTGACCTTGAATGCAGAGATCAGCATGCCTGTCTCCTGAGATTAAAGGTGTGTACCACCATGCCTGGATTTAATTTAGCTGGGTAGGATCTTGCCCCAAGGTCCCACTCCCTTAATCTGTTATCTCCTAGAACACAGGAATTTGTTCCACTTCACTTCCTGGTACCCCTTTAATACTCAAACCATATATTTTATATTTTTCCTTTCTAAGCTTACTATGCTTATTCAAACTTCTCTTCATAAGACTTAACCAGAGAACAAAGTCTCTGCTGGGCTTTTTTGAAACTTCTTTTGTCAATGCAATTAATCCAAGTCTCTTCACCTTAGCCTCAGGCAAACTTTTCAGACAAGGGTAAAAAGTAGCCATAGTCTTCACCAAAATACCACAAAAACAATCTTTATGCCACATTCTGAAATTCTTCTCCTTTGAAATCTCTAGGGCCAGATCAACACAGTTCAAATTACTCCCAGCAAAAAAGTCTTCCATATTCCTACTAGGATGACCAATTAAGCCCCATTTAAAGCATTCCACTGCTTTCCAAATCCAAAGTCCCCAAATCCACATTCTTTCAAATAAAAGCATGGTCAGGCCTATCACAGCAATACCCCACTCCCAGTACCAACTTCTGTATTAGTTAGGGTTTTACTGCTGTGAACAGACACCATGACCAAGGTAAGTCTTATAAAAAAACAACATTTAATTGGGGCTGGCTTACAGGTTCAGAGGTTCAGTCCATTATCATCAAGGTGGGAGCATGGTAGTATCCAGGCAGGCATGGCGCAGGAGGAGCTGAGAGTTCTATGTCTTCATCCAAAGGCTGCTAGTGGAAGACTGACTTCCAGGCAACTAGGGTGAGGATCTTATACCCACACCCACAGTGACACACCCATTCCAACCAGGTCACACTTATTCCAACAAGGCCATACCTTCAGATGGTGCCACTCCCTGGTCCAAGGATATACAAACCATCACAGACAACTTACCTGGGTGACTAAGTTGTACGAAATTGCAAATGTACATACCTGGGTCTTTTGTTTGCTCAACAGGTACCAATAATTACTTCACTAGTTCTGAATAGGTCAGATTCCAATTTAGGTGTTACGATATTCACAAAACCGAAAGTGTTACAACCATTTCAACATTTCTTCACCAAGCCTATCCCCTTATCCCAGAGAGATCACAATCAATAAAAAGAGTGTTTAGAAATGCATAAATATGCAGACTGTGTACAGAGAAAATAAGTCATTTTCTAGGTAAGGCAAATCTCTATTATCTTGTTCATCTAAACTGAGGAAAATAAAATATTCTTCAGAGAGAGAGAGACAGAGACAGAGACAGAGACAAACAGAGACAGACAGAGACAGGGAAGAAGAGAGAGGAAGGGAGAATAACTGTTGAAAATCGGTTTTGTGGGTGTGTGCACTGATAAATTCCACATGTATCAATGGATGGTATCACACCCATTTACATATGAAGAACATTAACTAGATTCAGTGAACTAATCCAATTAATAATTTAAAAGAGGGGAATTAATTTGTGATGGAGATGTGATAGGATGCATCCTAGAGGGAGTTGGAAAGGGCAGTAAGGTGTGGATATGATCAAAATATATTGTATACATTCATGAAAATATCAAAGAATATGGGATGGAGAAAGTATGAACTTGTTCTTGGAAAGTAGGTAAAAGATCTTGTCTTATAAACAAGATAACCTGATTTCAATCCTAGGAACCAACAAGAAGGTGAAAGGAGAGTTGACTCTACAAATTTTCTTTCTATCCTAAAAACTTGTGCTGTGCACAGCACGTGTGAAATCACATTCATGCACATTATCATAATAAAATAATGTTTGAACTTTAAGCAGTTTCAAATATTAAAAAATACTAAAGTCTCTGTGTATAATAACAATTACAGTCCCTCAACAAAAGAATGGATACAGATAATGTGGTTCATTTGCTCAATGGAATACTACTCAGCTATTAAAATCCTGGCATCATGAAATTCTTAGTTAAATGGATGGAACTAGAAAAATATAATCCTCAGTGTGGTAACTCAGACACAAAAGAACACACATGGTGTGCATTCACTAATAAGTGGATATTAGCCATAAAGTACAGAATACCTAGGATACAAGTCACAGACCTAAAGAAATGTAACAAGCAGAAAGGCCCAAGTAAGGATGCCTCAGTTCCACTTAGAAGTGGGGAAGGAAACAATTGAAGGAGGCAGAAGGAGAGAGACTGGAATGTAAATAAATAAAATAATAATAAAAATAATAAATAATAAAAAGAAAGGAATCATTCTACAATATGCAGCATGATCTCAAAGTATGAGACCCTAATGGACACTCAATCAGTATATGGATGAAGAATTAAGCATATAATAAATGAGGGGAAATATATCTTCCTCAGTGTATACAGCACTTCCTGTTGAATAGAAATTATAAGAATACCATCTTATTCTCAAACCCTATGTATATTTATAAATCCCATATAAAATTTCCTCTTTAGACATACCTGTCTAACAGTAATATGTTAACTGACAATATTCATGCAGATTTAAGTCCTGAATTTTCAAGGTGATATAAGTAGTACCATATTTCAAATGATGTCATAATATTTATTCTGATGTAGTTGTGATGCCAAAAGTAAATACATTTTATATAAAGCCTAACAATCTCTCATACTAAGCTGGCAATTCTTTTAGAATGTTCATTAGCATTGGTTACCTTATGGGTTAACCATGTGCTCTTCAGAGATGTAAGTCACTACCTATTAAGTCTTCAATTTAATTAATTATTTTAATTAATTGTGTTAACATAGCTTTGTGGAATATGAATGTAATGTTTAGTCAGGTGAAGGCAAAACAAAGTGAATCTTTTTATCCTGATTTTCTTTTTTTAACTAAGAAAATGTTAGAATTATTTTTTCTTTAAATGTCCTCGGCATTCTGTAAAATAGATAAGGGCAGTACTGGTAATTAACTGATCATAGGAGAGTAATAGCCAAATACTAATTTCTTGTGTCTTCAGCCAAAAATGCTTTTTACATCTCATTCTAATGTGATGACTCAACTAATTCTGACTTGTGCAACCAGACCAATGTTCCTAGTACAGAAACTTACGTTATTGATGCCATGATTGCTTTAGGAGTTGACAGAGAGAGACACTTAAAATTTATTAGTCCGATAATGCAAAATTTCACAGGTAAAGACTGGATATTAAATTATGAAAAGTGGCCTCCTTAAATACACAAAAGAAATGGTACTGGGAAATAGAACTGTTGTAGAAAGAAAGAAGTTATGAGGTAATCAGATGTTATTCTAACTAGTATTTATTTGCTATACAAAGTATGTGCTGTACAGCAAATACAGTCATAACAAAACTATGCATTCAAATATGCATTATCCATCTGTTGTAGGTCACTGACTAAACAACCAAGATCCAATTTCCTTTACATAAAAATAGATTTTGTTAGCTAGAGAAAGTACCCAAGAAGCTAAAGGGATCTGCAACCCTATAGGTGGAACAACATTATGAACTAACCAGTACCCCAGAGCTCTTGACTCTAGCTACATATGTATCAAAAGATGGCCTAGTCAGCCATCACTGCAAAGAGAGGCCCATTGGACTTGCAAACTTTATATGCCCCAGTACAGGGGAATGCCAGGGCCAAAAAGTGGGAGTGGGTGGGTAGGGGAGTGGGGGGGAGTGTATGGGGGACTTTTTGGATAGCATTAGAAATGTAAATGAGAAAAATACCTAATTAAAAAATTAATTCTAAAAAAAAGTAGATTTTGTTATTATATTCCATCTACATTCATGGTAAGTGAGATTCGTTATCCAAATATCAGATCGCAATGTTTGTCATTATGAACAACATACTCTGAAGTATTTTGTGTTACCACTATTTTAGTTGTTATCAGTGCACAAGCATATATATATATATATATATATATATATATATATATATATATATATATTTCCCTATTGTAGCTATATATGTGGTGCCTGCACTGTGAGCCAACATGCTTATTTGTACATATATTGTATATATAGAGGCCCATATTTATTATATATCAAATCCTTAACAACCTTCTCGCCCCAGTGAAACTGCTTTGTCTAATTTACAATCTTACAAGCCTTACACTTGCAAACATTGACATGTAGCAGGGAAGTGATTAGTAGCTTCAAAATGAAGAATCAAATGGACATCTTGGTTCCCTTCTGGAAGAGATATCTCAGAAGGACATATTGAACACAGTGAAATACTACTTGGATTCATAAAATCCACCATTTCTTTCTGGCTTTGGTAATTATATTAAATATATACTGCAGCTAGGTGAGGTATTATTTTTTATTCTCTGCTGCCCCCTTGAGTCCAAACTCACACACTCACACACTCAGCTTTGACTTCTAAATAACTTCACATAAATAATTCTAAGTTTATTTGTGTGTGTGTGTATTCTACATCTTACCCCTTTGTCATAAAGCACACAAAACATACACATATGCTTTATATTTACTATAATGACTAAACAGATCAGAATTAATGAAATTGAAGAAATCCTAAACTCGAGAGTAACATAATGAGTGACCTGGCACTAAAATGATAACTAAAAAAGTCTAAAGAGGATGATTATAATTCAAATATTTCTATAATATTGTTGAACATTAATGCTATACAACCAAAATACATGCATCATATTGAAATCTATCTTTGAAAAAAAACCTAGAAAAGGAGTGGTATAACTTTGATGTAATTTTCTTCCTTTACTCCCTAGCATGACTTCAAACTTCTTTAGTGTCTGTGGCCTACAGTCTGGTAATTTTCTTTTTAAATTTTGGTTTCTTTGGTTGTTGTTGTTTGTTTGTTTGTCTATTTGTTAGTGTTTTAAAGACAAAGAGAAAGGCTTGAAATTTGAACAAGAAAATGGGGGAACAAGGCTTGAACAAGAAGATGGGGGGAAATCTGGGAGGAGTTGGGGTGGGAAAACCATGATCAGAATATATCAGAGTAAATCACAATATATCAAGGAAAAATTATTTTTATAAAAGAACTATTTATATTTATAAAAATTATATTTTCAATTAATACTATATTTAAAATGTTAAAAAATAGTCTAATATGTAAGAGAAACAGAAGGGAAGCAAAAGAATGGAAGGGAGAATGTTGTAATAATATTTTAAATAAAAAAGCTGGTGTGGTGGCATACACCAATAATCCCGCTTAGTAGGGAAGATAGTTATCTTGAATGGCAGCAAGTGCTCTAACTCCTGAGACATCCTTCCAGACCCATGGTTCATTTCTTAGACTTACTTTTAAGAAATTAATTAATAATTAATTTTTAAACTTGCAATATGCTTACTAAAATTGATATGCACATATTATATAAATCAGAGAATCAAGTCCTAAATGGGCCATATGGACCTCTGAACAAACACTAAAGCAAGTTCACATGTTATTTGTAGTAGCATTGCTTTCAATATTGTAACACTAGAAAGTAACAAAGTTTATTAGCCATATATAAAGTATGCATAATAAGTCAGCACAAAATTTAGTTGCTTTAAAGCTTTTATAATTTTTCATTATTCATATATTCATATGATTCTAATGATTTCAGCTGGTGATAGGTGATCTTAGTTTCAGCCCCAAAATTAGTTCAGGTAAACTACATGCTGTCAATTCTCATGGACAAGGCAGCTAATTTGACAACTTTCCTTCAAAAATATGGCAGAAAGTTAAGAATGCAGGCCTAGAATATAAGAAACTTTTCAAGCCCTCTCTTGCTTCATACCTGAAAACAGTACTTTGATAAAGAAAGTTCATATGACAATGCCTAGGATAGTTTTGCAGAGATTAAAATATAACTCTTCTGCCTGTAGAAGGGAAAGATGAAAAGACACATGCAAAAGAGCTTAGATATAGGTCAGATCATAAAGCTAACAACATCAATGCATTACTACAGCAAGCTAAAGATAGTATATGTCATGTTCTACCTGGTTACTGGAACTCTTTAGATAATAATGAGAAAACAGAAGCACTGTATATTAGTGAAGCTTTATACAACCCAAAATTTTAGCTTAATAGTAGAAAATAAATGATAAGAGTATGTAAAATATTCTTTGCACTGTGTGCAGATGATAGATAGATAGATAGATAGATAGATAGATAGATAGATAGATAGATAGATGTTATAGAACTATTAATATTTTTATAAAGAGTAAATCAAGAATAATGCATAATTTGGGGTATATAGTGAATGAGGAAATGAGGTAAAAGGTAAGAATAAGCTGTTAAGGCTTTATGCCCCAACACAAAATTTCCAACAGAAGGAGGTTTTGAAATCTCATTTGACACTTTTATAATGTTTCCTTTTTTCAAATGCTGAATTTGAAAGTTTTATATACTTCATTGGATCCATTAGTTTAAACATAAGCTTTTCACAAGAACTGACATCTGACAGGGAAGAATATGAAATAACTTAAGACAATGCAAGGGTCGAGCAAACGATTTAGATATGTATAAACTCAATGAGTTTTCCTTGGATTTAAGTACTTCCTTTCCTAAGACATATAAAATAAGGAGTGGCTACTAAAAGTGAAAATGGAGTAAAATTATGACTTGAGAAATCATTTACTTTTTTTTTTCATTTTTTTCTCATTTACTTTTAAAACCACTGTGAATCCAAGTAAGGAAATCAAGTCTACAAGTCATAGCACCTGAATAATAATAGAAAATATTTTAAACGACAATTATTTCTTCACACTCCCTGTATCTTTGCCTAGATACCATTTTTTTCTCTCTCTAAGGAACAAAGTATGGAGGAGGGGGACAAATTAATCACTCTGACATTTCTTGTTTTAACAGTTCTAAACATAGTCTAACATTTTTTCAGTTCTGTCAGATCATTCTAATCATAACTGAGAGTTTTAGTATTAAGATTAGAATGCTTTACATGCAATTCCACTCATAATCATTGAAGAATTTATTTTTGAATGGATTCACAATAGAGCTACCAAGTTCCTTAGTAGCTTAATCTCTGATACTTAACCTTTTCTACAACATACCAACAGCCAGTTACTTCTAAGGCCTTAGGAAGAAACATGCTAGACTAGATCTATGGGATGAAACAAATACAAGTAAATCATTCTGGTCTACAGATTTATTACAAATCTAGCTTAATGACTGCCTATTTTTTTCACCTTCTACTAGGCTATTGTGCCCTGATATTTCCTTCTAGGTAGTATTATCCCTATAGTAGACTCTTTTCTCACTATAGCATGCATTGTTCCCATGATTTTTCAACATTATTCTCTCACCTAATCTTTTGACCTCCATACATTATAATATTTGCCACCATTGTTTTATTCTTGGTTGGTTATATGCCACACATTTGTGCTTTTAAATACAGGTATGTCACTATAGCATACACACACACACACGCACACGCACATGCTCGTGTGTGTGTGTGTGTGTGTGTGTGTAAATACAAAATATGATATTTTAGGCTGTTCTGTATATCCACAATTGTCAGAACCCTATTCAAACTCTATACTTATTTATTGGTTATTGATTGACATTGCTTTCTAAATCATCAAGAAAGGTTAATGTCAAGTATTAGTAGCTATAAGAGTTAAGCTATAGCCAGGTCATCTATATCAATCTCTTTTCATCCAGGCTTAATAAACAATGAAGAAGACAGAATGGAAAGAAAGTGAAATCCAGCAGCTAATTAGAAATTTTGTGTGACATTTGTCTATACCATAGATCTTATACTTAAAAAATGACAGCACCTTTGGCTGTAGACAAATGACCTACATGCACAAGGTCAATCCACTCAAAATTCCAGGATGTATGGATCAGAAACTTATAAAATCCTACACTTAGTGAAATATTGGTGCTTGGTGGTAGCTTGGAAATGGTGAATCAGTTTTTATTCAAATATATGGTTACTGAGGGAACCTACATATGTTCTAATGGATGACCCAACATCCATGAAATTGGGAAATACTAGTTGGAATCAGAGGGTTACTTATAACAATAAAAAAGAGAATATGAGGTTAGAAGGGAGATGAGGTAGGAGTTAAAGTAAGATAGTGGTGGATGAATATGATTAAAATACATTGCATGATCATACTTGAATTTCAGAGAACATATAAGGATATAAAACCTTTAAATGCCTACAATTCATGTGAGTCAGGTTATAAAAACGTACATAATTTAAATAAAATATTCCCTCTGGTATGAATATGTTCCTCACAAGACACATAGACCTTCTAACAGAAAACACCATGTTGTTTATCTCTATGTCTTACTAGTGTTTCTGCTCAGAAGATAAATAAACTGCATAACAGATAAATATTATTTAATCTGCTATTAAATAATAGGAAATTAATTTCTGTCTTTTATGTTCTCCAGTAAAAATAATCTATCATTTAGTAACTATAAGGCTTAGAATGTTCTAATCTTTTTGTCTTTTATATTTCTGAATTTATTAAAAATCTCGACAGTGATAGAATATGAACTGTAGGGAATGCTTCAATTCTCAGTGATTAATACTGTTATTTGTGGCCACACTAACAAATGACCAAATTTAACCCAATCTACTCCCATTTAACTCTTATCTCTCAGTTGCAGTGAAATGTAATCGTCCCACCAAATAAATATGAAAACGGATCTAATAGGCTTATTATGAACTATTATGAACTCTGCTAGCACTAGGTAGGTCTTTGTTCATCAATATGGAGCAAATGATTTATTTCTTTTAAGTAATATTCTGGTTGCCTTTTATAATATAATGCAAGCTACAAAAGACCAGTAATACACCCTACATTTGACTTGCAATATATCTGAAAATGAATAATGTTCGGCTCATTTTTAGTATATGATATATACATATTTTCTGAATGAAAGAAGAAATAAAGGAAACCTGACCTAGGAAAGCACAATTGGCATTCCTGTTTCCCAAGGTATCAGTGTACTCCACTTTTATGCTAATGAAGATAATACACTACAATTGTTTATGGCTTTATTTCATTATTATGTCCTGACCTTTGGAAAGCAGGCGCTTAACTATACGTGCTGCTGTATCTTTAGCATATAGCACTTCTTCTTCTCAGAATAGATTAAAAAGACACTCAAGCTAAGTAGAAATATGTATGTTTATTTCACAAGAAAACATGGTCTTTAAAATTTTAATAAGACTAAACCAAAATTAACATGAATAAAAAAGGATATTCTCAGCTACAAGGTAAAGAAAATATTTACATCAAAATCATAGAAGAAAATTTTCACAACATAAATGAAGATATGTCTATATACATATAAGAAGCTTACAGAAAAACAAGTATATTAGACCAGAAAAGAAAATCCTCCTGCCACATAATAATCAAAACACTAAATATATAGAATGAAAAAGAGAATATTCAAAGCTGCAAGAGACAAAGGCCAAGTAGCAGATAAAGAGAGAACTGTCAGAATCACACTTGACTTCTCAGCAGAGACTCTAAAAACCTGACAGGCCTGGGAAGATATCTTGAAAACTCTCAGAGAACACAGATGTCAGCCCATATTACTATATTCAGCAAAATTTCAATCATCATAGATGGGGAAGAAAGACATTCCAAGACAAAGCCAAATATCAATAACATTTATCCACAAATTTAGCCCTACAGAAGATATGAGAAGTAAAACGCTGACCCAAGAATGCTAACCACATCCTGAAAACACAGGAAGTAAATAATCCCACACCAGCAAACCAAAGGAAAGGAAGTAAATGCATACATACACACACACACACACACACACACACACACACACACTACCACCACCACCACCAAAATATCAAGAATTAATAATTGCTGGTCACTAATATCTTTCAACATCAATAAAATATGCAGGCTAACAAAATAGATGTGAAAATATGATCCTCCATTCTGCTGCACACAGGAAACCCACCTCAGTAAAAAGGAAAGATATTATCTCTGAGTATAGGGATGGAAAAGGGTTTTCCAAGCAAATGAAACACCCCCACCAAAACAAGTTTAATTAGCCATTCTTGTACTGAATAAAATAGACTTTTGACCAAATTTAATCAAAAGAGAAAGGGAAGGACACTTCATATTCATCAAAGAAAAAAATCCACCAAGATGACATCTGAATTCTAACATCTATGCCAAAATGCAGGGACACACATATTCAGAAAGGAAACATTACTAAGGCTTAAAGCCTACATCAAAACCAGCACATTAATTGTGGAAGACTTCCACACTCTTAGGAATGGACAACTCATCAAGATAGAAACTAAAAAGAGAACTAATGAAACTAACAGAGGCTCTGATTCAAATGGACCTAACAGATACCTATAAAACATTTCATCCCAAAACACAGACACAAAAAATATATCTTTTCTCAACACCTCACAGAACCTTTTCCAAAATTATCCATAAAGCTAGTCACAAAGCAAGCCTCAACAGATACAAAAACATTGAAATAATCGTGTGTATCTTATCAGACCACCAGGGATTAAAGTTCAAATTCAACAAGAGAGACAACAAAAAGTATACAAGTTCATTGAAACTGAAAAAATATTATCTACTGAATGACCAACCTTGGAATCACGGAAGAAATAAAGAAATTAAAGACTTTCTGAAATTCATCTAAAATGATGGCATAAAATACCCAAACTATGAGAAACAATGAAAGTGTTGCTAAGAGGAAAGTTCTTAGCATTAAGTGCCTTCATAAAGAAAAGAAAACAAACTCATAATAGCAACTTCAAAGCACACCTGAATGTTCTAGAACAAAAAGAAGCAAACACACCCAAGAGAATCAGACAGCAGGAAATAATCAAACTCATGGCTCAAATCAGTAAAAAAGGAAACAAAGAGAAAAATTCATAGAATCAACAAAACCAAAGGCAGGTTTGTTGGGAAAATAAAAAAGATACACAAATCCTAAGCCATCTTAATTAAAAGGCACAGAGACAGTATCCAAACCAACAAAATCAGAAATAAAAAGGAAGGCATAACAACAGACACTGAGGAAATCCAAAGAATTATTGAGTCTTACTTCAAAATCCTGCACTCCACAAAATTGAGAAATCTAAATGAAATGGATGATTTTCCAGGCAGACATCACTTACCAAAGTTAAATCAAGATAAAGTAAACTATTTAAATAATTTGAATAGCCTCATAACCACTAATAAATAGGAGAACTCATTAAAAGTCTCTGAACCAAAAATAAATAAAAAATAAAAAGAAAAAACCAGCAACAGCTGGTTTTAGTTCAGAATTCTATGAGACCTTCAACGAAGAGCTAATTCCAATACTTCTCAAACTATTCCACAAAACAGAAATAGAAGTAACAGTGCCAAAATCATTCTATGAGACCACAGTTACCCTGATACTTAAACCACACAAACACTCAACAAAGGAAAATATTTTCAGACCAATTACTCTTATGAGTATTGATACAAAAATGCTCAATAAAATCCTTGCAAACCAAATCCAAGAACACATCAAAAAACATCATCTACCATGATAACTTATGATTCATCCCAGGGATGTAGGAATGGTTCTCCAACAGATAAACTGAAAGAAAAAAATCACGTTTTCATATTAGATGCTGAGAAAAGCCTTTCACAAAATCCACTGCCCCCTCATGTAAAAAGTCTTGGAGAGATCAGAGATACAAGGTTCATATTTAAACATAATAAAGGAAATAAAGCCAATAGCCAATATCAAATTGAATGAAGAGAAAATAAAACTATTCCACTAACATCAGGGCCAGGACAAGCCTTCCCACTCTCTACATGTATGTATGTATGTTCTTAAAGTTCTAGCTAGAGCAATAACACAAATAAAAGAGATCAAAAGGATACAAATTGGAAAGGAAGAAGTCTGTGGTTAAAAAATGGCATTCCAGGTCTGCCTGTGGTTAGGGCCACCATGCAAGGTGGATATGGGGAGTTTGACTGTGTGCATCCCACAGCACCTTCAGGCAGGTGTCAGTCTGTAGGAAGCTGCAGAAGTGAGAAAGGTGCAGTCTGGGGTCCCCTATACCTGCCTGCATTGGGCTCCAACTCTCAGGCACCACAGACGCTACTGGGTACCATGGAAGAGCCAGTTCTGGGGTCCCTGGGCTGCACGGAGGTCAGAGATGTCAGGTTCTCATTCTCATACGTCCCAGATGCCACTGCATGTCTCAGAAGAGCTGAAAACAGAGTAGGGACCCAGAGAACTCCTACAACTGATAAACATCTTTATCAAAGTGGGACAATGAAAATCAGCTAAAAACAATGGATAAATGGACTGAGAAAAAAATTAGGGAGATATCGATTTATATAATATCTTAAAGCAATATAAAATATCATGGTGTAACTTTTACCAAGCAAGTAAAGACCAGTGAGACAAGAACTTCACGTCTCTGAAGAAAGAATTGAGGAAGATATCAGAAGATGGAAAGATCTCCTATGCTCTTGTTTATGTAGGATTAATAAAGTAAAAATGGCCATTTTAGCAAAAGCAATCTACAGATTCAATGCAATTCCCATCAAAATTCTAACATAATTCTTTACTGATATTGAAAGAGAAATACTCAACTTCATATGGAAAAACAAAAATAAACCAAGGACAGCTAAAATATTCTGTAGAAAAATCATAACTTTTGGAAGTATAACCATTTCTGATTTCAAGCTGTACTACAAAGCTAAAGTAATAAAAACCACATGATGTGGGCATAAAAAGCAACAGGTTGATCAATGGAATTGAATTAAAGACTGGGTGACTGCATGTCAAAATATGCAAATAGACCCATATTTACTACTCTGCACAAAAATCAAGTCCAAGTTGCTCAAGACCTCACTATAAAACCAGACACACTAAATCTAATAGAAAAGTGGAGAACTTCCTTGAACACATTAGCACAGTGAACAAATTCCTCAATAGAACACCAATAGCTCAGGCACTAAAATCAACAATTAATAAATGGAACCTCATGAAAATTAAAAGGCTTTCGAAAAGGCAAAGTACTATCAATAGGACAAAATGGCAGCCTACAAAATGAGAAAAGATCTTCACCAACCCTATATCTAACAGAGGACTAATATCCAAAATATATAAAGAATTCAAGAAATTAGACACCAAGAAACTAAATAATCCTATTAAAAAAATGAGGTACAGAGCTAAGCAGAGGACCTGTAATAACTCAGAGACACTAAAAAATGTTAGATGTCCTTAGGCATCTTGAAAATGCAGATCAAAAATGACCCTGAAATTCCATCTTACACACATCAGAATGGCTAAGATCAAAAACTCAAGTGACAGTACACGATGGCAGGGATGTGGAGCAAGAACACTCTTCCACTGCTAGTGGTAGTGCAAATTTGTACATCCACTTTGGAAATCAATTTGATGGTTTCTCAGAAAATTGGGAATAGTTTTACCTCAAGACATAGTTAAAACATACTTTGACATATACCCAAATGATGCCTTACTAAACCACAGGAACATTTCCTTGATTATGTCATAGTAGTGTAAGTTGTAATAGCCAGAAACTGTAAGATAAAGAAATAGAGAATGAAGAGGGGGAGGGAGGGGAGGAAGGGAGGGGAGAGAGAGAGAGAGAGAGAGAGAGAGAGAGAGAGAGAGAGAGAGAGAGAGAGAGAGAGAGAAGAAGAAGAAAGAAGGAAAGAAAGAAAGAAAGAAAGAAAGAAAGAAAGAAAGAAAGAAAGAAAGAAAGAAAGAAAGAAAGAAAGAAAGAAAGAAAGAAGGAAAGAAGGAAGGGGGGAAGGAGGGAGGGAAGGAGGGAGGGAGTAGGAGGGAGGGAGGGAGGGAGGGAGGGAGGGAGGGAGGGAGGGAAGGAAGGAAGGAAGGAAGGAAGGAAGGAAGGAAGGAAGGAAGGAAGGAAGGAAGGAAGGAAAATAAAAGAATCTAGGAGGCAGGGGCTTTGAGATTTCAAGGCCTGCTTAGGCTACTTAGTAAGACTTGTTCGAAATAAACATAACAACAACAACAAAACAGAAAAAAAACAATTCAAAATGATTTTAAAAGTTAAAAATTTAGTAAGAGGTAGTAGTACAAATCAGTATGTATGATTATGCACAGTAAACCATTGGAAGTTAGCAAAATTATCCCTTGAAAACATCTTGATATTTAGAGTTTATGATATACTGAAGATAGGGATATATCATAGGAAACAGTTTTTAATGCTCAATAAACAATAAATTGAGGTACTTTCTTTGAGTTAAAATGCCCATTAACACATATTTCTAGTAGTGGAATTAATTGCAGAGATTAACCCAGAGATTTCAAATACTGCCAAAGTACAAATAAAGTTTAATTTACAAAATAAGAATGTGAATCTAGATGTACATTTAGCTAACATTACTCTGCTATAAAGCATAAAATGCTATAGAATTTCTTTATATATTTGTTATTTTGTTGAAAAACCTGTGGAAAAGAATATCTTTTTACATTTTAAACTGATTAAGCCTAAAGTACTTGATGTTAAGCTCATTTATAATTCTACATAACTAAACTTCAGATTCAAGATTATACCATATATTTTTCTACCCTTTAGGAGCCAGAATAATTCATTTTCTTACTGTCTTAATATTTAAGTTCTACATGAACATTTAATAGTTGATACATTTTAATAAAACATCTCTATTATTTGATTCAATCATTTGTATAAAATAACTACAATTTACATTGTGATTTACATATTTTCAGATATTCTGGATGTCTGTATCACAATTTTCGATGAGTGTCTTTTTTAAGGCTTTTTAATGCCAAATAATTTTCTTTCCGTTTTAAGTAGCCATATTCTTTTTGTAATTTGTTCAGGAGAGATTACTGTGGCTCAATTCCAAATGTCAATTTTGCTGATCTTAAAGGCTTAAGAATCTCTTGTCTTCTGAGTCTCTGTCTTCTGAGTGATTTTTAATCAATAATCATTATTGGCAAACAATTTTTCAAAATTCCTGTCAGCATGCTATTTTATAGGGTATCATGTTGAATTTCAGATAAAACTAGAAGCAAACTACTTCATAATAAGCAGAGTGTATATTTATTAGTAGTATTATACAAAGATTTAAAATGTCTTTCTATAAAATAAAGTAGATCATAGATTTAAAGCAAAATACAGGGCATATATGGTGAACTATCTGCAATCCCAGTCCCAGAACACTTTAGACAGAAAAAGAGAATCTCTGCCACAAACTGGTTACTAGACTTGCCAAACTGATGAACTCTTGGTTTAAATGAACGACCCTGCCTTAGTTCATAAGGTGAAGCAAGATGGAGACATCTGGTATTAACTACTAGCCTTCACAGAGAAACACACACACACACGCACACACACAGAGTCACACCACATTTGTATACACAGGCAAAAAATGATGACAGATAAGTGCATGGTATTTTGGTGTGAATTTGCCTACGATATAAATGTTTTAGACTAATTCAAAATATAAAGTCTAAAGCTAAAAAATATAAAATGAAGCCCTATGACTGTTATCCAACCAAATGCTCACAACATAGCTTGAGGTAGGAAATTCTATTAGTGGAAGATAAATTAAAGAAGAGAGGAATAATTGAGACAAAGTTCTGCATGATAATTTTATTAAAGATTTTATATACCTGGGAGAAGTATGAGCAGATTCTTAAGTGGCAATAGGGGCTACAGAATACAGAACTGTGTAATCTATTCTTATGAGATGGATAAGGATGTAGCTTAGTATGGAGTACAAGCTATTGCTTGTTTTTTCTATTGTCTAGGGTCAGTGAAATAACCTGTTGAGCTGAAATTTACCTTGCCTTGAAAACAATTTCTTTCACAGAATCTCTGCAATCCTTCCTGAGCAATGGATTTCCAGAGGTACTAGATAAGCTGACCCCAAATATGCACAGCTGTGTCTGAAACACAGGCTAAATTCTAATACATACAACTTAGAAGTGCTATGAGGAAGGCACAAATCACAAAATTTAATATAGCAAAATTATACATATCAATTCCAGGAAATAGAATGAATAGAATGCCAGGGGATTAATGTATTTTTAGTTAAAGTAAAATCTGCAGTATACTGCCTCTTATTTTTGTATATACTCTTCATTAAAACTTCACGGATATAGTATATTTAAAAAAGAATAGTTAAATGTAACATAAAAACAAATACAGAATGAAAATTATGAAATCAGGAGCAGTTGCCTTACATGAACAAGGCAGAGATTTGTAATTCCAGTACATAAAAAGTAAAAAGGATAAAGGTGCATACTTAGTCTATATGTGAAATAACCTGGAGCAGGTTCACCTAGTCCTGCAGTGACTTGATGTCTGGCAATGAGGGGTAGATGTGGAGAGAGGGACTACCCTTTCTCAGAGCAGAAAAGAAGGAAGAAATGTGAGAAGGATCTGTGTGATGGAATACTAGAAGAGGAGGGCTAATATTTGGGTGTAAAGTGAATAAAAAATAAATTTTAAAAATAAAAAATGAAAAATTCCACATGACTCATTATATAATTGTGTGTGTGTGTGTGTGTGTGTGTGTGTGTGTGTGTGTATGTGAAGATCCTGAAATATCATTTGGGAAAGTTGTAACCTCAAAAAAGTATGTTGCAAAAACTGGTTATCAACAATAGAAAAATGAAACTAGATCTCTATCTCCTACCATGTATAAAACCTACTTCAAATGAACCAAAATCTTTAAAACTTGGAGGTCTGAACATATTAGAGGAAAAATTACCTGTCAGTTTATAGGTAAATAATTACTGAAACTGAGTCTAGAACCAAAAAAAAAAAAATGAGGCCAACAATTCAAAATTAATATCGTATTAAATTAAAAATCTAATGGAAAACCTAAAAGGTCTCAACTATAGTCAAATAACTACAAGTAACTAAGGAATGCTGAGAATGGAGAAAATAGTCCTCCTCAGGGAGGAGCACATTGACTGACTACCCAATACCGATTGGTCAGGTCTGAAAATATGCATTAAAGTAACATTACACAGAGTAAATGAGTTACAGTTAGAAATATCTATACATATACAAATATGCTTGTAATAACAATTAATTTAAAAAGAGTTCATGAACTTGTAAGAGAGCAAGGGGTACATAGGAGGTTTACACAATAAAAGGAAAGGGGAAAATTGTATAATTATAACCTTAATTTAAAAAACACACTTATATTAAAAAGCTTCTGTACAACAAAGAAAATAGTTAACTGGAGTGTCAATAGAATGGGAGAAAACATCTTTGCTATGTTTCTAACTGAGGATTTATATATTGACTATATGAAGAACTCCAAAAACATAAGGTAAAAGAAATAATCACTGAAAAAGAAAGATTTTAATGAAGAGAAAGTTCTCAAACAATGAAGCCAAATAAACAACAAAAACATGGAAAAATATTCAGCCCCCCTAACAGTCCTAGAAATGCAAATTAAAAATACACAGAGCCTTTGAGATAGCTCAGTAGGTAAAAGTGTTTTCCAAACAAGCTTGATAACCTCAGTTTAATGCCCAGAATCTAAGCAATAGTGTGCAAGGTAGGCATGTGCCTATATTTTCACTATTTCTACAATGGATCTGTAAGGCAGAAGCAAGAAAATTGCCCAGAAACTCATGGGACAGCTAACCTAGAGAACACAGCACAGTAGCAGGAATAATGGTTACCCTGCCTCAAAAAGATCTTTAGTGACCACTTCCAGAAGTGCAAGATTCTTGTTATTCAGTCAATTCAGCTAGAGTTTGTGAGGGAACTTTCAGCTATTTCCATGAATACATTTATTCTACTCTTCTTGTTTTCTTTTCAGGAGAAAAGGATGTAATATAACTGTGCTTTTAAATTTGATCCAAAGAGGGTAAACCTGGTGCTGAAATTTTTACATATTTCCCTAGGATAGTAAATATTGTTCAAAACCAACACCTTTCAACTCAGCAGAATCTGGACTGTCACCTACAATTTTCCTGCACAAGAGGCCAGAAAGAAATCTATATATTTACAGTCAACAGATCTCCAACAATGACAGTAAAAACTTGTAATAGGAAAACTATAGCCATTTCAGTAAATAGAGAACTGGACATTCAAATGCAGAAGTCTAAAATTGGACATTTACCTTATAGCATGCAAAAAACCTTCAATATAATTATTATAGATGCATTTTAGTATGAAAAGAGAGCACTGAAGTAAAGCTTTCCAATGCTTGTCTAGTTAATGACATTTTTCATTACGAACCCAAAAGCATAAACAATAAAATTAACCTCTACATATAGAGGTGGTATCATAAAAATATATAAACATACATATATATATATATATACACATATATACACTTATACATATACATATATACATACAAATACACATACACACACATCACACACACACACAAACACACAGACACACACACACACACACACACCACCCCACCCCCCCATATATATATATATATATATATATATATATATATATATATATATATATATATAGTTTGTGTTAGAGGATGCAAGCAACACACAGAAGAAATTATGGAAAGGAATGAAGTTTCATTATATGGGTTAAACAATATCTGAAGATATAATATATACATATTTGTATATTTATACATATATATGCATAATTAAAAATAAATAAGACAATGAATTTGATAGTGACAGGAAGAGGCTGGAGGGAGTAAAGGGAAAGGAAAATGATGTAATAATATTTTAATTTTAAAAGTAAAACATGTATTAATAGATAATAAAATGTCCAGTTGTATAACTGAAATATACTAACAGGGTAGACCATATTTGTCTCATCATAAAAATAAAGTGGCAATTATGAGAAATGTTAGTTTTGTGATAATCACTGTTCAATGTTCATGTCTATCCAAATATCTTATATGTCTTACATTTAGTTTTGTCAATAATGGTAGAATACCTACAGAAATATTATCTCATTTACAGTAAGATGTCATATAGTGAACAAAAAGATGTTTTTCAATCATTTAGGCAATAAGACAAAATATCAGAGAGCCTTCATTCCACAGAGATGGAAACAGATGTAGAAACCCACATCCAAGTATTGGGCAGACTTGGAAAAATCCTGTGGATGATGGGGAGGAAAGACTGCAGGTTTCTGAGGGGTGAAGAACACCAAGAGATCATGACCCACAGAATCAAGGAATCTGGGCCCATAGGGGCTCACAGAGACTGAACTGACAACCAGAGAGCCTGTATAGGTCTTATCTAGGTCCTCTGAATATATTTTATGGTTGTGTAACTTGGTGTTCTTATGGGATTCCTAACAGTTGAAACAGTGGCTGTCTCTGACCCCTTTTCCTGCTCTTGGGATCCTTTCTTCCTACTTGGTTGCCTTGACCATCCTTAGTGTGAGGGAAGTTGCCTAGTCTTCTTGCCATTTGATATGCCATATTTGGTTGATATCCCTGGGAGTCCTGCCCTTTTCTGAAGAAAAATGGAGGAGTGGATTAGGGGGAGATGGAAGGTGGGGGAGGGACTAGGAGAGGAAGAGGGAGGAGAAACTACAGTAGGAATGCCATATATGGCAGAATAAATTTAAAAGTGCTTTTTAAAAAAGAATAAGATATGAAATACTGTTATTATGCAATTAGATGTGATCAAAAATATAACATAATTTGATTTATGAGAATTCAGCTACATAAATACTTTTCAACACATATGAAGCTCTTGTCCAAAAAAACAAAACAAAACAAAACAAAACAAAACAAAAAAACAACAAATTTTCTTTTTTTGTTTTTTTGTCTTTTTGAGACAGGGTTCTCTGTGTAGTCCTGGCTGTCCTGGAACTCACTCTGTAGAACAGGCTGGACTTAAACTCAGAAATCTGCCGGCCTTCCATATTATACCAAAAGCTAGCTTCTTCATTACTAACATGAGTAATGATTTATTCAGAATTAGTCATATACTATTTGTCATAAAAATGAAACGTAAATTTATACTAGTAAATAAAGCAGAAATTAAGAATATAGTATAAAGTTAATGTTGACATTATCTATAGAGCACTGATTTTGTTGTAGCCTTAAATTTTTATCTTAGTGTTCCTATTGCAGGGCAGATATTAGTGTTGTGTAACAGTATAATGTTTGCTCAATGTAAATCCTCAAAATATATCTGCTAAAGGAGGTCAATTGAAGCACTAGACCTATGGGTGGTAAAAAAATTATAAAGCTAATAAAATTATCCTGGGTGTCTAGAAGAAAAGCATTATTATTTGAAACAACTATCAAGTAATATAAAAAATGTGAGAATAAGAGCATTGAATTGAAGCAGGGAACATGACAAATGGTAGTCAAATTTATGAGTCATTAAAGGCAATAGAATTAATTGGACAGAATCCTTCTTATATGGGCCTTCTAATCTATGTACTATAGACAACTCAAATTACTGCTAGTGGTTATAAGAATACAAAGTCTCAGGCTATTTTTTAAAGCTAAAGTGGCAATGATCCTATGCACAAATCCTATTTGCATTTAGCATTAAAGTGAGATAAGCCCATGGAAATTCATTTTGTAGAAACAAATGTGAACCAGAATTCTCGATAGAATATGATTTATTTGTTTCCTGTATTTTCTAGCAGAAACATAAATAAGTACCCTAAAAAAACACTGTCAGCCTCCAACAAAATTGTGTCAGCAGAGTTTATAGTGCTGAGTTATAGGAGACAATGAACTAGATGTCAACATTTGTGTCATAGAACATCATAACAGAAGAAAAAGTGTTGCAAAGAAGAGGCCATTTTACTATTTATGAATCCTGAACATAACTTCTTATTCTTTTAAATTTTACTTGTTTAAATTTGTATACTTCTGATTTATTTATGTGTTCTCTATTCACTGAAATTTAAGAACATGTAAAGTATTTTAAATTCTTTAATTTCATTAACAGTAGTTGTGAGCATATATTTTTATCAAATAATTTTCTGTTTCAGTATTGCATGTAGACTCATTAATGGCCAAGTAGTATAGAAAGTAGTATATATATATTTTCTTATATACTTATACACAAACTGTAGTAATGCACATGGAATAAAATGACAACTTTTTGTAAAAAAATCTCAAACTTTAGTAAGTAAATCATTGAGATTTGCTAAGACAAATAAATTATCAAATTCCATTTCCAAATTTTTAAAGTTCATATTAAGTATCCTCAGACTTCCTTGTGAGGTTGAAAACAGAAAGTGTATGCCATTCATTTTATCCATAGCAAAGTAATATACAATATATTTTTCTGTTATTATGTGTGAACTACAATAAAATTCAAGTGACATACTCTTGTATTGGAAAGAAATATTTTAATAGCTATCATAATGTAAACACAATGTACTGGTACATTCACATAGCCTTTGAAACACACACATGCTCCTCCCCCCCCACACACACACACAAAGCAGATCACAAATATTCATTTTAACTTGAATTTTGAAGGTTTTAACTTTACAATAATAATCATATATTTTCTTTAGTTAATAATTATTAGAAATGTCCACTTATTTAAAATGGGATTCTGTATACTATTAAATTATTACATTATCTCGGGGTGATATTTTCTAGTTCTATCCATTTGCTTGCAAGTTTCATAAATTCATTGGTTTTAATAGGTAAGTAGTACTCCATTGTGTAAGTGTATCACATTTTCTGTATCCATTCCTCTGTTGAGGGACATCTGGGTTCTTTCTAGCTTCTGGCTATTATAAATAAGGATGCTATGAACATAGTGGAGCATGTGTCCTTGTTATATGTTATATACCACTTCTGGATATATAGCTGGGTCCTCAGGTAGTACTATGTCCAGTATTCTGAGGAACTGCCAGAATGATTTCCAGAGTGGTTGTATCAGTTTGCAATCCTACCAGCAATGGAAGAGTGTTCCTCTTTCTTCCGATCCTAACCAGAATCTGCTGTCACCTGAGATTTTGATCTTAGCCATTCTGAAAAAAACATCCTGAGTAAGGTAACTCAGTCACAAAAGAATACACATGGTACATACTCACTGATAAGTGAATATTGGGCCAAAACCTTGGAATACCCAAGAAATAACCTATGGACCATATGAGTCTCAAGGAAAACCAAAGTGTGGCTGCTTCAGTCCTACTTAGAAGGGGGAAGGAATTACTCATGGGAGGTGGAGGGTGGGTGAGACTTGGGAAGAAAAGAGGAGGGGAAGAGGAAAAAGGGGGCAGGATCAGGTGTTAAAGGAGATGAGAGAGATATACAGGAAATTGAACAGAGATGTGTAGCAATGGGGGATGTGGAACAGGGGTAGCCACCAGAAAGTCCCAAACTCCAGTAAAGCAAGAAGCTCTCAGGACCCAACCGGAATGACATAAGTTGAAATACCCAACAAAGGGGTGCAAGAACCTATAGAGGCCATAAGGAGAGGTTAGACCAGGCCCCCTGTTGAGAGATTGGGCACCCATCCTTCTCAAAAATTTTAACTTAGAATTGCTTCTGTCTAAAGGAAATACAGGAACAAAGAATGGAGCAGAGACTGAAGGAAGAACCATCTAGAGTCTGCCCCACCTGGGGATTTATCCCATATGCAGTCACCAAACCCTGTTACTGATACCAAAAAAGTGTTTGTGGACAGGAAGTTGATATAGTTGTTTCCTGAGAGTCTCTGCCAGAGCCTAACTGATAGCACAGCCAACCAAGTGACTAAGCACAGGGACCCCAATGGAGGAGTTAGGGGAGGAACTGAAGGAGCTGAAGGGGTTTACAACCCCATAGGAAGAACAACAATATCAACCAACGAGAATCTCCCCCGACCTCCCAGAGACTAAACCACCAATTAAAGAATACTCATGGAGGGACCCATAGCTCCATCTGCATATGTAGCAGAGGATGGCCTTATCTGGCATCAATGAGCAGAGAGGCCCTTGGTTCTGTGAAGGTTTGGTTCCCCAGTGTAGGGGAGGGGAATGCTAGGACAGCGAGGCAGGAATGGATAGGTGGGTAGGAGAGCACCCTCATAGAAGAAAGGGGAGGGTGGTGAAAGAGGGGTTTTGTAGAGGAGAAACCAGGAAGCACGATAATCATTTGTGATATAAATAAATAAAATAACCAATAAAAAATTTAAAAAGAAAAATGTTATTTTAGAACACTAAATAAATATGAAAAGCTGATTGTATATTGATGCTCTCTTAGAATTTTTAACAAAGTATATGAAATGAATACACAGTTATGATCTTTACATATTCTTTTTTAAGTTTATCAAACATTTTTGTATAATTTCATATAGAAGTACTGAAATTACACCGCTTCCATTTCACCCTTTCCCCTTCCTCCACCTACAGCTCTTCTCATGTCATACCTCACTTCGCAAATTCATCACCCACTTTTCTTTAAATATATTCAAATTTCTTTGTTCTACATACATCTATGTGTATAAATTATTTAACATGCATTCATATGAATAACCTACTGAGTCCATTTAGTGTTGCTTGTATGTACATTTGCTTAAGATAAGCCCACTGATAAAATTTCCAATTCCAAATGTAAAATGCAGTCACCAAACCCATTTTGATGACTGCATTTTACATTTGATGAAATTATTAAGGAGGTATATTTATATATTTATTAGTGTATATATGTGTGCATATAACAATTGTAAAGAGAAGGGCACCAGGAATTTGAAATGGAGTGAAAGCAGGTGAACATGCAGAGGGTTGCAGAGACTGGACAAGTGAAGGATTATAGGACAGAAAGAGAAAGGAAGGAATTGTTAATAGTTGTATTTAAATTAAAACATAAAAGTATAAAAATATGTAAATTTGTAGAAATCGGCAGTGGGTGTAGGGGTTGCATCTCTAGCAAGTGTCAGAGACCTGGTATAAAGGGATCTGGTACCAGGGTGTCTATGATGGTGATGCTAGTTGAGACTCCTTGCAGTGGAAGATATGGAACCTGAAGTGGCCACTTCCTGTAGCCAGGAAGGACTCTCAGTAGAGCGATAAGGACAGCAACCTAGGCACAAACCTTCGACCCCAATTGTGTCCTGCTTGTAAGATGTGGAGGAACAAAGAAAAGGCACAGATGGAGGGGATGGCCAACCAATGACTGGCCCAAATTGAGACTCATTTAACGGACAAGAACCAATGCTTGACATTATTAGTGATAATCTGCTATGCTTGCAGACAGAAGCCTAGTTTACCTGTCTTCTGAGAGGCTCCATCCAGCAATTGATTGAAACAGATGCAGAGATACACAGCCAAACTGTGTATGGAGCTCAGGTACTATTATGGAAGAGTTGGGGAAAGGATTGAGGGACCCAAAGGGAATAGGGACTCCACAGGAAGACCAACAGAGTCACCTAACCTGGACCCTGGGGCTCTCAGAGACTGAACCACCAACCCAAGAGCATACACAGTCTGGACCTAAGCCTCTCACTCATATGTAGTGGATGGTGCAGCTTGGTCGTCATAAGGGTCCCCCAACAACTGAAATGCACATTCCCTAAACCTGTTTTTTGCTTGTGGATCCTGTTCTTCTAACTGTGCTACCTGTCTGGCCTCAGTGGGAGAGAATTGCCTAGTCCTGCAGTGACTTGATGTGCCAGGGTAGATTGATACCCAGCTGGGAGTCCCCCTTCTCAGAGGAGAATTGAGAAAAGTATCTATGTGAGGGAATACTGCGAGAAGGGGTATGTAAAGTGAAAGTTATATTGGTATATAAAGTGAAAAAATGAGTTAATAAAAAATAAAAGTTGTAGAGACAAAAATACTCAAAGACAAATCATATTACATGCATATGCATATTATATGCATATACATGTATTAATATATGTTTGCAAATGTTCATGTATGCATGCATTCATATATATGTATATGGATGACTAAGATATGGAAAGACAAACTCACACTAATTTAAATTTCCATCATTTATTTCCTTTTCTGTAACCAAGAATAGAAAGTGGTAGACGTCTGGAATGAACTCTAGAGTTACTTATACCATGAAAATGAGAGGATAGTAACTATAGTTTCATTTGAAAAAATATTTTAAGATAGGAAAATTTGGTATACTAAAAACAAATGAAAAAAATTCTTACACAAATATTACCTCAATACTTTTTTACTAACTTATTAAGTTTTGTAGCATTTGTACATGTTTATAAATAGCATGGAATAAAGTAGATTAATGAGTTTCTGTTGTCTCCTGTATTTTTACAATTTTCACAAGTAAGCATGTATTTTAGAACCAAAGCATATATTTCCCTAAAATATGTTGGTAATAGCTTTGACATGACTGGTTTTTAAATTATGTGTACTCTAAATGAATCACTACAGAACTGCAGCACACAACCTTGTCTTTTACAGTCTCCAGTCTTTCAGAAATGTCAGTCTAGAAAGCAATCTTCTGAAATTCTTCAAGTATCCAGCAGAAGTAATTCCTGAAGAGTTCAGTAGAAGGTGCTAAAAGCAATTTTTAACAGGAATAAAAGCAAAGCATTATAATAAAATACCCTGACACCAAATGTATAAAGTACACTTTGGGTTCCTATAGGGAAAGATTTTTTTTTACAATTTATTTACTTACATCAAATGCTGCCCCCTTATGGGTTTCCCTCTCACAGAGACCCTCTGCACAAACCCCTTCCCTTCTCCTCTGAGAAGGTGCTCCCCCCGGGTATCCACCCACCAAGTGGAAAAATATTTTAAGACTGAATGATCCCATATACAACCACCAAACCCAGACACTATTATGGATGCCAACAAAAACTTGTTAACAGGAGCCTGAGACAGTTGTCTTATGTGAGGCTCTGCCAGTGCCTGACAAATAAAGAAGTGGATGCTCACAGCCATCCATTGGACAGAGCACAGGGTCCTCACTGAAGGAGCTAGAGAAAGTACCCAAGGAGCTGAAGGGGTTTGCAACCCCATAGGAGGAACAATATGAACTAACTAGTACCCCCAGAGCTCCCTGGGACTAAACCATCAACCAAAGAGTATACATAGAGGGACCCATGGCTTTAGCTGCATATGTAGCAGAGGATGGCCTAGTAGGTCATCAATGGGAGGAGAGGCCCTTGGTCCTGTGAAGGTTCTATGCCACAGTATAAGGGAATGCCATGGCCAGGAAGTGGGAGTAGGTGAGTTGGTGAGCATGGGTAGGGAGGAGGGCATAGGGGATTTTTGGAGGGGAAACAAGGAAAGGAGATGGCATATGAAATGTAAATATAAAGAAAATATCTAAGAAAAATAAATAAATAAAGCCATAACGAAACAAACAAACAAAAATAAAAAAGATTGAATGCACTTATTTTCCTAGGGACCTACAAATCAGCTTTTTGCAGTATGTGAGACTGGCCACAAGGGGGCAGAAGAACAATGTAATATTTTTTAAAGGTCTTCCTAGAAAACAGCAGCTTAATTTTTACCAAATGTTGCCAAATATTCACTATAATTATTCTTAAATTCTAACAATCCAGTGTATCACTTCTACTTATTCATATTATACATATAAAGTACACAATTGGTAAACAATGCAAATATTAATGACAGTGCATAGGAATATTAATGCTTTCTATATGTGTATACACATATATACTTATTTATGAATATATTTTATTGGGCTATAGAGTATAATAGTTTCAATATTGTCAATATTCCTGGATTATTTTGTGTTAATTTAATCATTTGATAGAGTTGAATTCTTCATTAATATCCCCCTAGAAAGATGCCATGAAAGAAACAAATTCAACCGGAATAACTTATAAGGAAGCTTTCAAGAGCTCCTAGACTAAATCACTGATGGTATCTATCAATAAAGAATTTCAGAGGGCTGAAAAAAAGTCCTCAAACTCAGTATGGTAAGTCATATATAAGAGTTGAGGAAATATTTCCTACCAACTAGTGTGGTGATACAAAACACTTAGGATTTTAAGAAATATATTAAAGTGATAACAATTTTGGCTTTGCTCTGCCCTGGTAACAAAGATTTAACTCTGTGTGTTCAGGATAGTGTAAAGTGATGCCTATGGTGAAGAACCATGGCAGAGCATCTGTGGCATACATGCATGTTATCACTTCACAATTCATATTTCAGGAGACCTACAGGCAATAATTGAGCATGATCTTTTTTGAACCTATCTCAAAAGCATCATCTCGGTAGGGACTGCATGAAGAATGACAGTTTCCTACTAGGTGCTATTAATTATGTCATCATGAAGTGACTGAAAACCTTAGAAATATTCTACATCAGGATTTTGATAACCCTAGCTATAAAGGGTTATATAAATTCTGTTAACAGTGTTCTCAAGCAGTATTTGAGTTTGACACAGCGAGCTTTGCATGAATGGTAGCAGTCAATATTAAAGCTTCATTTAGTCAATTAAAAACATTTAGTGACTATGTATGTAAAAATATTTTAAGGTGCTTTTGCAACCATGTAAGTATTCTAAAATAAAACATATACGTATTCATTTGATATTCAAATTTAGCTGTCAGTTGTTTCACCCTCAGCCTGATATGATCATACTAAACTATAAATATATTTCTCTGATATGTTTGAAAGATAGGTTTCATACCAATCAGGAAAGAATAAAGTCATAATTAGTTAACTATGCATTTCATGTGTTATGAGAGTTTTATACTCTCCTTGAAGAACATATTTTCCAAGTATTCTTCTTTCCCTTGACAGTCATGTCTGTTCATTTACCATGGTCTCTATATCTGTTTTCCTTCTTCAGTTTTCAAATGGAAACCTTAAGTCCCTCAGGTGATTTGCTAGGAAATGGGATTTTCAGATTACTATAAAATGAAGGGATTTAACATCTAGTTGGTGGGCTCAATGTCCTTATAAATAGATCTCAAAGTCAGATGTGTGTGGTAGTGCATACCATTAATCTTAGTACCAGGAAACAGGATGAAGGGGCAGGAGGACTGGGTGTTCTATGTTGCCCAGGATTTATACTATAAGACCCTATTTCAAAACAGACAGAAAAAAAGATCCCAGAGTATATTTCTTGCTCATTACATTAAAGGAAATAGAAACCACCAAGTAAATATAAAATCTTCAAGTTCCTTCATCTTAAATGTCTAGCTTTATAACTGTAAATAATTAAATATATAAACTACCCAGTTTATGCTATTCCATGAGAGAAATCTTCCTAGAGATGTACAACATGCAACTTTAAATTGATCTCACATGAAAGCTCCCAATTTACTCCCTGCTTTGCCCCATTGTGTAGCAATCTTCTCTAAGATAAAATATTCCATCTTGTATGAAATGCCATAAAGCACAGGACATTCTAAACTTTAGAATATAAAGGGAGATTTATATCAAACATTCTGTCCTCTAGGGAAGCTTATTGAAATTTAAAAGTATATGCAATATGCATGTATCAACAATTAATGCAAAAGGAGGCCATGAGTTTGAAAGAGAACACGGGGGTATATGGGAAGGCTTGATAGGAAGAAAACAGGAAATTATCTAATTATATTATAATCTCAAAAAACTAAGTAATAAGGAATAAATAAATAAATAAATACCTAATAAAAAAGAAAATGCATAAACAGCAAATAATAATAATAATAATAAACAATTATCAAGAAGTAAATGTATCAATAGCTTCAGGCAGTTTCTGTAAATGACAAAGTTCACTAGTATCCTTTGTTCTCAAGCTCATATGACTATAAGGACTACTAACAAACACTCTCAGAGTAGAACAGCCACCTGGAAGAGGCTCAAAGCAACTAAGCTTCCTAGAAGTGACACTCTCCAATCTGCTGAACTCGTTGGAACTTATATAGTGCCTAGGTTTCCAGTTTTTGTGAAATATCATCCATATTTCATTGAAGGGAGCAGCCTTTCAGCCATTTCTGTTTCTTTAACTCCTTACCTATTTATGTAGGTAACTCAATAATAAGTTTTGTCTCAATAAGTTTGAGTCTGGTGGTAGGTATCTTTATCAGGTGCATGTCTCACAGATTCCTTATCTAGAATAACTTCCCATATTTCCAAGAAGTATGACACCAACTTGCTTATAACACATAGCTTTGCAACTTTGCAGATCTGAGTGTGAAACTCCTCATTTTAACTCCTTCTCATCACTAACAGTTACACAATTAATAATAATTTGACACTAATTGAACTGGGGAATGATTTAGTCTGTCAATGTCAGGCAGTACAGGCATGAAGGACCTGTGTTTGGATCCCAAAAACCCTCCCCAAATGCATGCACAATGGCATTCTTCTGTGAGCCCAATACTAGAGAGAGAGCTTAGACTGCAGGATGCCTGTGCCCAAGCCACATCTTGGTGTCATTACAGATATTAGCGAAACCTGAAGGTTAGTTCCTTCCAGCACTTGATACTCCATTGCAGAACAGTTAGTCTAAAAATTTCTGAAATTTCCCAAAATGGTGTACTGATTTGGACAAGAATTTCAACGTGAATCATTTGTTGAAAACTAGCATCCTGTCCTGCACTACTAATAGTGGCACTATTTTCCTCTTCAGTTAGTAACTATGAAAAATTAATTTCATTTGTTCTACAACAATCCTATACATCATGAAAGAAGACTCATTTTGTCATCCTAATTCATCCTGGAATTGTTATTGGAATCCAAATGCTCCATAAACACATGTTTATAAAGTCGTGGGACTCTGCAAGGTACTGCTGTAGTTTGGTGGAAATTTTAGGACTTAGAATGTGGTGAGAAGTCTTTGGTTCTTTAAAAGTATTCTCTCCCTCACTCCCTCCATTCCTCTATCCTTTCCTCTCTCCCTCCCTGTAGCTGTCCAGCAGCCATGAATGATCTGGGTACCTGAAAGAGGGGCTGGAAATAAAAAAGAATGGGCTGGCAAGAGAAGGATGAAGCCAAGACAAAAGTTTCTGATCAATGCTCAAAGTTTTTTTATTTTTTATTTTTTATTTTAATTAGTTATTTATTTCATTTACATTTCCAATGCTATCCCAAAAGTCCCCCATACCCTCCGCCCACTTCCCTACCCACCCACTCCCACTTCTTGGCCCTGGCGTTTCCCCTGTACTGAGGCATATAAAGTTTGCAAGACCAATGGGCCTCTCTTTCCACTGATGGCCAACTAGGTCATCTTCTGATGCATATGCAGCTAGAGACAGGAGCTCCAGGTGGTACTGGTTAGTTCATATTGTTGTTCCACCTATAGGGGTGCAGACACCTTTAGCTCCTTGGGTACTTTCTCTAGCTCCTCCATTGGGAGCCCTGTGATCCATCCAATAGCTGACTGTGAGCATCCACTTCTGTGTTTGCTAGGCCCGGCATAGCCTCACAAGAGACAGCTATATCAGGGTCCTTTCAGCAAAAACTTGCTAGTGTGTGCAATGGTGTCAGCGTTTGGAGGATGATTATGGGATGGATCCCTGGGTATGGCAGTCTCTAGATGGTCCATCCTTTCGTCTCAGCTCCAAACTTTGTCTCTGTAACTCCTTCCCTTGGTGTTTTGTTCCCAATTCTACGAATGGGCAAAGTGTCCACACTTTTGTCTTCATTCTTCCTAAATTTCATGTGTTTTGCAAATTGTATCTTGTATCTTGGGTATTCTAAGTTTCTGGGCTAATATCCACTTATCAGTGAGTACATATCATGTGAGTTCTTTTGTGATTGTGTTACCTCACTCAGGATGATGCCCTCCAGGTCCATCCATATGCCTAGGAATTTCATAAATTCATTCTTTTTAATAGCTGAGTAGTACTCCATTGTGTAAATGTACCACATTTTCTGTATCCATTCTTCTGTTGAGGGGCATCTGGGTTCTTTCTAGCTTATGGCTATTACAAATAAAGCTGCTATGAACATAGTTGAGCATGTGTCCTTCTTATCGGTTGGAACATCTTCTGGATATATACCCTGGAGAGGTATTGCTGGATCCTCTGGTAGTACTACGTCCAATTTTCTGAGGAACCACCAGACTGATTTCCAGAGTGGTTGTACAAGCTTGCAATTCCACCAACAATGGAGGAGTGTTCCTCTTTCTCCATATCCTTGCCAGCATCTGCTGTCACCTGAATTTTTGATCTTAGCCATTCTGGCTGGTGTGAGGTGGAATCTCAGGGTTGTTTTGATTAAGGTTTAATATTTATCACTGTATTTATATAGGGAGAGCCCACAGACCTGTCCTTTGTTTCATCTGGATTATGTTGTTTTGTTTCAGCTGGGTTATGATGCAAAGCAAGCTCAGCAGGCAGTCTGTACTTATAGGAAATTGCAGGTGTCATAAGGGGGAAGATTCCACTTAGGTTGACAGAAGACAGAATGTGGCAAACACTTAAGGTCTGTTTAGCCTGGTCAAGCCTGGGGGAAAGGATACACCTCCCTCTCTCTATTCCTTCTTTTCTCCCCCCTTCCTCTGTCCCTTAGTCCTTCCCTCCCTCTCTCCTCTCTGTTGCAGTTGAAGCACAAGGGATAACTGTACACCAGGCCCCATATATAATATCTGAATGCTTCTTGGCTATTACAAGATAAGTTTGTTTTCTGTGAGGCTATGCTTTGCCACAGTCCTATCATAGCCATTAACTGCATGGTCTAAGACTATGAGGGAAATAAAGTTTCACTATTTTTAAGTTAATTATGTTATGGACTAAGTCCTTGACTATGACTTGTGTTCTGGAACTCTGACTAGGGGTAACTAAGGAATGAAGAAAGGATGAACACATGTACAGAAAACTGAGATCCAGCAGTCTGGGCTTTTGTATAGAAAAGCCAGAGCACCCTGGAAGATCATAGTATTTATTATGTACAGTTGTACAGGTTGTCAAGGCTATAGTACCCAAATGAACAAGAAGCTGTAGTTACTACATATAGACAAACAAGAAAGCAGGATTAGCTACTCTTGGAAGGACCAGTCTTTGTAGGAGAGAGGTCTCAGGTTGTAATAAATAGTCAGAAGATAAAAGTACTGTGAAATTTTGCTTCACACATTGTCAACAAGTTCCCTTCACACACTATCACTATTTGCTTTCCTCATGCCAGAAAAAAAAAAAAAAAACTTTGCCATGCCTCAAAATCTCACCAGGGAATGCTTTTTCATTCTTATGGGGCTGAGTCACTGCCTTTAACATAGCCATGCTCTTGTTAAGCAATACGTACGTATTCACTCAGGTTTTCACTTGCACCATACAGTTATTTATAGTACTTGTTTTAAGCAATGTCAGGAGATAAATAACATGATGATTATCATTTCAATGTTCATTATAAATTTGACCTATAGTGTTGACTATTACACTAATTTTATGCATTGTTGGTTTAAGGTTTTGCTGATTTCTATAAATGAATTGATATTTTAAAAAGTTTATTTGTATGAAATTTAAACTTATTCCACCAGACTTAAGAGATGGTCCAGCAGTTAAAACACTGCTGTTGCACAAATGGGCTGGTCTGAGGCACATATGTAGCAAAAGACTACCTTGCTTGGACTCAGTCAGAGGACACTCCTAATCTTGTAGAGACTTGATATGCCAGGGAAGAGGTATGGTGGTGGGTATGCCTTCTCAGAGGTAAAGAGGAAGAGGGGGGAAGAGGTGAAGAACTCTAGAAAGAGTAGCTGAGGGGGGGGCAACATTTGAGATGTAAATAAATAAATAACCACTCTTGCAAAAGACCAAGGTTAAATTATGTCTATCTGTAACTCCAGCTCCAGAGGATTTGATGCCATCTGCTAGCCTCTGGGGATACTATATGAACATGGTGTGGAAACATGCTTACAAGCAAAAACATCCATACAAAAAAATTAAAATACACAACTTTTAAATATATGTGTTATTTGTGGAAGGGCTGATAAGTTGAAGGATTATAAACATAAAAGATTTGTGCTAGGGATATATCTCAGTTGTTACAACTCTTGATTTGTATACATGAAGCCCTGAGTAATAAATGTGGTAATAAAACACATACAATTGTTTCCCTATAATATTATTCTAAAAGAGCCACAGATCTTTAATTACAATGAAGACATTGGTTTCTAAAGCTCAAAATTCATTTATTGATTCACATAATTATATCACTTCTGTCACCGCTATGACAAAACCCCTGATGAAATGACATTTGCCGACAGGAGTATTTACTGTGGCTCACAGTTTGAGAATATGGTTCATTATGGTAGGAAGTCATACTGCAAAGAGTGTGTGGGAGCTTTTCTCATTGTATAGTCACATTCAATAATCAGGGCACACATAAATGAATACTGGTGCTTACCTCCCTGTCTCCATTTTATTCAGACTGGAATCCATTCCAGAGAATAGGCACTGCCCATACTTAAGTCTTTCCACTTCACTTAAGTCTTTCTGGAAATGTCTTCATAGGCAAGCAAAGAGATCTGTATGGTAAGTGATTCAAAATGAAGTCAACCTGGTTTATATTTACGTTTTATTGCACTTTTATATTGAAAGCATGCCCAATTTTATGTTCTTTCCATTTGAAATTTGTTATCTAAAGTTAGATATTAATCATGCTGTTTCCTATGTAAGAGGAATCTCATGATTGACTGTTACCTTATGGTTTATAAAATTTGGCTTTAACTTTATGCCTAACAGTAACTTAATACAGAAATTGGTAGTAAATCCCCAAGAGCTTCTATTTGATAGTAATTCTTTCGATATGAATTCTCATCTGAAAAATACTTATGCTTCCCTGGGAGAGTCAGATCAACCTCCAAAGCCCCAGAGGCTATCACCCTAATTGCACAAACAAGGAATATATTTCCCAACCTTGTAAATCCCAGTATAGGCTAACAAGGTTCTAGCTTCATCTTCTTGTGTCTGTGTCAATACATTTTTTGATATTACTCGACTTCAGTTTCATAGTCTTGTCTTTCAAATCAAAGATTCATAAAAATTAGTTTAGAAATACAATACACATCTCCACCTTTGTCTTCTGTCTCTGTTTTATCTAGAAGTGCCTGTTAATCTTTCCAATGCTAATACTGAGTTTTCAAAGAAAATTGGCCCCATTTCAGGCTCTCTTTTTATAGTCTGTTACTTTATTATATTTTTGGTGGAAGAATTCTCAAGTCACCTAATACATATATGCAGAGGGAAATTAGCAAGACCTTCTTCAAAGTTACTCTCAAAGAATTTTCAAGTTCAATAGGATTAATCAGAAAATACAATAGCATTTAAAAGAGAAAGTCTTCCCTTGTTCCATCTTCTTCTGAAACACGAATCTACTGTCAGGGCTAACAATTCAAGAAATTATTCTAATGATGTCTCAAATTCAAAGAAGAAAATCATGACATATAAATTCACATAGATGGGTAAAGAAGGCAGAAAATTCTACCTTCAGCTTTCTCCTATTGAGACCAATTTGTAACATCCCCAAAGTATCCTGTTTCAATAATGTGTCAAATCCATGCATCACTTAAGGAGATAGTTGTGCTAAATCTCAAGATGATACAGAAAAGAAATTGATTCATGGTAGCTACATATCTACCATTAGAATTTAACTTTCAGAATCAAAACCCATGTAAAATACTTTAATAAGTCTTCAGAGTAATAATTAGGTACATGGATACACTATCCTAGATGTTCTGTCCTTTGAAAGAAGTACAGAAGCAATATCTGTTTGACCACTCACCTCCAGCTCAGGCACATCATATAATGTTCATTTAAGACCACCCTTCTTATATCCCAAGGAAAGGATCATACATAGCACAAAGACCCCAACATCCACAGAAGATTTTGAACAAAAACACCTATCAAACCCTCATACCCATCTAGGCTATGTCTGAACACTTCTCTATCTCCAGATATTCCTTTTTCCATCCATCATGAACATAAAAATCCACAGGGCTCCATCATCCCTTTGGTCTTCATTTTTGAATGTTCTCAGGTCACAGAGTACTTAAATAAAACTGCATGGTTTCTCTCTGTTAATCATAAAATTTTGTCAGTCTTCAGTCATCAACTTAGTATGGCTGAGGATACAATTTCTTTCTTCCACAGTATTTATCATTATTCTATAGCTATCCTTACTTATTTTGCTAATTTTGTGCTAAATAGAAATCGATGCATTACATTCTTTATCAGAAAGGAAATCTTTATTGCCACAACCATATATAATAGTTTTCTAATGGGTAGAAAACATACTAGGCACTCAGAGTTAATATTATTATAATCCATTCTGAGGTAATAGTGTATGAAAAATGACGGCTGTTGGTATGGAGCACCTGCCTTTCTGTTTTCAGTGCCATGTATCTGAAACTCAATATGATTTTTCAAAAATAATGAACCCCCTGATGTTTCACTTCTTGGGAAAGATTGAATTTTTTATAATTGTCACTAAGTTAATATGACACACATTTAAAGTGATGTGTTCAGAAGTGTAGTGTATAATATATAAGTCACTTTATAAAGAAATGTAACGAATATTGGCATATTGCTTTATCCTGCACAACAAACTAATTCATTTTTACATGTGATTAAATTAAATAAGGCCAAAATAACTCAAGTGAGATCCTTCATTTCAAAGTGTGGTTGTTGTTTTTGTTGTTATTTTCCTTTGTATTTCCTTTTGTTGTGTTGAACATGAAAGCATAGTCTCGATGAGGCTGTCTACGTGCGGTAGCACTAAACTGTATCTCTACCACATCAGGTCTGAGATTTAATATGCAGTGTATTTCTCTCATTTTTATTTTGAATTATTATTCTTTTTCTATAATATCTGTTCTCATTTTCACCCAACATTGGATTCAAGAATTATAATACATTTTACCAAATGTATTCAATTTAACAACCAACGGCATTACATAGGAAGAGATTGAGCATGGTTGATGATAATTTCTGACATGAATTCCACATCTGAAGCAGGGTTCGATCACACTAGTCATGGGATAAATCAATAAGATAAACTCGTTATATAAGCCAGAATATATTTATTTTATTTTATTTTTTTAGATATTTCCTTCATTTACATTTCAAATATTATCCCCTTTCCTAGTGTCCTCTCTGAAAGTCCCCTGTACACTCCCCCCATCCTGCTCCCTAACCCACCCATTCCTGCTTCCAGGCCCTGGCATTCCCCTGTACTGGGGCATATAATCTACAAAAGATCAAGGGCCTCTCCTCCCATTGATGGCTGATTAGGCCATCCTCTGCTACATATGCAGCTAGAGACATGAGCTCTGGGGGTACTGGTTAAGTTATATTGTTCTTCTTCCTATAGGGTTGCAGACCCCTACAGCTCATTGGGTAATTTCACTAGCTCATTCAATGGGGGCCCTGTGTTCCATCCAATAGATGACTGTGAGCATCAACTTCTGTACTTGCCAGGCATTGGCATATCCTCACAAGAGATAGATATATCAGGGTCCAGTCAGCAAAATCTTGTTGGCATGTGTAATAGTGTCTGGGTTGGTGGTTGTTTATGGGATGGATCCCCAGGTGGAGCAGTCTCTGGATGGTGCTTCCTTCTGACTCAGCACAGAACTTTATCTCTGTAACTCCTTCCATAGTTATTTTGTTCTGCATTCTATCAAGGAATGAAGTAGCTGCAATTTGGTCCTCCAACTTCTTGAGTTTCATGTGTTTTCCAAATTGTATCTTGGATATTCTAGGTTCTTGGTTAATTTCCACTTATCAGTGAGTTTATATCATGTGTATTCTTATGTGATTAGGTAACCTCATTCAGGATGATATCCTCCAGATGCATCCATGTGTCTAAGAATTTCATAAATTCATTGCTTTTAAAAGCTGAATAATACTCCATTGCATAAATGTACCACATTTTCTGTATCCATTCCTCTGTTGAGGGACATCTGGGTTCTTTCCAGCTTTTGGCTATTATAAATAAGGCTGCTATGAACATAGTGGAGCATGTGTCCTTATTACAAGATGGAACATCTTCTGGGTATATGCCCAGGTGATGTATTGCTAGATCTTCTGGTAGTACTATATCTAATTTTCTGAGGCACTACCAAACTGATTTCCAGAGTGGTTGTACCAGCTGGGAATCCCACTAGCAATTCAGGAGTGTTCCTCTTTCTGTACATCCTCACCAGCATCTGCTGTCACCTGAGATTTAATCTTAGCCATTCTGACTGGTGTGAGGTGGAATCTCAGGATTCTTTTGACTTGCATTTGAGTTAATTTTAAATCCAGCTAATGCACTGAAGTTCTTTATCAGATTTAGGAATTATCTGGTGGAATTTTTAGGGTCGCATATTAAACTATCCTATCATCTGCAAATAGTGATATTTTGACTTCTTCCTTTCCAATTTGTATCCCCTTGTTCTCCTTTTTGTCTAATTCTTCTGGCTAGGACTTCAAGTGCTATAATGAGTAAGTAGGGAGAAAGTGGGCAGTTTTGCATAGTCCCTGATTTTAGAGGGATTGCTTCATGTTTCTCTCCATTTAATTTGATGTTGGCTATTGATTTTCCATATATTGCTTTTATTATGTTTAGGTATTGGCCTTTAGTTCCTGATCTTTCCAAGACTTTTATCATGAAGGGGTGTTGGATTATGTCCAATGATTTCTCAGCATCTAATGAGATGACCATGTGGTTTTTGTCTTTGAGTTTGTTTATATAGTGGATTCAGTTGATGGTTTTTCATATATTAAACTATCCCTGCATCCCTGGGATGAAGCTTACTTGATCATTTTGATGTGTTCTTGGATTCAGTTTGTTAAAATTTTATTGAGTATTTTTGCATCAATATTCATAAGGGGAAACAGTCTGAATTTTCTTACTTTGTTGGATCTTTTTGTGGTTTAGGTATCAGAGTAATTTTGGCTTCATAGAATGAATAGGGTAGAGTACCTCCTGTTTCTATTTTGTGGAATAGTTTGAGGAGAATTAGAATTAGGTCTTCTTTGAAGATCTGATAGAACTCTGCACTAAACCCACCTGGTCCTGGGCATTTTTTTTTTGGTTGGGACAATATTAATGACTGCTTCTATTTCTTTCGAAGATATGGGATTGTTTAGATCGTATATCTGATCCTGAGTTTTCTTTGTTACCTGGTATCTCTGTCTAGAAAATTGTTGATTTCATCCAGATTTTCCAGTTTAGTTAAGTATAGCCTTTTGTAGTAAGATCTGATGATGTTTTGGATTTCCTCAGGTTCTGTTGCTATGTCTCCCTTTTCATTTCTGATTTTGTTAATTAGGATACTTTCCCTGTGCACTCTAGTTAGTCCAGATAAGGGTTTATATATCTTGTTGATTTTCTCAAAAAAACTAACTCCTGGCTTGCTTGATTCTTTCTATAGTTATTTTTATTTCCACTTGGTTCATTTTAGTTCTGAGTTTGATTATTTCCTGCTGTCTCCTCCTCTTGGGTGAATTTGCTTCCTTTTGTTCTAGAGCTTTTAGGTGTGTTGTCAAGCTGCTAGTGTGTGCCCTTTCTAGTTTCTTTTTGGAGGCACTCAGAGCTATGAGATTTCCTCTTATAAATGTTTTCATTGTGTCCCATAAGTTTGGGTATGTTGTGGCTTCATTTTCATTAAACTCTAAAAAGTCTTTAATTTCTTTCTATATTCATTCATTGACCAAGTTATCATTTAGTAGCATTCACCTTCAACTTGAATGTTGGCTTTCTAATATTTATGCTGTTATTTAAGATGAGTCTTAGTGTGTAGTGATCTGATAAGATGCATGGGATAATTTCTATATTTTTGTATCTATTGAGGCCTGTTTTCTGACTAATTATAGGGTCAATTTTGGCAAAGGAACCATGAGGTGCTAGGAAGAAGCTATATCCTTTTGTTTTAGGGTAAAGTGTTCTGTAGATTTCTGTTAAATCAATTTGTTTCATAACTTATGTTAGTTTCACTGTGTCTCTGATTAGTTTCTGCTTCCAGGATCTGTCCATTAATGAGAGTGAGGTGTTGAAGTCTTCCACTATTATTGTGTGCAGTGCAATGAGTGCTTTGAATTTCAGTATAGTTTCTTTAATGAATGTGGATGTCCTTGCATTTGGAGCATAGATGTTCAGAATTGAGAGTTCATCTTGGAAGATTTTACCTTTGATGAGTATGAAGTGCCCTTTTTGTCTTTTTTGATAACTTTGGGTTGGAAGTCAATATTATTCACTATTAGAATGACTACTTCAGCTTGCTTCTTGGGACCATTTGCTTGGAAAATTGTTTTCCAGCCTTTTACTCTAAGGTAGTGTCTGTCTTTTCCCCTGGGGTGGGTTTCCTATATGCAGCAAAATGTTAAGTCCTGCTTATGTAGCCAGTCTCTTAGTCTATGTCATTTTATTGGGGTATTGTGTCCATTGATATTAAGAGATATTTAAGAAAAGTAATTGTTGCTTCCTGTTATTTTTGTTGTTAGCTTTGGGATTCTGTTCTTGTAGCTCTCTACCTTTAGGTTTGTTGAAGGATTATTTTCTTGCTTTTTCTAGGGCATAGTTTCCCCCCTTGTGTTGGAGTTTTCCCTTTATTATTCTTTGAATCGCTCAATTCGTGGAAAGATAATTTGTGAATTTGGTTTTGTCATAGAATACTTTGGTTTCTCCATATATGGTAATTGAGAGTTTTGCTGGGTATAGTAGCATAATATGGCATGTGTATTTTCTTAGGGTCTGTGTAACATCTGTCCATGATCTTCTGGCTTTCATAGTCTCTGGTGAAAAGTCTGGTGTAATTCTAATAGGCCTGCCTTTATATGTTACTTGACCTTTTTCCCTTAATGCTTTTAATATTCTATCTTTATTTATTGCACTTATTTTTCTGATTATTATGTGTCGTGAGTAATTTCTTTTCTGTTCCAGTCTATTTGGAGTTCTTTAGGCTTCTTGTATGTTCATAGGCATCTCTTTCTTTAGGTTAGGGAAGTTTTCTTCTATAATATTGTTGAAGATATTGACCAACCCTTTAATTTGAAAATCTTCATTCTCATCTACCTATTATCCTTAGGTTTGGTCTTCTCATTGAGTCCTGGATTTCCTGGATGATTTTAGTTAGGATCATTTTGGATTTTGCATTTTATTTGATTGTTGTGTCCATGTTTTCTATGGAATCTTGTGTACCTTAGATTTTCTCTTCCATCTCTTGTATTCTGTTGGTGATGCTCACATCTATGGTTCCTGATTTCCTTCCTAGGATTTCTATCTCCAGAGTTGTCTCCCTTTGGGTTTTCTTTATTGTTTCTCCTTCCCTTTTTAGATGTTGAATGGTTTTGTTCAATTCCTTCTCCTGTTTGGTTGTGTTTTCCTGTAATTCTTTAAGGGACTTTTGTGTTTCCTCTTTAAGGAATTCTACCTGCTTAGAAGTGTTTTCCTGTAATTCTTAAAGGATTCTTGTGTTCTGTCTTTAATGACTTCTACCTATTTAGCAGTAGTCTCCTGTATTTCGGTAAGTGAGTTATTTATGTCCTTCTTAAATCCTCTACCATCACCATGAGGTATGATTTTAAATGCAAATCTTTCTTATTCTCTGGTGTTAGATGTTCTAGCTGTCTCTAGGTGGATCTTTTCCTCCTGTGATTCTGTTAGCTTCTGTCAGGACTCCTGGGAGTCGAACTCTCTCTTAAGTCCCAGGGCAGAGCACTCACTGCAGGCAAGCTCTCCTGTGGTGGGGAAGGTGCACAGGGGTCTGAGTATCAGCTCTGCCTCCTGGCTGAAGATGAAGACCCAAAGGGACCCTGTCCAAGAAGCTCTATTGCTTCTATAGCCCACATGCTCTCCTGTGTGGGCTGATCTCTGAGAGACCTGTAATAGAAGATAGAGATCTTGCCTGAGTCTTGGGGTTACAGCCCTCCCTGGAGGCCAACTTCCCTCTGGTGCCAAAGGTACACAGAGGTCTGAGGATCAGCTCTGCCTCCTGGCTGATGATGAAGGCTCAAAGGGACCCTGAAGAGGGAACTCTGTTGCTTTTGCAGCCAGCATGCTCTCCTGTGTGGACTGGTCTCTGAGAGACCTGGGATAGAAGATTGCCAGAATATTTTTGATTAATTGGTCAGTGTGTATTTGAAAAAACTGAACTTATTTTCTTAGTTCTTTAAAATTAACATATTGAAATATCAAGACAAAATAGCATAACACACACACAAATTTATTCTTTTGAAGATCTAAAAACTAGATTTCAAAAGTAAAACTCTATGCACGGCCATACTCTCTGAAGGCTCTAGTTAAAGTTTTAGATACTGCCTGTTTCCAGCAATCCAGTTTCCTTGGCTTGGGGATATATCATTCCCATTTTTGCTTCTGCTTTCACACAGCTTTCTTATACCCAGGACTTTCTCTCTTTACTTGCAAAGTTCCATAATCTAAGATAACACCATCTGAGGAATCTTAATCACAACTGCAAAGATCTTATTGATAAATCTGAATCTGGGTAGGTATTTTTGTTTTGTTTTGTTTTGTTTTTTGGTGTGTGGGTGGGTGAAGAGGCACTATTCAATCATATATATATATATATATATATATATATATATATATATATATATATAACTTGATACAGTGAATTCATCAAACTATTTTCCTCTATTCTTATTACTCATAATATATTTCTCTCTCTCTCTCTCTCTCTCTCTCTCTATATATATATATATATATATATATATATATATATATACATACTTATTACTGGATACACTGAATTCATGAAACTCTTTATTTTCCTCTATTCTTATTACTCATAGTATATTTCTTTCTACTTGTGTCTCTAATCTTCTCAACATGTAGTATGTACAGAGAAATAATCCATACATTATCTCACTGAATTTTGCTGTGTAGACAATTATCTAAAAAAATAAAATAAAATAATGATAGTTGCCAACATTTAAAGATATGTGAAATAGAGACTATAGTATATTACCAAAAAGCAGTATTATCATGTAGAATTATATTACATGTAAAGTGGTTTATCTATCTTTCTGAGGCTCAGGCTTTCTGAATACATAAGCCTTTTCTCACAATTGCTATCTACTACTTTTAACATTCTTATTTCTTTATTTAGCATATGCATTACAGTATTGACCACATATAAATGTTTTAAATTTAATTTTACAAGCATTTTAAAATCTGACTTGCATACATAAGAAAGCAGAATGTGTTTTGTTTATGGATGGATGGATTTATTTATTTATGGATCTAGGTAGGTGGGGAAAAGTGGAATTGGATTTAATAACTTTTTTTTTTTTTTTGGTTTTTTCGAGACAGGGTTTCTCTGTATAGCCCTGGCTGTCCTGGAACTCACTCTGTAGACCAGGCTGGCCTTGAACTCAGAAATCCACCTGCCTCTGCCTCCCGAGTGCTGGGATTAAAGGCGTGTGCCACCACGCCCGGCTAATAACTTTCTTGTATGTCACAAATTTCTTCCTTATTTATAGTCGTTAAAATGGTTTCTTATAAAAACTGCCTTCAGGGATTTCTGAGTTTGAGGCCAGCCTGGTCTACAGAGTGAGTTCCAGGAAAGCCAGGGCTAAACTGAGAAACCCTGTCTTGAAAAACAGCAAAACAACAACAACAAACACCAAAACAAACAAACAAAAAAAACCTGCCTTCAGAAATGAGAAGTGGTTTTACACTTGTTGATGGAAGCTATATTATAGAATTAAAATGACAGTATACATATGAAAACTAAAACATCTCGTTGCCTGCAATAGATTTGACTGCATATTTATGAAACCCTACTTAATGAGGTCTATAAGAAACCTAAATCTAGTCCCTTACCCATAAATTCAATCATAGTGGGTGATGACATATGACTAAATGATAGTTAAGGTCAAGCTATAATCGATATGTAAACATTCAGTACAATAATGTTTCACTTACATATACCAACAATAATACATAAACATATTATAGATTCAATAGCATTTTTCTCACAATAGAGAATTTTTTCATATTTTAATTAATTCTCACCTCATTCTATTTGTTTGAACGTAAATAAGTAAATTATAATTAAAATAAAAACACATTTTTTAGCCAATATGCATACATGAATTTAACATGTGAAAAAATGGTATAACTCAGAATTACATACAATTTCAGTGGAAACTGTGATTTTTTTTTCATGAAGTTTTTCATGAGGTGTCTACTGTGAATTTGGTCCCTTCTGACCCATTTAGGACATCATTGCTTATTGTTTTCATAGCATTTTGAACTGTTTCCTTTGTGATACATGTTGAAGCCTCAGATTATGCAACTTGTACATATTTTCCCTTCAGGTCAAATGATGAATCATGTCACTTTGATGGTACAGTTTGGCTAATACTTTTTAAACTGCATTTAAATTGTGAGATATTCTGATTATTTTAATAAGCAGGTAAAATGGTAGAGAGTTCACAAAATGTTTTAGTGATATTTTAAAGAAGTTTAGGGAAGACAGGATTGTGGTTATGTAGGCAAAAGTCGATTTGTTTATGATATCTTTTTAAGATTTTGAACTTACAAAAATCTCTCCAGCCTCAAATTTATTTGATTATATAAAACTTAAATATTTCTTGATTACTTAGTAAGTTTCTTAATTTTTCTGTGACTCAGTTTATTCACGCACAAAACAAAAACCACAAATTAATAAAGATATGAAGAATAAATAAGTAATTGTAAACAGCCCAAATGATTAACAAATGAGCACATAATGGAAATATATACTACATTACACAATAGAATGTTATTCAACTTAAGGAAAAAATGAAATCTTGACATTTGTGGCAACACTGAAGTACCTATAAGATTATACTAAGTGAAATAAGCCAGGTACAAATAGATAAATGCCTCATGATTGTGTTCTGTAAGGTACATAAAGTAATCAGACATAAAAGCAGACACTATATAAGAATGATTTCAAGGGACTAGAGGATGAAAGGTGAAGTGTTCTTCTTTCTCTACTTATACATATCTTCTGGCACCATGAGTAAAGTATTGCCTCAGAGCAACCATATCTCCAGTTCATGAAAAGCACAAATATACATGAATAATTTTAGAGCTGTTGTAAAACCATGGGTATCAGAATAATTCATTTGTTATACAATAGGAAAATAATTGCTCTACTTTGTTTTTAGTGAATTAGAATACATAAACACTCTGACATTACTGTCACTTTTAAAAAGCACTTTATTTATCATTATCTAAAAATTAAAATTTTAAATATTATTTTGAGAACTTCATATATAAGGACTATATTCTCATTCTCACTCCTCCCCTCCATCCCTGTGTCCAACTCCTCCCATGACCTCCTTTCCTTTAATTATTGTTTTATATGTATATAGGCATCATCAGATATATTTACCTCTATATACACCTACACATATACCTAGACATACATATATATATGCACATATGTATATGAACCAAGCTGAATTAAGTTAGCACTGCTCATATGTATATATGTCTAGTTCTAACCCCATGGTGTTAGACATTTTATGTGGTATTTGTCCTGTAAGTTGATTTGCATTAGCTGTTTCTCTATGTCTCCTACATGTGCCTCTGTACTTGTATCTCTTTCTGTGTGTGCTGTGTGTGTGTGTGTGTGTGTATCTCTGTCTCTCTTGTTTTCTCTCTCTCCTACAGTTAACCACCTGACACTTTTTATTTAAATATGGGATCATGTTGAATTTCCTCTATTCACATTAGCCTATCAATTGTTGGTGCTGGTCTTGGTCAAGCAACCACATGCCTAGGGAGATGCTATCTAGCAAGAAATGTCCTGGATTCTGTCTCTTCAATTTCATAAGAAATATTTTAATACTATTTATTGCAATTTCAAATATGTAGATCCCATTGTTATCTGCTAAATTCCTCTGATTGGATGTTGTACTTTAGAGAATCAACAGACTGTTGTGCATAATATTAAAAGGTAATCCACACTATAGCCCACTACATTCTACTAACCCAGTCTCCATGCCTCCATGGTCCCCATGTGGCAGCCACACAACTGGTGAATTACTTGCTGTGGAACCTGCTCACATTTCCATCTTTCGCCTTTGGCTAGCTGTCACAAATCCCCATAACCCAGTAAAATCAAAACTCTAGAGGCTGGTAATTTATCAGTCAGAGTTATATCAATAAACTCTCAACCCCAAAACATCCACACAATGAATTCAGAGCCAATTTATATTGAAACATGCTGCCCACCTAGACTGGACAAATTGCCTATACTATTCTATCCCTTCTATGATATTTATAACTACCTGTGGCTATTTTTAGCCATGTGAATTTGATTTGTCCTCTCCTTCCTCCATCTTCTCTGTCCTTCTATTCTCTGTCCTCTGTCTCCAAAACTCTCAGCCCGACCTTCCTTTTTCATTGTCCAATCACAGACTCTAGTCTTATACGTGCCCTCCCCTGCATATCAACAGCAATCTATCACAAGCTTCCTCTGCTTCTGAGTAAGCACCTATATTGACTCTTTTCAGCAGTGAGTGTAGTCAAGAATCAAGAATGAGACTAGAGGAAATAGGGTAATGTTATAATTTTAATTGTCACTTAAACACATACTCTAGTCACCAGGGAAGAAAACCTTAACGGAGAATTGTCTGATAAGGTTTGTCTGTGCCCATGTCTATTGGGGATTGTTTTGTTTTAGTTAATTGATGTTTAAAAAGTCAAAACTGAAAATTGGCTGAATCATTTCCTGTTTTGGATTATCACGCTATATAAGTATAGAGAAAATAAGCTGAGTAGCAGACATGCCTGCTTGCTTTCTTGTCTGTTAATGACAGTGATGTGACTAGCTGCTTTAAGTTTCTTGGTTGAATTTTCCTCAAGAATGAACTATAACTTGGACTCTTAAACTGAATACATCCATTCTTCATTAAAACTGTTTTTTCAGGGTATTTATCACAGCAACAACACCACCAACAAATAGACTTGATACGTTGCAGAAGAAATCTAGGTAACTTAAAATTTGAGGCAGGAGAAATATGAGTTTGACCCCAATCTCAGCAACACATTAAGATGCTTGCTCTTAAAATAGCAAACAAAAGAGCAGGAAGTCAAATAATCAAAACATTTTTATATATTGCACATCCAGATGTCTATTAAATAGTACAGAATATTTCCATTGTTTTCAGTTGCCTGGCTGAATTTGAAAGTAAGATGCTATTGTGAACACACCATATACTTCAGTCACAAGACTTAAAGAAACCATATTGGTACTGTCCAAGAAGCGTACTCCCTGAAAGCTGACCCTCATAGTATTGTAAGGTGGTATAGACACTGCTGAGGGAGAAAAAGTAACAACACTCTTACCCAGCTGGAAAACTTGGGAGCCACAACAGTGACCACATCACCAAGAAACCCCCACTGGGCATGAGTGACACCTATATATTAGAGGTAACCAACAGCTGTCTAGTTGGATCTAAAGCTTGCTCAGTTGGAGTAAATAATACAAATACTGCATACTTGCATATGAAATTCTCAAAATTTAAAGAACATTTTCATCTCATGAGGTCTCATTTACTTATTATTAAGCTTAATTCCTGTTAGAATACCTTAAGGTAAGAAAACAAATGACTGTAGAGTATGGTGGTATATGCTTTTAATCCCAGCACTGGGGAGACAAAGGCAGGCAGATCTCTGTATTTCAGGTCAGTGTCCTGTAAATATTGAATTCCAGGGCAGCCAGGACTACACAGAGAGACCCTGTCTCAAACTAACAAAAACAATTACAAATACAAAATGAGAAAGAAAAAAGTAAACACCTGACAATATGTACTGGTGATGATCATTTCAAACTGGTGCAACCCCTCTAAAAATCAATATTGAGAATTCTCTAAAAGATCTAATTAAAGCTCCCATATGACTAGGCTATCCCACTCCATGGCATATGTTCAAAGGACTCAGCATAGATACTTGATTAGCCATGTTCATTCTTCTGTTCACTCTCTGTTCATTCTTGTTAGAATATGGAAACAATCTCAATGTCCTTTAACTGATGAATAATGAAAAATGACATCTATGTACACAACTGCTATTTAAAAATTAAATGATGTAAATAAAAATTAAATTATGAATGTTTCAGGTAAATGGATGAAACTAGAATTATATTGAATGAGATAAGCCAGATCCAGAAAGACAAATGCTTTGTATCCTGTCTGTGGTTTCTAACTCCAAATCTTCACTTTTGAGTATTGTATAATCTAAAATAGCCATAAGGTCCAGGAACTTATAAAGGACAGGGAGAGGAAGAGTAATTTTTTGACTATTTAATTTACCAAAATTAATCAAAAATATCTACAACTATAAAACACTATTCTAATTTCAAAAATTAGAACAAAATAAACACTCTCCCCACAGTATGTGATTTCTGGCTCTCTAGCTCTATACTCCCAGAAGCTTGTATAAAACCTCTTGTCTTTTGTCTAATATTTTCATCAATAATCCTTGAAATGTTTTGCTGAATGATCTGTGGTTCTGCTACAAAACTTGGATATATATAATAGATGCTGGGTGGCCACGCAAGATTAAATATGAATAATTTTCTTCTGTTATCCAACAGCTACTGCCTCATGGGATGCAATGCCAGATATGACAAAGACATTATGAAGAAGCCAACAGAAGTTTCAGAAATCTATGAGAATATCCCTGCGTTCACAAGAGAAAGAGTGCTATGACAGATTGATGATGCTTTACAGAAGATCCGATGTCTTGGAGGAAGCTTGATGTCTTTGGAGGTGAAGGAAATTCTTGTTAGAAGGTATGGAAAAGTGAAAAAATACAGTGTTATTTATGATTATGCTGATGTTTTTGACATATTTTCTCCTGAGTGATCTTGTTATGGATGCATAGAATGTTGATATGCTACGAGCTAGGTTTGGAATTTTAACTTCATTTATATGAAGACAGTGTTATGATCTTTACAACAGAGTGGAGTGGAGTGCCAACAAATTCACCTAGTATGAAGGGGGAAATTATTGTAGTGTATTATTTGGAGAACAGAAACATTGGTGTGATTTGTTCCCTGTGTAGTACAGCACATATAAGCACTTAGGAGCACAGTCAAAGATGGGTGGTAAAACTTGCTGTCCTTCACTAAGAAGGAACACTCACAGGAAATACAAACAGGTGACCTTTTAACATAGAAAGTTTGATAGTTGGAGGACAAAATGACGTAGCATATATGTACAAGCAACACTAGATCAACTCAGCAAGATCTCTCTCCCAATCCACCCACCCATCCACCCATCCAGCCATCCAGACATCTATCTATCTATCTATCTATCTATCTATCTATCTATCTATCTATCTACTTATATGTGTATATGCTGTGCATATATACAATAATTTAAAACAAAGTGTTGATTTTGAGTGGGAGTAAGAAGGAGGAAGGGGTAGAAATGATGTGAAGCGAACACATGCACAATTCTAAAAAAAAAAATATTTGGAAGTACATTTGGAAAAGAAAGAATTTTAGTGGTGGGAAATAGAATGGAGGTACTAAGATCTTCTTGGACCATTGAGAGTAGTAAGGGAGCTCCCAAAGTGTCAAAATTTAGGAAATATATATATATATATATATATATATATATATATATATATATATATATAAAACACATATACTCCCAGGGCTATTCTGAACAAGATGAAAAAAGAAATGAAAAAAAAAAAAGACCAAAACTAAATTTGACCTAAATAATTGCTTCATTTTGAATATGACAGTTGTATTCCCCAGTGGCGCCCAGTTCCTAATTAAATTAACAGACTAACATAAAATCAAAATAAAGTTTCACAAAAGGATCATATAAATTTAAAATGTGGAATAAAAGTGATTCCGGCTCTGTCTGCTAAGGAAACTCCAGCACTAGCCAAACTCAAAGTCTTATCAAAACCATATAATCCAGTTGTTAATCTAAAGGAACTCTGGGGTGCTAAGGAATGGGGTAGTTGATCCCAAGAGTATAAACTCATCAAGAGTCATAATAAGAGTAACTCTCGGGGCTGGAGAGATGGCTCAGTGGTTAAAAGCACTGACTACTCTTCTGAAGGTTCTGAGTTCAAATCCCAGCAACCACATGGTGGCTCACAACCATCTGTAGTAAGATCTGACACTGTCTTCTGGTGTGTCTGAAGACACCTACCATGTACTTACATATAATAATAAATAAATCTTAAAAAAAAGAAAGAAGAGTAACTCTCTATTTTAAAGAGACAAAAGGACTTTAATGAGGACTTAAAATGAGACATTTAATTTAAACAATAAGAGAGAGAGAGAGAGAGAGAGAGAGAGAGAGAGAGAGAGTTAATTTGTAGTATCTAGCTATTTACTATCAGATGTCAAAGATAAAATGAAATTAGAATTGATTACTATAAAAACCAGAATTCTTGTTCCTTTTAAAAAAGAAGAAAAGGCTATTCTAGAAATATGCAACATGGACAGTATTTAAGAATGGCTTAAATTAAGTAAAAAATAAAGAAAATGTTTCAGACCTAAGTATTCTTTCAAAGGCAATGTGATAAAATACATATATTCAGATACAAGCTTTATATGTGAATATTATAAAGTCTGGACAAACATCACACACACATCGCACTTTGAACTCAGAGAGGTAAAATTTAAGAGGATAACATTTTTAAGTCCCTTTACATTATTGAGTTGGTAATTTGAATTGAATCCTTTATTTTAGTTATTTAAAATAATTTCAAAGTTTGAAATAGTTTTTGTAGTCACAAAATTAAACCTTTGACTAAGAGTTTCCAAAATTGGGTTCTTACAAACTGTGATCTGTCATAAGATGTTAATTTGCATCCATTTGAAATAGATGTTTCAAATCCCTTCCTGTCCGCTGCAGCACTGGAGTTCCTGGCCCAGGGAGTCTCTGGACACCCACAAGGACCCACACAGGATCCCCTACGGGATCCTAAGACCTCTGGTGAGTGGAACACAACTTCTGCCAGGAGGCAGGTTCAAACATCAGAAATCTGGGCACCTTCCCTGCAAGAGGAGAGCTTTCCTGCACAGAGTACTCTGACAACTGAAACTAAGGAGAGAGCTAGTCTCTTATGTCATGCTGATAGAGGCTAACATAATCACCTGAGGAACAAGCTCTAACCAGAGACAATTATAACAACTAGCTCCAGAGATTACCAGATGGTGAAAGGCAAATGTAAAAATCCTACTAACAAAAATCAAGACCACTCACCATCATCAGAACGCAGCACTCCCTCCCCACCTAGTCCTGGGCACCCGAACACAACCGAAAAGCTAGACCCAGAATTAAAAGCATATCTCATGATGATGGTAGAGGACATCAAGGAGAACTTTAATAACTCACTTAAAGAAATACAGGAGAACACTGCTAAAGAGTTACAAGTCCTTAAAGAAAAACAGGAAAACACAACCAAACAGATAGAAGTCCTTAAAGAAAAACAGAAAAACACATCCAAAAAGTGATGGAAATGCACAAAACCATACTAGACCTAAAAAGGGAAGGAGACACAATAAAGAAAACCCAAAGTGAGGCAACTCTTTAGATAGAAACCCTAGAATAGAAATCTGGAACCATAGATGCAAGCATCAGCAACAGAATACAAGAGATGGAAGAGAGAATCTCAGGTGCAGAGGATTCCATAGAGAACATCAGTACAACAATCAAAGAAAAAAACAAAACGCAAAAGTATCCTAATTCAAAACATTCAGGAAATACAGGACACAATGAGAAGAACAAACCTACAGAAAATAAGAGTTGATGAGAATGAAGATTTTCAACTTAAAGGGCCAGCAAATATCTTCAACAAAATTATAGAAGAAAACTTCCCAAACCTAAAGAATGGCATGCCCATGAACATATAAGAAGCCTACAGAACACCAAATAGACTAGACCAGAAAAGAAATTCCTCCTGACACATAATAATCAGAACAACAAATGCACTAAATAAAGAGAGAATATTAAAAGCAGTAAGAAAGAATGGTCAAGTAACATATAAAGCAGGCCTATCAGAATTACACCAGACTTTTCACCAGAGACTATGAAAGCCAGAAGAGCCTGGACAGATGTTATACAGACACTAAGAGAACACAAATGCCAGCCCAGGCTACTATACCCGGCCAAACTCTCAATTACCATAGATGGAGAAACCAAAGTATTCCACGACAAAACCAAATTCACAAATTATTTTTCCATGAATCCAGCCTTTCAAAGGATAATAACAAAAAGAAACCAACACAAGGATGGAAATTATGCGCTAGAAAAAGCAAGAAAGTAATCCCTCAACGAACCAAAAACAAGACAGCCATAAGAACAGAATGCCAACTCTAAAAACAAAAATAAAAGGAAGCAACAATTATTTTCCTTAATATCTCTTAATATCAATGGACTCAATTCCCCAATAAAAAGACATGGACTAACAGGCTGGCTACACAAACAGGATCCAACATTCTGCTCCTTACAGGAAACCCATCTCAGGGAAAAAGACAGACACTACCTCAGAGTGAAAGGCTAGAAAACAATTTTCCAAGCAAATGGTCTGAAGAAACAAGCTGGAGTAGCCATTCTAATATCAAATAAAATCGAATTCCACCCCAAAGTTATCAAAAAAGACAAGGAGGGACACTTCATACTCATAAATTCCACCAAGAGGAAATCTCAATTCTGAATATCTATGCTCCAAATGCAAGGGCAGCCACATTTCTTAAAGAAACTTTAGTAAAGCTCAAAGCACACATTGCACCTTATACAATAATAGTGGGAGACTAACACACCACTTTCATCAATGGACAGATCTTGGAAACAGAAACTAAACAGGGACACAGTGAAACTAACAGAAGTTATGAAACAAATGGACTTAACAGGTATCTACAGAACATTTTATCCTAAAATAAAAGGATATAACTTCTTCTCAGCACCTCACGGGACCTTCTCCAAAATTGACCATATAATTGGTCACAAAAAAGGCCTCAACAGATACAAAAATAATGAAATTGTCCCATGCATCCTATCAGACCACCATGGACTAAGGCTGATCTTCAACAACAACATAAATAATGGAAAGCCAACATTCACTTGGAAACTGAACAACACTCTTCTCAATGATACCTTGGTCAAGGAAGGAATAAAGAAAGAAATTAAAAACTTTTTAGAGTTTAATGAAAATAAAGCCACAACATAACCAAACCTATAGGACACAATGAAAGCATTTTTAAGAAGGAAACTCATAGCTCTGAGTGCCTCCAAAAAGAAACTAGAGAGAGCACACAGAAGCAGCTTGACAACACACCTAAAAGCTCTACAACAAAAGGAAGCAAATTAACCCAAGAGGAGTAGACAGCAGGAAATAATCAAACTAAGGGGGGAAATCAACCAAGTGGAAGCAAGAAGAACTATTCAAAGAATCGAACAAAGGAGGAGCTGGTTCTTTCAGAAATTCAACAAGATAGATAAACCCTTAGCCAGACTCACTAGAGGGTGCAGGGACAGCATCCTAATTAACAAAATCAGAAATGAAAATGGAGACATAATAACAGATCCTGAAGAAATCCAAAACACCATCAGATCTTTCTACAATAGGGTATACTCAACAAAACCAGAAAGCCAGGACGAAATGGACAAATTTCTAGAAAGATACCAGGTACCAAAGTTAAATCAGGATCAAGTTAAGGATCTAAACATTCCCATATCCCCTAAAGAAATAGAAGCAGTCATTAACAGTCTCCTAGCCAAAAAAAAAAAAAAAAAAAAAAAAAAAAAAACCAGGACCAGATGGGTTTAAGTGTAGAGTTCTACAAGACCTTCAAAGAAGATCTAATTCCAGTTCTGCACAACTATTCCACAAAATAGAAGTAGTAGGAACTCTACCCAACTCATTCTATGAAGCCACAATTACTCTGATACCTAAACCACAGAAAGATCCAACAAAGATAGAGAAATTCAGACCAATTTCCCTTAAGAATATAGATGCAAAAATCCTCAATAAAATTCTCGACAACCGAATCCAAGAACATATTAAAGCAATCATCCATCCTGACCAAGTAGGTTTTATTCCAGGGGTGCAGGGATGGCTTAATATAAGGAAATCCATAAACATAATCCAGTATATAAACAACTCACAGACAAAAACCACATGATCATCTCGTTAGACTCGGAAAAAGCATTTGACAAGATCCAACACCCATTCATGTTAAAAGTCTTGGAAAGATCAGGAATTCAAGGCCCATACCTATACATGACAAAAGCAATCTACACCAAACCAGTAGCCAACATCAAAGTAAATGGTGAGAAGCTTGAAGCAATCCCACTAAAATCAGGGACTAGAAAAGGCTGTCCACTCTCTCCATACCTATTCAACATTGTACTTGAAGTCCTAGACAGAGCAATTTGACAACAAAAGGAGATCAAGTGGATACAAATTTGAAAAGATGAAGTCAAAATATCACTTTTTGTAGGTGATATGATAGTATATATAAGTGACCCTAAAAATTCCACCAGAGAACTCCTAAACCTGATAAACAGTTTCAGTGAAGTAGCTGGATATAAAATTAACTCAAACAAGTAAATGGCCTTTCTCTACACAAAGAATAAACAGGCTGAGAAAGAAATTAGGGAAACAACACCCTTCTCAATAGTCACAAATAATATAAAATATCTTGGCGTGACTCTAACTAAGGAAGTGAAAGATCTGTATAAAAAAAACTTCAAGTCTCTGAAGAAAGAAATTAAAGAAGATCTCAGAAGATGGAAAGATCTCCCATGCTCATGGATTGGCAGGATCAACATTGTAAAAATGGCTATCTTGCCAAAAGCAATCTACAGATTCAATGCAATCCCCATCAAAATCCCAACTCAATTCTTCATCGAATTAGAAAGTGAAATCTGCAAATTCATCTGGAATAACCAAATCCTAGGCTAGCAAAATCTCTTCTCAAGGATAAAAGAACCTCTGGTGGAATCACCATGCCTGACCTAAAGCTTTACTATAGAGCAATTGTGATAAAAACTGCTTGGTGCTGGTATAGTGACAGACAAGTAGATCAATGGAATAGAATTGAAGACCCACAAATGAACGCACACACCTATGGTCTCTTGATCTTCGACAAGGGTGCTAAAACCATCCAGTAGAAGAAAGACAGCATTTTCAACAAATGGTGCTGGCACAACTGGTTGTTATCATGTAGAAGAATGTGAATCGATCCATTCCTATCTCCTTGTACTAAGGTCAAATCTAAGTGGATCAAGGAACTTCACATAAAACCAGAAACACTGACACTTATAGAGGAGAAAGTGGGGAAAAGCCTTCAAGATATGGGCATAGGGGAAAAATTCCTGAATAGAACAGCAATGGCTTGTGCTGTAATATCAAGAATTGACAAATGGGACCTCATGAAACTGCAAAGCTTCTGCAAGGCAAAAGACACCTTCAACAAGACAAAAAGACCACCAAAAGATTAGGAAAGGATCTTTACCTATCCTAAATCAGATAGGAGACTAATATCCAATATATATAAAGAACTCAAGAAGGTGGACTCCAGAAAATCAAATAACCCCATTAAAAAATGGGGCTCAGAACTGAACAAAGAATTCTCACCTGAGGAATACAGAATGGCTGAGAAGTACTTGAAAAAATGTTCAACATCCTTAATCGTCAGGGAAATGCAACTCAAAACAACCCTGAGATTCCACCTCACACCAGTCATAATGTCTAAGATCAAAAATTCAGTTGACAGCAGATGCTGGCAAGGTTGTGGAGAAAGAGGAACACTCCTCCATTGTTGGTGGGATTGCAAGCTTGTACAACCACTCTAGAAATCAGTCTGGTGGTTCCTCAGAAAATTGGACATAGTACTACCGGAGGATCCAGCAATACCTCTCCTGGGCATATATCCAGAAGATGTCCCAACCGGTAAAAAGGACACATGCTCCACTATGTTCATAGCAGCCCTATTTATAATAGCCAGAAGCTGGAAAGAACCCAGATGTCCCTCAATAGAGGAATGGTTACAGAAATTATGGTACATTTACACAATGGAGTACTACTCAGCTATTAAAAAGAATGAATTTATGAAATTCCTAGCCAAATGGATGGACCTGGAGGGCATCATCTTGAGTGAAGTAACACAATCACAAAAGAACTCACACAATATGTATTCACTGATAAGTGGATATTAGCCCAAAACTTTGGATACCCAAGATGTAAGATACAATTTGCTAAACGCATGAAACTCAAGAAGAATGAAGACCAAAGTGTGGACACTGTGCCCCTTCTTAGAATTGGGAACAAAACACCCATGGAAGGATTTACAGAGACAAAGTTTGGAGCTTTGATGAAAGGATGGACCATCTAGAGACTGCCATATCCAGGGATCCATCCCATGATCAGCCTCCAAATGCTGACACCATTGCATACACCAGCAAGCGTTTGCTGAAAGGACCCAGATATAGCTGTCTCTTGTGAAACTATGCAGGGGCCTAGCAAACATAGAAGTGGATGCTCACAGTCAGCTATTGTATGGATCACAGGGCTCCCAATAGAGGAGATAGAGAAAGTACCCAAGGAGCTAAAGGGATCTTCAACCCTATAGGTGGAACAACATTATGAACTAACCAGTATCCTGGAGCTCTTGACTCCAGCTGCATATGTACCAAACGATGGCCTAGTCGGCCATCACTGGAAAGAGAGGCCCATTGGACATGCAAACTTTTTATGCCCCAGTACAGGGGAATGCCAGGGTCAAAAGAATGGGTATGGGTGGCTAGGGAAGTGGTGGTGGGTATCGGGGACTTTTGGGATAGCATTGGAAATGTAATTGAGGAAAATATGTAATAACAATATTAAAAATAAAAATTAAAAAAATTAAATAGATGTTTCTTAATCCAATGTGGAAATTATACCTCTGAGAAAGTGAATAAATCTTTAGTTAGATTAGCAAATATGCCTAATATATTATATGGCATGCTGACTCTGACTCATAATTATTTATTGTGTATTTGAAGCTTGCTAAAATAAAGTATTTAAATTTTTCTCACTATGAATAATTGATAAATATTAGAATTAACTCATAAGCTAATTATTCAAACTTCATCAACCATATATATATTTGTACTGAGACATATTTATATGACAAATAGGCACAATTGTTATTTTCAATTAAAACTTTTAAAAATAAAATTTAAAATTATAAATAAGCCTTTTTAAAGTTAGAAGTATGCTGATACATATTTAACGTAGCCCATACATTCACTTTTCTTTAAAATACAAATGTTTTCTGTCATTAATTTCTTATTCATATCTGGCAGCTGAGGTCAGGGAAGTCGAAACTTCCAGTTCATACAAGTTTATGAGACACAATTCACAGATATCCACACAAAATGATGTTCAGACTACTGAGGTTGCTATCTTGAAATTAGTCATAGCAATATAAATATCATAGAAATCAGCAGTATATCAAGATCCATCTCTAAAATGAGTTCTTAAATATTTTCAATTATTTTCTAGTGTAACATCCTCAGCTCTCCATGGGAAATTGTGAAATGTGGATTGGATGGCAACAATCATAAGGAGACTTTTGTAGCAGCTTTCTTGAGCTAGTTAGCATTTGCCTCTATAATACCAGGTTTAACGACTTGGTCTTGGACCTCAGTCTAGCTGGACTCAGCTGAGTTCCCTTCTCAATCCTGACTTCCTCTTCAACAACAAACATTCCAGACTGAAAATAATAATCATGTCAACTTTCTTCATCTATATCTATTAAAAATTTTGAACAAACACTACCAGATTCTCGGAGCTCATTTGTACATGTCAGTTTTAAGTTTCTCTCTGGTATATCTCATGGTTACCAAAGTATGTTATTCCTTGTATCAGTCAACACCAAAAGGTACAGGAACTCTCCTGGTGTAGCTTAGCTGCCTAGCTTCATTCAGTACCAGAAAAACAAAAGAAAGTTTCATGTGAAACAGCTAGCCTTCACATTAAAAAGTCATTTATAATACATATGTTACATACACAGTATATATTCTAATATAAAATTATATAATATAAATCATATATAATTCCTCTTACCTGATTCTGTTTGAGGCTCATGTTCTTCCTCCTACTTTTCACTCTTTACTGAAAATACCCAGTCACTATAACATTAATTAAAGCTGAGTTCAGTTCACACTGTACATCTTCTCTTCACTGTACAGCTACCTTTCTTATAGAGCGAAGGCTCAACTGCCTATGAATAGCACCACCCACAGTGGGCTATGCCTTCCTACATTCATTAACAATCATGATACTATCCCTCAGAAATACATATAAGCCAATTTGCTACAGGCAGCTCCTCAGTTGAACTCTGGTTTGTGTCAATTTGTCAAAAAAAAAAAAAAAAAAAAAAACCTACCCAGAATCCCAGAATTTGGTGCTTAACAAGAATAATCCAATAGCATTAGGGAAATTTGTTTTTATAATGAACCATTTATATTATTGGAAGGCAGAAATTGAAATCCTAGTCATTGTGTGATAAATTGTATTACTTAGTTATTTCAAAAAAAAAAAAAAACTATAAAGGAATATCAAACCGAACCTTTAAAGTTTTAATTTATTTTTCATAGAACATAATATTCACATAATATTCATTATAAATGTGCTTATATGTTTACATATTCATAGATGTGTACACACATACATACATATATTCATGCATGCATACATACATATATATATATATATATATATATATATATATATATATACATGCTAGTTAATTTTTTCCAAAATGTTTGAAAGAAATGTATATCAGATTTCAGAAATTTTCAGACCGTGGAATATATACACAGACTTACAGTACTATCTTAGGCATGGAAAGCGAATTTAAGCACAAAATTCATTTCATAAACATCTTTGCACATCGACTAAAGGAACTTATATGCATTATTTTTTCATTCACCTACATTTGATGGGTGAAACTGTATTTAAAGTTTATGTAAGATTAAGTATAGAATTTTCCACTTGTATCATTGCTTCGTGGGCTTTTAAGAGGAGAACAATGCTCCTAGGAGCCCAGGAGTAGGTACAGCATGCTTCTGCACACCTAGTGAGATTTTCCCCATCTGCCCAACAGGCTGTACAAAGTTCACCATCTTCCCCAAGGGTCAATGGACCTTTCCTACCCAACCAGAAATCTCAAGAAATCTTTTTATCTTCACCAGGCCTGCAGAGGGAACTTTGCCTGTGAAGCAAAAAAATTTCTCATTCACATGAATGAAAAATTCCCTTTACTCTAAACTTTACTCTAGCTGTATTCAACATATTTTGATGCATACGATTTCTATTATATTTTTACTTAAGGATTTCATCGTGTCTTTTCATTTATACTTTTTAAATTCAAATATTATCATTACATGTGGGGGAGTATGTCTTTATTAAATACATTATTTCCTCTAATTAAATATTTATGGGTGTTCACACATGCATATAATGTGCTTGTCTCCAGAAGTACTCCACTCCTTATTCTTTGTCCTTTCCTCCCTCCTCTCAGAACTTCACAATTTATTTTACTCTTTGTTTAAATTTAATAACCATTACTGCATTTCATGATTCTTGTGTATACATGGTTCTTTCTTGAGCATGGATAGGCTCTCAGTGCCTGAATTCCTGATAAAAAGTGACACTCCCTTTCTAAGCCACTGTCAATTAACAGTAACTCCTCAAGTAGAGGATGCACATCATGTCATGAGCCTTTCTGCCACCCTACTGGAAATGTTTTTTTCTGAATTGTTATTGTGTAAATCTGTTTTGCGGGGGAGTGGAGGGATGGATTTTGAGACAAAGTTTCTCTGTATAGCCCTGGCTATCCTGGAGTTCACTCTGTAGACCAGGCTGGCCTTGAACTCAGAAATCCACCTGGCTCTGCCTCCCAAGTGCTGGGATTCAAGATGTGTGCCACTATTGCCTGGCTAGTGCAAATCTTGTGTAGGCTGTCTCACCCATTGTAGGTTCATCTGTGCAGCAGCACTGTCCTATTTGGCAAATATCATATCAAAAGAGATATACACTTGTTATAACTCCTACAGACTTTTAGCCCCCTCTTTAATGATGATCCCTCAGTCTCTGTGGGTATAAGTGTATTTTTTAATCTATTTCTTTTGGTATCTTATTTTATTTTATTCTGGTCCAGGGTAAATTTTGTATGATACTAATCCTTTGTAATTTATCTGGACTTCGTTAAGCCTGGACAAATACTTTCAATATATGCTATATGATCTACATACAAATCCTTTATGTTCAAGAATTTAAAAGGCTTTTGTCTTATTGATATATAATATTTAGTGTTACTTGTAACTAAAATCATAGTAGTTACAAATGAGACTTAAGTGTGATAATTATTTTTACTGTAGTTCTATACACTTAAGACTGTCCAGCATACAATGGCATTGTATTATTGACTTGGTAATTTTTTTTTTAATTTGTAAACTCTCAATTGTATAAATGAGCCTTCCCTCATACCATTGTATCAAAAATATGATGGTTTTAATCTGGTGTTCTTTATGCTTTGTGTAGCATTAAGGGATAATCCGTTAACATGTCATTAACTCTTGAATTAATAACAGTGAAATAAAGTTAATATGAGAACTACTTAAACATGCCAAAGAAAAAGTTAATACAAGGAATAACAGATGACCTAAAATTTATATTTAATTTTACATTCTGGCAGGTGTTTTATATCCTTTAGATTTTAAAATACCAATGTCTCCCATTAGTACAACCATTCTAAAAATACAACAGAAATGCAAATATATTAATGTGCTTCACCAAGGTCATGTTGGTGTTATTAGAATCCAATTACCCTCTATAAAATATTTCCTGAGTATAGTTAATAGTAGTACATGAAAAGTGCTTATTTTGGTTTTAGAAACTTTCTCTTTCAAAAAATTATAAATTATATGTAAGGTTGTAGGTCATGATAAAGAGTGAGCTACTGCACCCTTAACCTGTCTTCTTCAGTGACATCTTCATAAACTATAATACTGAGCCATACTCAAGACATCCAATAAAAGTATTTTTACCATTCAAAAGGTACCTTTTGTTCAGGACCACACTAATTTCTTTCCTGCCCCATTTTGAGCCCAGGAGACAAAATTCTACTATTCAGAAAAAGAGAGGAAAAAGCATGATTTGGGATCAGGCTACATTGCTTCAGAGTTTGCTATACTATTTTGTGCTATAGCCTCTCTATAGTAATGACACTGTTGTCATAAGATCACCATTAGTATAATGACAGAATTGTGCTAAAGCAGTGTTTATTGTAAGCATATTAATCAAAAGACATGGGAACTCAAGGCTTAAGGTTTATATATGTTCAATGATTGTGGGACTTCCCACCATATTTATCATTCAAAGGTTTCCACAGAAAGGTTCTCATTAGAAAAAAAATGTGTCTGGAGAGATAGCTCAGCAGTTAAGAACATTAACTTCTCTTCCAGAGTATCCAAGATTAATTTCTAGTACCTAAATGGAAACTCACAAATACCTGTGATTCCAGTGCCAGGAATCCAATGTTGCCTCTGTGTATACCAGGCTTAAACATAGTGCACAGATATATATTCAGGAAAAACACCCATGCACATAAAATGAATACCTCTTTTGATTGTGGCACTTGAAATTATTAAAAGTGCATGGCAATACTTAATGGAAACTCTCTTAGTCCAGGTTTAAATTGCTGTGATAAAATGGTACTACCAAAGCACCTTGGGGAGGAAGGAGTTTATTTCATCTTATAACTTACTCTCAAGTCACACTTAATTACAAAGAGAAGTTAGCGCAAAAATTCAAGGCAAGAACCAAGAAGCAGAAGCCCTGTGAGGGCACTGCTTACTGGCTTTCTCCCATCATTTGCTTAGCCTACATTCTTATACTATCTAGAACTACCTCCTCAGGGGTAGCAGCACTCAGAGTTGAGCTGAGCATTCACAAATCAATAATCAACCAAAAAATGCCCCTACACACTTGCCCAGATGCCAACCCTGTGAAGTCATTTTCTCAGGGGAGGTTCCTTCTTCCCAATTGTCTTCATTTTGTAACAAGTTGACATAAAACTTAGGCAGCACCAAAAGCCTGCAGTGTCATCACCTGCTTCACCTCTATCCCTACAGTCAAAATTAATTTTCTGTTGATATGATAAAATTCCATTAACAAGAGGAAAGTGTTTATTAAGCTTACAACTCTCAAGTAATACTCAATCAATGAGGAAACTCATGGCAGCATCTCAAGGTAGTAACTGAAGCAGAAGCCATGTGTAAACACTACTAACATGTGTGCTCCCTAGGGCTTGGCAAACCTGCTTTCTTATATACCCCAGGATAAACTTCCCTGAGGTGTTGCTACACACAATGGACTGGTGCTCTCACATCAATTACTAATTAAGAAAATCCCCACATAGTATAGGCTACAGGCCAATGTTATGGAGACATTTTCTCAGTTGTGGTTTCTATTCTCAGATAACTTCAGCTTATACTGTTGAAAATAAGAAGACCGTTGCTCACTTTAAAGAAATGAGTTGCTTCAAACCCTAAAATAAAATTATCTTCTTTAGAGAACATATTGAAATAATGTTTTAAACATACACAGATTTGGAAGATTGGTCATTATTGATTTTAGAAAGAATGGGATGATTCTATGTGGATTCCGCTTTAACTTGCTGAGTTAATATAAGATATCATAGAGAGCTGACAAGATGCCTTCATGATTAAATGCATTTGTCATCAAGCCTTGTGATCTCAGGTCAATATCCCCAACCCACATGGTACATCATCTATCTATACATCTATCCTATGGTGTTTTAAGTGAGAATGGTACATATATCTCATATATTTGAATGGTTGGTCCCTAGTTGGTGGAATTGTTTAGGATATATTAGGAGGTGGGGTCTTGGAGGAGAGGATGTCACTAATTTTGAGGTTTCTAGAACCCACAACATTCTTAGCTGTTTAACTCTGCCTTGTCCTTGTGGATCATATGTAAGCTCTCAGCTACTGCTGCAGTGCCATGCATGTTTGCCTGATGCCATGCTCCCTGCCTTCATGACCATGGACTCCAACCCTATATGTTATCTCTTTTAAGCTGACTTACTCATATTTTTTTCATGGAAATAGAAAAGTTAACCAAAACACTATCATCTCTTTGTGTGTGTGTGTGTGATATTAATAAAATTACAAGAAGTCATGAGTTTGGAAGAAATGTAAGTCATGGAAATACATAGATGTGGGAAGGGAAGGTTAGTAAATGTTGTAAATGTAATATTCATACATGAAATCTCAAAAAAAAAAAAGAAAAAAGAAAAAGAAGTAGTGGGAAAAGTATAGACACAGAAATAATTTGGACACCATAGCTTCATGTGTTAATGTGCAATTCATCAATCCATTTTAATGTTTGTGGAAAAAAACTAATTCCACTTGAAACTGAAATGAGTTCACAGTCATTTTTTCACAAGAAAAATATTTACATTTTTTTTCTTCTAGCTTCTGGGTTCTTTTTAAAGAAAACACCTCTAATATCTATACACTTTTCTCAGGTTTAAGTTCTTATTTATAGTGATTCATGAAGAAATATGCAGTAATTCAATGTAGGTTTTTTTCAGATTTCACTAATAATAAAATTATCACTTTGTTTTTTGCCACTGTTTAAGTGGAACTTTGCTTGACAGTAAGTAAAACACTGCTTTTCATAAATGTCTTTCATCTTTATTTCATTCAACAAAGTTCTATATAACAGTTAATCTTTGCCAGTCATGGCATTTTCATGGGTATTTACTAAAATGTTTTCCTGTTTTCTTGATGTTAAACAGCAGGACCTGAAACAGAATTTGCCATCTGTTTCTTGTAGGATGCAACATTAAATGTGCATGATCAACAGCTAGACCTTTTCATACAGAAGGAATAAGATTGTTGCTTTCTAGGCTTTTCCTCTCTGAACAAGAAATTGTTTAGTTCTATGCTGACATCTGGCCCTTCAGGTAAAGAGGGTTGATAGGACTATGCTCTTCTCTGTTCCACAGTTGGACTAGCAGCCATGAGAAGTTGAACTATTAGAAGCATTAGAGGAAATGCTGCTACTTCAATGGGTTACTTTTCCATAAATGTGTGATTTTCTTAGCAGCGTTCAGGTTTGCTGCTGTTTTCCACTCTGTGCCCTTGAGCCATAATCCACTCACTTCCAATTGATTACTTTTATAGGACCACTTTAGTGCCCATTATGAGAAATATGTGTCATTATTTTCCTATTTTGTTTTGTGAAAGAATTCCCTAAAGCTGCACTAACCACATATGACTATTTAAATTTGAATTCATTTTATAATAAATATAGCTTGGTCTCATTTCCAGAACTCAGTGGTCACATATGAATAATGACTGTGCTGTATAGCAAAACAAATGTAAACTGTTTCTCTTTCTATCATTCACAGACAGCACTGTACCAAAGCATTACACACTGTGGTTCAAATGCAGTTTCCCTGAGTGTTATTAAGGGATACTCAACATCCTAAAGTATAGACTCTTGTATTACAGAAATGTGAATATATTCTGTGGGGTAGGCTTTGCTACATCCTTAATCATCTGATGTTTGTGCAGTTCTCTATAATTTTGATAAGTTCTTGCTGTTATTCAAAGAGCAAGTAGTACAGGGTTTTGTTGACATAAGATTTGGAGAAAGTAAGGGACTCAGGGAAAATAGATGTGTTCATATTTATCACTGTGCATAGCATATTTTACCATGTTTAACTTACAAAGTATCACTTGCTCATGACAAGCAACTAGGAAAATGCTTCAAAAATGTGATCTTGGGAATAGACTGTTCTTTCCTGACAGCTACTCTAGTAAGTTTTGCTGTAAATCAGGTTTGTAATTTTGGCAATTAGTACTACTAGATGACCACTGTGATGTGGGAGGCAGGGCTGGGTTTGTTTTCTGTCTATTCACAAATTCATGCTATGAATTTTGTTCTTCAACTTCCTTCTATTGCTTTGAAGAACCCCATGGACATCCTTTCAGGAATGAGTTTTGTATTCCCAATGTTTACAGAACAAATATTCATATCCTGTGCTGATATCTTTTAAATGTGTCCATATTCTGGCAATTTTGATGAATTCCTCTAAGATTAACCCACAAATATTCATTTGTTCCACTGTTATTTTTATTGACCCTTTGATGTCTGTCAATACCTAAATCTGTCTTGCTGGTGGTATTTTATGTAGCATTATTTGAGCCCAAATTTCCTAATTAAGTTCGCCTCTCTTACTGTTATATTATATGTATTATCAGGAGGTAATATTACCAATTTTCTCAGTAATTTATTGTTTTGGATGACAAACAAGTCTCCTTGGTCACTGTTTAATGCCATTCATTTGTTTGAAAAGCAGTTTATGTGGTATGTGTCTGGGATCACTCAGAGATTTGCCAGTCTGAAAATTAATATATTTTTTAACAAATAAAAGGCTTAATTAAATACTGGCAGGATCATGGATACTGCCAGGCTAATACTAGAGACACATGCTCAGAATATGGTCATGAATCACATTAATCAGGGCCTTATAAAGGCAAATTCACAAAGCTATATTTTTCCCACCTACATGTGGTCAGAGGCAGGCATACATTATGTTGTACTTTCTGCTTAGGTACTTCCTGCCTATGTGTGATCAAACACACATCCTATATAATTGGGGCAAAAAAGCTTGTTTACAGAAGCAAAAACATGTGGCTTTATCTTACATGAACAATAGCCCCCAGCATTCCTGGAATTTATTGGTCCTTGGGTAAATGGGGCTGACATTTTAGAGGCATTCTATTTTATAGATCTCTTAAGCACAGGAGTTTAAGTTTAAAACATAATATTAGTCCTCACACATGCTCAGAGCACTGGAACTATATCTACTTGCTGGCAGGAGCAAGTCCTGTGCAAACAGTTGCTGTTTAAATTCTTCTGCAGATTCTAATGGTCTCTTCATGTGTCCTGCATAGACCTACTTTTATTTGTCTGTCTATCTGGCTATCTATCTACTTACAGTCTCCTTCTCTGTTTTAAAAACATAGGTTTAAGTAATGTTCATTGTTTCCAGGTAAACATTTTTTGTTCCCTGTGCATTTTCTGCCTTATGCATAGAATGATTTTTTTTTCTGAGTTCACACAAAAGTGCATTTGATTTTCTTAATTTTAGGCATTTTATTTTATGATTTATGTGAGATACACTGGGGTATTTTAATCCTGTGATTCAACCATATTTAATAAACAAGAACAGCTACACATTAATTCTTTTTCTCTTGTTGGTTCTTATAATTAACGTAATTTACTTATTCGTCTTAAATGTCTGGTAAATATTTGTATTTAACATTATTTTGAAGAATGAAAGAAGTTTTATTTTTTAAACATTTTATTAATTTTTTTGTGAGTATCATATCAGGCATCCCAGGTATACTCATGTCCTGGTACCCTCTTATCCATCCTCTGATCTTGCAAACCAACCCCAAATAAAACATATGCATGCACAAACAAAGTAAACAGAAATACAAAGCATAGAAAAATCTCATCATGGAAGGTATAGTGAGTCATATTATATGTATCTGTTCACACATCTTCACATTCAAATGTTAACTGTAATGAGTCACTGATCTGGTTTGAAATCTCTGGCTTCTGTGACACCATGAATATAAAATCTTCATCATCAAGATTCTTCTCAATTATCCAGTTGTTGACATGTGTCATGGTCTCTGGAAGTCTCCTGACTTAACTTTTATCCCACACTGCCATCACCACAGCCCTATAATACTGTGATGAGCACCTTGTCACTCACCTAAGCACAGCAGCCAGAGGTCTCAGCACAAAGGGATGCATTTAATCACAGTGCTTAGGAGAAAGAGTTAAGTGGATCTATGTGAGTTCAGGGTAGCCTGTTCCTCAAAATGAGTTCCAGGACAGTCAGGGCTGTTACAGGGAGAAACACTTTCTCAAAAACTGTTGCATATGCCAGCAAGATTTTGCGAAGAGTACCCTGATATAGCTGGCTCTTCTGAGGCTATGCCAGTGCCTGGAAAATACAGAAGTAGATGCTCAGTCATATATTGGATGGAACACAGGGACCCCAATGGAGGAGCTAGAGAAAGTACCCAAGGAGCTAAAGGGGTCTGCAACCCTATAAGAGGAACAGCAATATGAACTAACCAATACCCCTTGAGCTCATGTCTCTAGCTGCATATGTAGCAGAAGATGGCCTAATCAGCCATCAATGGGAGGAGAGGCCCTTGGTCTTGCAAATATTATATGCCCCAATACAGGGGAATACCAGGGCCAGGAAGCAGAAGTGTGTGGGTTGGAAAGCAGGGTGGTGGGAGGGTATAAGGGACTTTTGGGATACTATTTGAATTGTGAATGAAGAAAATATCTAATAAAAAATTGAAAAGAAAAGAAAAGAAAAGAAAAGAAAAGAAAAGAAAAGAAAAGAAAAGAAAAGAAAAGAAACCACCACAAAAACAACGACATCAACAGTACAAAAATCTTGACAAGCCAAGGCTTAGCCTTTGCCTTGCTTGCTATCTGTTCCAGGTTCTGTTCAAACTTTCACCCACATCTTTTAAAAAAGATTCTGCACATTTGTGATTGAAATGGCATGGACTGTTTGACATCTAGTTGGCATAGGAAGAGTCCTTCCTACTGATTGTCCATAATTTCCTAGGAATTGCACATACACACACACATACACACACACACACACTCACACACACACACACACACACAGAGAGAGAGAGAGAGAGAGAGAGAGAGAGAGATGTATTTAAAGGACAGTGTGGAGAGGTGTATGGAAAGATATGGAGGAAGGAAAGAATTGGAGAAATGTAATTAAATAAAAATAAATAAAATAACTTATAAATAGAATATCATATTTTCATAATAAATGTATAGACATTGTTGGTATTTTACTCTTATAGCACTTGTGTTTTTGGAGTTGCCACATTTCATGCACTTGTAGACAAAAATAACTAGTGGTTACCTATTAGGATAGCATGATCTGATAATATTTAATCTTAACTAATATACTCATTTGGCCAGGGTGCTCATATTCTGCGAAGTAAGACTATGGTATCTCAAAGCCTAGACAAAATTTAATCTGTAAATTTGATATTTAAGATGTATTACTATGTGTTAAAGTGCTATAATTAGTTCAGATTCTAGATTGTGTTCATTTTATAGCATCATTTTCCTGTGTGTTGACTCATTTAATGTCGTTGACAGATCGTTCATGCAGAAATAATATTATCTGTCACGAGTTCATTTTGAAGATTAAATGAACAGAACCAAGCAAGTTCTCTTAGCAAATTGCCAGAAATGCCAATTAAAGCTCAGGAGTAGTTAGAAATTGTCATTAACATTATTCGCTTTAGCAGTCATAACAAGAACAATCTACTGTGTATAAACTGAGAAGCTTGGCAATTAGAGGCTTTGTCTATTAATGGTATCAGGCATAAAATTTATAGTAGCTTAATTCAATACAATTCTGCATGAAACTTTTACTAGAAGTCTATAATTATTTACTCTAATATCAGAAAAATGACAAAATGTATAAACAAATTAGTAGTTAATCTCCATACTTAACACAGCTATTACCATCCAAAGGCCAAATTTTTATTTCCACACATCTGTATTTCCTATACCGCTATCTAATACCTCATTCATATATACATTTAATTTTTTTATCTTTGTATAAGTATGAATCCATTTTATAAAACCATTTTTTTTCTGAAGATTGTTTTCCATATACAATACAAGATAGTACATACCTGGCTCTGGAACAAAATTATTTTAAGTTTATGCTTTGAAATCAACTCTCCAACTTACTTAAAATATTTTTGTATAAGTATAGAGATGACAACCTTTCTTGTTTCAATTATCTCTAACAGGGAAATTTGGCCTGGAAACATTTCAACTTTTAATTTTGCTACATTGCGCTATTAATCACATACTGAGTCACAGATTTACATATAATTCTTATGTATTGTCATTTAATAGTAAGTTAATGAAAATGGTTAGATCTAATAATATAGAAGTATTAATCAAAATTAAAATGCTAGTTTTTAAAGAACCTTTTTTTCTAAGTGGGAGTGAGGGAACAGGCAAATGTAAATCATGTAAAACCTATAAGCAGGGAATAAACCTAAAACTCAAATAGAGTAAGACATTCCAGGCTAAAAGCAATCTAGAGTTGCTGTTTCAGAACTTTTTCAAAATGAAAGATGATTAAAACTAACAGTGGAGTTTTGATCAAGTAGCTAAAATGTATGAAGACTATAAACAGAATTTTAATGTCTATTTCCTCATATCAAAGAAACAGATGAGAGCTGTACTTAAGCTGTGTGAATACACAGGTTGGAATAAGCACAGTGTTTCTTTCTTTGTTCTGCTTATCCCTGGGCATAAGCCTGGATGCTTCTAGCCTCCATAAAATCTAATCTTCTAATCTGACTCCAAGATGATTCAATCTATCTTTCCTTGGCTTCTGCCTATATTGTTCTGCTTGGCCACATAATGACTTTGGCAATATGTTCTAATCTTCTGGCAACTTCTTGTTTTCTGGCTCCTTCTAGTTTTACCTGTTTCTGTAAAACTGTCCATACACACACACACACACACACACACACACACACACACACACACACCACCTCCCTCTCCCTCTCCTTTGCTCTTAAGTAGCCTCTTTCTTGTACTGTTCCCATGTGAGTTGGGCATATCCTACCTCTGTCTCATCCTGTCAAATCTTTCTCTGATTCATCACTTTGTCTGCCCTTCAATTAGATGTTACTTTCAAACATGTCTGCTTCCTTTTACACACTCACACTAAACTTACCTTTGTTGTTATGGATTAAATATGTGTACTAAGGCATGTCTATAATCTACCCATATCATACTGTATCTATGACATGTCTTCATTCTGGCTGGATCATATAGACATAGAAGATCTTTGAAAATTATCTCTTGTCAGAGTAATCATAATTCTGGATTAAAATCCTGTACAGAAAAATTACATGAATTACCATAAAAGTGTAACACAAGAAGTATCCTATCAATGTATTCTAAGGCAAGTGCCATAGTTTAAATATAAATGTCTCCAAGAAGTTCCCATTTTGTATGTTTGTTGGTACTCTGGTGCTGCTATGTTGGAATAAGGTAAAGATAGGGCAAAAAGGTGAGAGGCATTATACCTAAACTCGGTGCCCACTGGTCTTCTTTCTAATTGTGAAGACTTGAAGAAAAGCTCTACCACTTTGTCTCACTACCATAATGCTCTGCCCAAGTACATGAGGCCAACCACATAGGACTGAACCCTCTGAAACTGTGAGATACAATAAACATTTCTTGCTTTCAATTATTTCTGTCAGATTTTGGTCACTTTGAAAGATAGATAGATAGATAGATAGATAGATAGATAGATAGATAGATATGATCTATCTTTTTATATCCTTTTACATCAATCCTCACTTACTGCTACAATTTTGATCCTGAAAAACTGTGCCATTATTTTATGTGTTTTTGAAACAGTGACTGATAAATAGTATTTCCATCAATTGAAATGGAAAGAGTTGAAAGAGATCATTGAATTGGTCAGGATATCAGTTTAATTTGGCCTTACTATTATATGTGCAATGCTAGAATAGGCTATTATGGTCTTTATAGACCAGAAGTGAGATTTACGATGCAATGTATTATTATCATTTACATAGAGACCATGATGCCATTACATTCAATTGAGGATTGAATGCATGCAGATAAAGCAAAGAAGTCACAAAACAGAAGTGAAAGTAACTCCAGCATGGTAGTAATATGGGATAGTAAAGCCAGCAAATTTCTGAAGAAGACAGCCACCACATTCAGAGAATGTGGGACTCAGATAGGCAGCCTATTTTGGTTGAACTGAGCTCGCTCCGGGGACCTAGTAGAGAACTCTACAAGGGACAGAAAAATAAGCCACGTTCCCAGAGTCAGGTGCCTGACACCACAGAGCCCACAACTCAATAATTCTCTATCAGTCATGCAGACAATGTCCCAAGATTCCGATATTCTGGCTAGACTCTACCCCCTTACTATAGCCAGGTATGCTTGTCCCCACAGTTACTTGATAGCCCAGTCTATTATAAAAGGTGTTGCTTGACCCCTCCTTGCTCTCTTTAAGCTTTCACCTTTCTTATTGTCTTCCCTAGCCCTCTTTCTCTCTCTCTCCTTCCCTACTCTCTCCACATGGCCATGGCCAGCCAATCTTTCTACCTTCTCTTTCTCTCTGCATTTCTTTTTTTTTTTTATTTTATTAGATATTTCCTTTATTTACATTACAAATTCTATCCCGAAAGTTCCCTATACCCTTCCCCCACCCTGCTTCCCTACCCACCCACTCCCACTTCTTGGCCCTGGTGTTCCCCTGTACTGCCTTTCTACAATAAAGCTCTAAAACCATAGACTATCTCTGCTCATCAAGGCCCACCTTGCTTGGATGATGGGATAGGCTTTTTCCTAATGAGCCACATCTAACCTCCCACCAGAAGTCCTTCCTGGGCTCTAGCCATGGAACAGACCAAAAACTCTTGCCTGGCGTGGGAACCATCAAGAGCCCTCTCCCCCAACCCTCTCCTCCCTTCGACCCTGGGGCTGTTGATCCACCCCGGGGGCCCTTATTCTGTTCTCAGCTCCTCTGAGATATCCAGTGTGGGATGCTGGAGTCTGGGGACCTGGTGCTTAAGACTGCCCCTTGTCCTCCACCCACCGTGCTGGTGTCAGTGGCTCCACACAGCCAGACAACCACCTGAGGCTGTGTGGAAAATGTGCAGCAGTCATCCCATATCTGCCCACTGGAACTCTGACAGAAAGTGGGTTCTCTCTTCACTTTCCCCCACACCTACAGCCCCAGAAGAGAACATCTTGCATTAGATACCAGATAAATAAAATGTCACCAGGGAATGCATCTCTTGGTCATCATAGTAATCCTGAATTAAGTAATCATAGTAATTAAGTAATTCATAGTAATTAAGTAATTCATAGTAATCCTATGAATTAAGCAATGTTTCTTACTATTACACTTAGACCACAAACACTGAAAGTAAAACAGATAAATTAGTAAATTACTAAAGTAAGAATCTCTTGTGATTCAATAAGGAGTACCAAGAAAGTAAAAGAGAACATGAACACTTATGAGAATAGTATGATACAAAATGTCCATGTGATCCCTTGTAGGATGCTGTATTACAAAGTAGAATGGTAGTTGCCAGGTGTTCAATCCCCATGATTCAACTCCCCTACAATTATGACTTGAAATTTGGGTCACTTTTCTGAAATTCATATAGATATTTGATTCCCAGTTGAAAACTATTAAAAGATGAACATTTCAATAACATTTGTTTTTGTCTTATGAGGTCTGACTCTCTCACACAGGGGTTAACCAAGCTCTCAGAAATAGGCTAATCTTCAGGGAAATTAATGATTTCTCATTCTCACAGAAGTGGAGTAGTTACTAGGAAATTACAGTGCTGAATAAGTGAGGTTTATATCTAAGGTTTTGTCTTATCCACATCTGTCCACTTGCCTTTCATCTTTTCTGACATTAAATGAAGCAGTATATGGCCCTCTCCAAAGCTATCATAACAGCATGGATCTCCATTCCCCAGAATTATGAATAAATGTACTCATTTCTTCGACAATTACCTTATCACAAGCATTCTGTCAAAACAAAAGCAAACCGACTAAAGTACAGATGTGCCACAAATGCTTAAAATTTTTGAAGAAATTTTCTAAACTGTCCTCATTCACTTACTCAATGAAGTGTTACAAGAAGAATATGAGGTAAGAGTATAATTACCTCACTTCCATCAAATCACATTTTTAAAAAATCTAGCTATTGTCTAGACAAGGAGAAGATATACCAAGTGTCATACCTAGATGAAGAGCTACAGACAAAAAAGGTTTCCAAAAAAGAATCTGTTTTCTTTTTTGTCATTCCTTTTCTTTTTTATATATTTTACTAGATATTTTCTTTATTCATATTTCAAATGTTATCCCCTATCCTAGTTTCTCCTCTGAAAATCCCCTATCCCCTACCCCCTCCACTGCTCCCCAACCCACCCACTCCCATTCCTGGTACTGGCATTCCCTTATAAGAGGGCATAAAACCTTCACAGAACCTAGGGCGTCTCCTCCCATTGATGACCAACTAGGCCATCCTCGGCTATATATACAGCTAGAACCAGAAGTTCCACCATTAGTTTTCTTTGATTGGTGGTTTAGATCCAAGGAGCTCTGGGTGTACTGGTTAGTTCATATTGTTGTTCCTCCTATGGGGCTTCAGAACCCTTCAACTCCTTGGGTACTTTCTCTAGCTCCTTCATTGGGGACCTTGTGCTACTTCCAATGGACTATTGTGAGCATCGACTTCTATACTTCCCAGGCACTGGCAGAGGCCCTCAGGAGACAGCAATATCAGGCTCCTGTCATCAAGCTCTTGGTGGCATCTGCCATAGTGTCTGGGTTTGGTGTTTGTTTATGGAATGGATCCCCAAGTGGGACAGTCTCTGGATGGTTGTTCTTTCAGTCTCTGCTCTGAACTTTGTCTCTGTAACTCTTTCCATGATTTTGTTATCCCTTTTAAGAAGGATTCTGAGCTTCTGGGCTAATATCCACTTGTCAGTGAGTTTATATCATGTGTGGTCTTTTGTGATTGGGTTACCTCACTTAAGATGATAACCTCCAGATCCATCCATTTGTCTAAGAATTTCATAAATTAATTGTTTTTAATAGCTGAGTAGTACTCTGTTGTGTAAATGTACCATATTTTCTGTATCCATTCCTCTGTTGAGGGACATCTGGGGTTTTCCAGCTTCTGGCTATTATAAGGCTGCTATGAACACAATGGAACATGTGTTCTTATTAGAAGATGGAACATCTTCTGGGTATTCAACCAGGTTTTCCAGTTTTGTTGAGTATAAACTTTTGTAGTAGGATCAGATAATTTGTTGGATTTCCTCAGATTCTGTTGTTATCTCTCTCTTCTCATTTTTGATTTTGTTAAGTAGGATACTGACCCTATGCCCTAGTCTGGCTGGGGGTTTATCGATCTTATTGATTTTCTCAAAGAGCCAGCTCCTAGTTTGGTTGATTCATTCTGTTGTTCTTTTTGTTTCCACTTGGTTGATTTCAGCAAAGATTGATTATTTCCTGCCATCTACTCCTCTTTGGTGAATTTGCTTCCTTTTGTTCTAGAGCTTTTAGGTGTGCTGTCAAGCTGCTAGTGTATGCTCACACCAGCTTCTTTTTGTTGGCACTCAGAGCTATGACTTTTGCTCTTAGGAATGCTTTCATTTTGGCCCATAAGTTTGGGTATGTTGTGGCTTCATTTTCATTAAACTCTAAGAAGTCTTTAATTTCTTTATTTCTTCCTTGACCAAGTTATCATTGCGTAGACTGTTGTTCAGCTTCCACGTGTATGTGGGTTTTCTATTATTTTTGTTGTTATTGAAGATCAGCCTTAGTCCTTGGTGATCTGATAGGGTGCATGGGATTATTTCAATATTTTTATGTGCTGAGGCCTGTATGGTGACCGATTATACGGTTGATTTTGGAGAAGGTACAATGAGGTGCTGAGAAGAAGGTATATCCTTTTGTTTTAGGATGAAATGTTATATAGATATCCATTAAATCCATTTGTACCATAACTTCTGTTAGTTTCTCTGTGTCTCTGTTAAGTTTCTGTTTCCAGGATCTGTCCATTGATGAGAGTTGGGTGTTGAAGTCTCCCACTATTATTGTGTGAGGTGTAATGTGTGGTTTGAGTTTTAGCAAACTTTCTTTTTCTTATTAGATATTTTCTTCTTTTACATTTCAAATGCTATCCCGAAAGTTCCCTACACCCTCCCCCTGCCCTGCTCCCCGACCCACCCACTCCTACTTCTTGGCCCTGGCATTACCCTGTACTGGGGCATATAAAGTTTGCAAGACCAAGGGGCCTCTCTTAATGAATGTGGATGCCCTTACATTTGGAGCATAGATGTTGAGAATTGAGAGTTCCTCTTGGTAAATTTTACCTTTTATGAATAAGAAGTGTCCCTCCTTATCTTTTTAGAGAATTTTAAGTTGAAAGTCAATTTTATTGGATCTTAAATGGTTACTCCAGCATGTTTCTTGGGACCATTTGCTTGGAAAATTGTTTTCCAGCCATTTATGTTAAGGTAGTATCTGTCTTTGTCCCTGAGGTAGGTTACCTGTATGCAACAAAAAGCTGGGTCCTGTTTATATAACTACTCTGTTAGTCTATATCTTTTTATTCGGGAATTGAGTCCATTGATATTAAGAGATATTAAGGAAAAGTCATTTTTGCTTCCTGTTATGTTTGTTGCTAGAGTTGATATTCTATTCATGGGGCTATCTTCTTTAGGTTTGTTGAAAGATTACTTTCTTAATATTTTTGTGTGTTTAGTGTCCCTCTTTGTGTTGAAGTTTTCCCTTTATTATCCTTTGAAGGGCTTATTTGTGGAAAGGTATTGTGTAAATTTCGTTTTCTCATGGAAAACCTTGATTTCTCCATCTATGGTAATTGAGAGTTTTGTTGGGCATAGTAGCCTGAGCTGGCATTTGTCTTCTCTAAGGTCTTTATGACATCTGCCCAGGATCTTCTGGCTTTCATAGTCTCTAAGGAGAAGTATGGTGTAATTCTGATAGTTCTGCCTTTATATGTTACTTGACATTTCCCCCTTACTTATTTTAATATTATTTCTTTGTTTTGTGCATTTGGTGTTTTGATTATTATGTGTCAGGAGGAATTTCATTTCTGGTCCAACCTATTTGCAGTTCTGTAGGCTTCTTTTATGTTCATGGGCATCTCTTTCTTTAGGTTGGGGAAGTTTTCTTCTATAATTTTGTTGAAGGTATTTACTAGCCCTTTATGTTAGAAATCTTCCTTCTTGTCTATACCTATTATCCTTAGGTTTGGTCTTCTTACTGTATTCTCGATTTCCTGGATGCTTTGTGTTAGGATCTTTTTGAGTTTCACATTTTCTTTGATTGGTGTGTCAGTGTTTTCTATGGTATCTTCTGCACGTGAGATTCCCTCTTCTGCCTCTTGTATTCTTTTGGTTATGCTTGTGTAATGTCTCCTGACTTCTTTCCTAGTTTTCTATTTCCAGGTTGGTCTCCCATTGTCATTTCTTTATTGTTTCTACTTCCATTTTTAGATCCTAGAAGGTTTTGTTCAATTCTTTCACCATGTGACTGCATGTGTTCTCTTGTATTTCTTTAAAGGAGTTATTTATTTCCTGCTACGCACACTCCAGTGAAGATTGCTTGGCAGGCTGAGAGGCCTGGGAACACTCACGATACAAAGAGTTTCATGGAAACTCACCTCCTGGAACTTTGGCGTTCTCATAACCCATATACTCACACCCTACCCCTGTGTTAGTCTGGTGTATGGGTCCACGTGCTCTCTTTTAGTATTATCTTATTGTAAGTGCCTTTTAAGATTGAATTCTGATATAGCTAAGCCTTCACCAGTGTTCCAATGTCCCAGAAAATACCTGAAGACTACAAACTTGGAATTCAGTAGGAATTCAGTAAGAAAGTTACCTATTCAGTAACTAATTAAGCATTACAAAGGGCAGGAGCTGGAGCAGCTCAGGGCTGGTCTGCAGAGTGTTTACTTGGGACAGCAGCCAGTCTCATCAAAAACAAAGCAATATACATTGGCCTAGCTAATAGGTGGGTTTGCCATGAAAGAGTTAGGGAATCCCACTGAGACAGAGATCTTCAGTACAGCCAGGTATAGCAGGGTACTTGGAATATTAGAAACAAGTTGGCAAATTCTTCTGACAAATGGACATTCTCCACAGATACTTAAAAGTTACACTCATACAAGAATTTATCAGGGCCCAGGAAATAGGGGAGTTGTGGTATTGCATTATTCATGAGAAGGTCTGCTAGAGCAAAACCCCTGGTGGTGGACTTAACAATAGACTAGCTTTACACCAGGCTCCTTTCTTTGTGGCAGAGGCCTGATCCCCGCCTTCTTTTGATGTATACATTCCTTTTGTATTGTGTCACTGTAACTAGGTGGATGTATCTCGCCTGGTTTCTTGTTATTCTTCTGTATAAAAAGTTTGATTTTTCTGTATAAAATTGATGCTCGACTTGACAAATTACATTCAGATTATACACAGTCTCCTGTGTGCATCTGTCTGTCATTTCTGCCAACTCCTTGCCCATCTACACCCAGACACGCATCCTACACAGACAATGGACCCAAGAGGGTCTGTGGCAATTTCCTTCTTATAGTCCTCCATCATCATCATGAGAAGTGACTTTAGACCCATATCTTGCTTTTCTGGTGTGATGGTGTATCCAGGACTCTCTATCGTTGGATGGTTTGGTTCTGATGATGCCATGTAACCTTGGTTCTGTTGCTTCTGTTCTTATGCTTGCCTCCTATCATCTGATCATCTCAAGTGCTGGCTTCCCTCAGTATGTCTGATTGGAGCTATCCTTCCTGTAATCTTGGTTGATTTAGAACTCTTCAGAGTCCAGTTTTCTCTGTGATCCTGTGATTCTGGGCTCCTGTGAACCTGAGATTCTGGGTGTGTCAGAGTTCTTGGCAGACAAGCTTCCTCTGAGTCTCTGAGATCCTGGTGTGACCAAGCTTCTGGGATCCTGGGATCCTGGAATCCTATGATCCTGGACATGTTACAGTGTCTGGAAGTGGTACCTCCTCTGGGGGACCATGGGGCTGTCTGCTGTGTTCAAAACTAAGGTAGACCAACACTGACCGTGGAAGGAACCTGAGCAGCATGTTGGGCAGGTTTTCTGTATTCCTACTCTTGCTGGCACAGGCCCCTCATGGTTGTTTTGAAACAGATGTTAAGTTCGACTCACCAGTGATCCTAAGATCCTGGGCATGCTAGGGAGCCTGCATTGTGGAGAGTCCTCTGGGGACGGTGGGACTGTCCACTGAGTTTGTACCCAAGGTGTCCTGAGGCTTGAAAATCTGTTTTCTAAATAAACTCTCTGATAATTAAACAGTCCTACATAAGGGTACATTTGTCATAGGTCAAATCAATCTGGATATTGGATAATTAAAAGGATAAATAGATTTTTCTCTAAAACATCAATACTTGAACATTTGGTTATTTTCATTTGTTTTGTTAAAGCAAACACACATGTCTCCTTTTGGAAAGGGGGAGAACACAGGTCTTGTTTCTTTTTTCAGTTTCTTAGATTTTATTTTATAAATATATCCTCTCTCCTTTTAGTGAATTATATATATATATATATATATATATATATATATATATATGTATATATATATATGTATATATATATATATATATATATATATATATACATACATAAAACCGTCTGCATTATTAGTGTCATTAAACCACCATCTCCTCTTCAGTTGTAATGTCATTTTATTGAAGATCTATGCTGTATATGTAGAAGATTCTGAATTGAATTACATTATTTTGGTAATGTAATCAAATACAGGAAATAGAAAACATTGTTGGGAAAACTTTACAGTGGGTAGAAAAGCTTTGATAAGCAACTAGAATTGCTCACATCTGATTTGTATGATACATAGATAGTGATATTAATACTATTATCTTTCCTCTTTCTTTTGGTATGGTAACTGGGACTTATTTCTATTTAAAAAACATAATTATCACTTAAGGAAGGTATAGTGATTTTCTTGAAATTATGCAAACTTTTTTTATAAGTTTATCTTTATCCAAGGTGTGTGTGTGTGTGTGTGTGTGTGTGTGTGTTTCTTTAAGTTATCTTTTGTGGTTGTTTGAACAGAAAATCTCTCACATAGGTTTGTATCTTTGAATAATTATTCTCCAGTTGGTACAGCTGATCTTGCTGTTTCTTGGAGTAAATATATCACTGGAAGAAGATTTTGAGAGTAAAAATCTTTGCCTACTTTTAGTGTGATCTCCTTGCTCTTTGCTGGTGGTTGACGATTATAGTGCTCAACTTCTTATTTCAGCTGTCATGCCTGTTATCTGCTGTTTAGCTCCTCTGCCATCATGGAGATAGACTCCTGTCCCTCAGTGCATTGGTTTGGACACATTAAAAACAAAAACAAAAACTCAGAGTCAGCAATAATGTGTCAGTGTGATATTAAGGACGGAAATCAATGAAGCACTTCCCCTTGCTGTAATTTTACCAAAGGAAAGCCTAGATTTATCTTCTACTCACTTTCCATTTGTCTTCTATCATGTGTACCTTTTGTTGTATTAGTCTGAATCTGTTCCTAGCTCCATACTGTCTTGTAAATCTTTTGAAAAGCAACCAAGATGATTTAAATCTAATTTGTATGATACATAGTGATACTAAAACTACAATCTTTCCCTTTTCTTTCAGTGTGGTAACTAAGACTCCTACTTAGAAGATATAGTGATCAATTAAGGAGTGTATATTCCTGTCCCTGTGTCTGTCTGTCTGAGTGTAGGCTTTACTTTCTAGTTCATTGAACAACAAAAAAAGCATCACTTGGGAAAGGGACAAGAGGTAATTTATAGAAATCTTTAAGAGTTTTGACAAGGCAAAATGGCTAAGATCAAAAATTTAGGTTACAGCAGATGCTGGCAAGGATGTGGAGAAAGAGGAACACTCCTCCACTGCTGATGGGATTGCAAGCTTGTACAACCACTCTGGAAATCAGTCTGGCGGTTCCTCAGAAAATTGGACATAGTACTACCAGAAGATCCAGCAATACCTCTCCTGGTCATATACCCAGAAGAAGTTCCAACTGGGAATAAGAACACATGCTCCACTATGTTCATAGCAGCCTTATTTATAATAGCCAGAAACTGGAAAGAACCCAGATGTCCCTCAACAGAAGAATGGATACAGAAAATGTGGTACATTTACACAGTGGAGTACTACTCAGCAATTAAAAACAATGGATTTATGAAATTCTTGGACAAATGGATGTATCTGGAGGATAGCATCCTTAGTGAGGTAACCCAATCACAAAATAAGTCATTATATATGCACTCACTGATAAGTGGATATTAGCCCAGAAACATAGAACACCCAAGATACAATTTAAAAAACACAAGAAAATCAAGAAGAGGGAAGAACAATGGGTGGATACTTCATTCCTCCTTAGAAGAGGGAACAAAATACCCATGAAAGCAGTTATAGAGACAAAGTTTGGAGCTAAGATGAAAGGATGGACTATCCAGAGTATACCCGACCAGGGGATCCATCCCATAATCAGCCACCAAACCCAGACACTATTGCATATGCCAGAAAGATTTTGCTGAAGGGACCCTGTTATAGCTGTCTTGTATGAGGCTATGCCAGTGCCTGGCAAATACAGAAGTGGATGCTCACAGTCATCTATAAGATGGAACACAGGGCCCCCAATGGTGAAACTAGAGAAAGCACCTAAGGAGCTGAGGGGGTCTGCAACCCTATATTTGGAACAACAATATGAACTAACCTGTACCCCCAGAGCTCATATCTCTAGCTGCATATGTAGCAGAAGATGGCCTAGTCGACCATCACTGGGAAGAGAGGCCCCTTGGTATTGCAAACTTTATATGCCCCAGTACAAGGGAATACCAGGGCCAAAAAGTGGGAGTGGGGGGAGGTAGGGGGCCAGGGTGGAAGGAGGGTATAGGGAACTTTTGGGATAGCTTTTGAAATGTATATAAAGAAAAATATCTAATAAAAATAAATTAAAGCCTGGCATGGTGGTGCACGCCTTTAATCTCAGCACTCGGGAGGTAGAGGCAGGCAGATTTTTGAGTTCGTGGCCAGCCTGGTCTACAAAGTGAGTTCCAGGACAGCCAGGGCTATACAGAGAAACCCTGTCTCGCAAAACCATAAATAAATAAATAAATAAATAAATAAATAAATAAATAAATAAATAAATAAATAAATAAATAAAAGAGTTTAAGAGTTTTGACAAGGGATGAAGTCACTGACAGCTGACCTAACTGACCAGATAACAAATATTATCAAGCAATATCCACAAGCCATTTCTAGCATTTATGTTAGATACTCATTTTGTAAGATTGTTCCAACCCATTCATTATTTACAGCAAATATATATCAGAATACACACATGCTTTACTCTTGGGTAAGGGGGCATAAAAATTATAAGAATATACCTATACATTAGCTTAGGTTGTAAAAATTGATTGTGTGTGAAATTCAAGGAAAATGAGGTTGATTTTTCTACATTGCTCTCTAAAGGCAAGTTAAACAGACAAGCAGAGTACAAAATAATATAGCAATCTTAGGTGACATAGAAATCTATTATTAACTTTTGCTATAAAGTTCAGAAAAAGTTCCAGTCTCTGAGAATATAAAAGACAGATGTATCATAATATGATGCCCAATTTCTGTAACTTGAACAGTAGTATTTCATATGAATACCAGACAAATTCATTACAAGTTGATGCTGGGAGATTGTCCGGAGTTTAATAGCACTTGTTCTTGCAGAAGGCCTGGCTTACATCCCTCCTATTCACACAGTGTTTCACAAACATCAAAAAAACCCAGTTTCCAAAGATTGTAGTGCTATCTTCTGGCCTCCACAGTCATTGTGCCCACATGATTCATATACATACAAATAGAACATTCATACACATAAAATAAAATCACAAATTTCATCACTGTGTCAAATAAAAACACGTAAAATTACTGTAAACTATATAAATGACTTTAATGCCTCACTTGCAGATGAGTCTGTTACTTTCTTGCACAGGGATGTTACAGCTGTCAGACATGTAGAGCATGAGCTCTACATGTGGAACCTTGTTTTGTCCACACCAAGGCAGGATGAAGCCCTTAACTGTGGAACCTTGTTTTTGTCCACACCAAGGCAGGATGAAGCCCACAATTCTGCAACCACAATAGACAAAGAAAGGCTTTCCCTGTACTAATGCAAACGCTTGAACACATTTCAAATGCTTTCTATATTTAGTATTTCTTAGTCACCAGTAAATGTTTAACAAATCAGCAGAGCAAAAAGAAGTATGTACATAAATTTCAGCATCTTGAGACTCTGAAGCTGGTAATGGACACAATTTTTTGGTTTGGGTTTTAGTTTTGGTTTTCTGCTTTTCAAGACAGAGTTTCTCTGTGTAACAGCCCTGGATGTCCTGGAACTCACTCTGTAAAACAGTCTGTGTTGCATAAATTACTTTAATCCTGGCTTGGGATTTTTAGACTGCCTTTGGTTTGAGAGTTACTGGATAAACACACACACACACACACACACAATCTTTATATTTACAATAAACTTTAATCAGTCCAATAGCTAGGTAGATACCTATTAGAATACTATTAGAATAAGCTTTTCTATTGATAACCCTGAATTATTGCTTACTATTTACCATGTTTCCTCTGGGCTACTCTTAATTCATGCCACCATTCCTGGCTTACAATTTATTTTTAGAGCTTGAATTATGTAGATATTCTTTTGTTTTTTCTCAAATCTTTATTTTTATCATTCTATAACATTATTGTAGTTTCACCAGAAATATATCAAAATATCTTGATCTGTTTAATATGTAGGCTATAAGTTTAATAATTGTTCCTTGCTTAGTATTTTAAATGTCTTTTCTATAATTTATGGAGACAGATATTCACCAATGGCTCAAAAATAACTTCAATTATTTATTGCTTATATACTATTTGATATTCATGTATCCTTAATTTTACTGATTTTATAATTTACTAAAGTTAATGTGGGTATTTTCCATGAAGCTTTTCCAATTCTTCCTATATGCCTTTTGCTGCTTGTCTCAAATATGGAAATAGGATTTTTGCTGCATGAATTTTTATAATTGCTGTATTTCTTTTGGCAAATTATTGTTAGTGTTCAATATGATCATTTATAATCCTATCTTCTATAGACTGGGAACTATTTTCTCCTAATATAGCCACACTAGCTTCTTTTAACTAATTATTGTGAGATGTGTCCTTTTGTGGTTTCATTTTGACCATGAATTATTTTATGTTACACATACCTTTAATAAACAGCATATGGCTTTAATTATCTATACACCTTTTATACTAATATTTTCTGTAATATATTCAAATCACACAATATAAACCATGTCCCACACATTCTTTCTCGCTTTCTCTCATTCATCCATATCAACATAAATTTATTATAACTTATTAATTTTAATTTTTATTGCTATAATATTTTCTTCTTGTTAAGTATTTTATGTTTAAAGGGTTTGGACTGAAAATATTTGAAATAAATTCTGAAACTGTTTTACTTAAAATTATTTTATCCTTCTCCTTACTTCACTTATCTGTATCTACTATATTTTCTTCAAATTTTTTATCATGAGCAATTATTTAAGAAGTATCATTCTTGGTTTTGCACTATCACCCTTTGGGCATTTACAATTTCTTTCTTTTCTTAGACATTAAAATAATTCATTGTAGCTTAGTTTGTATGCATTTGAGTGTGTGTTACAATTAATTTTCCCTTTTTAATGCATTATAATCTTTCTATTTCTTTATCTTTTTATTTTACCTTTATGTTTTACATATGTACATACATACATACTACACACACACACACCACACACACACACACACACACACACACACACACACACATATATATATATATATTTTACATTTCAAATGTTGATCTCCCCTCCTGATCTCCCCTCCACAACCCCACCCCCACCCCATCTGTCTCAGGGTTTTACTGCTGTGAAGAGATACCATGACCAAGGCAACCCTTATAAAGGATAACATTTAATTGGGGCTGGATGAAAGGTTCAGAAGTTCAATCCAGTATCATCAAGGCAGGAACATGGCAGCATCCAGGCAGGCATGATATGGAGGAGATAAGAGTTCTACATCTTCATCTGAAGGCTGCTAGCATAATACTGGCTTCCAGGCAGCTAGGGGGAGGGTCTTAAGCACATGCCCACAGTGACACACCTACTCTAACAAGGACACACATCTTAGTATGGTTACTCCCTGTGCAAAGTATATGCAAACATCACACCATCCCCTTTTCCTTTGCCTCTAAAAGGGTGTTCCCCTACCCCCTACCCACTCCTGTGTTACCCTTCAGCATCCTGCTTTCACTGGAGCAACAAGCCTCCACAGGACCCAGCACCTTCCATCCCATTGTGGCCATTGATGCCAGATAGGGCAGCAGCCCACTGCTAGATATGTATCTGGAGCCATAGACCCATGCATGTCTACACTTTGGTTGGTAGTTGAGTTCCTGAGAGCTCTGTGGGGTCCAGTTAGTTTATGTTGTTCTTCCTATCTGGTTGCAGTCCGGTTTAGTTCCTTCAGTCCTTCCTTAACTCTTGCATTGGGGTCCCTGATCTGAATCCACTGGTTGACTATGAGTATCTGATAGAACTTTGAGTACTACATTGAAAAGATAGAGGTAGTCTTATCTTGTCACTGATTTTAGTGGGATTGTTTCAAGTTTCTCTCCATTTAATTTGATGTTGGCTGTTAGTTTGCTGTATATTGCTTTTACTAAGTTTAGTTATGGGCTTAAATTCCTGATCTTTCCAAGACTTTTAACATTAAAGGGTGTTGTATTTTTAAAGGCTTTTCAACATCTAATAAAATGATCATGTGATTCTTTTCTTTGAGTTTGTTTATGTAGTGCAGTACATTGATGGATATCTATATAATGAACCATCCCTGAATCCCCGTGATGAAGCTTACTTGATTGTGGTGAATGATGGTATTGATATGTTCTTAGACTCATTTTGCAAGAATTTTATTGAGTATTTTTGTATCAATATTCATAAGCAAATTGGTCTGAAGATCTCTTTCTTTGTAGTCTTTGTGTGATTTAGATATCAATATAAGAGTGGCTTCATAGAATGAATTAGGCAGTATTTTTTCTGTTTATATTTTGTGGAGTAGTTTGAAGAGTATTGTTATTAGACCTTCTTTGAAGGTCTGACAGAATTCTGCACTAAAACAACCTGTCTCAGGTATTTTTTGGTTATGAGACTTTTAATGATTGCTTCTATTTCCTTAGGGGTTATGGAACTATTTAAATAGTTCATCTGGTTCTGATTTAACTTTGGTACATGGAATTTGTCTAGAAAAACATCCATTTCATCTAGATTTCCAGTTTTGAGTGTAGGCTTTTTTAGTAGGAGTTAATGTTCTTTTTTTATTGGTTATTTTATTCATTTACATTTCAAATATTGTCTCCCTTCCCAGTTTCCCCTCCACAAAGCCCCATCTCATTTCCCCTCCTTTTGCCTCTGTCAGTGTCCTCTCATTCACCTCCTATTCCTTCCTCACTGCTCCAGCATTCCCTTACACTGGGGTATCTACAGAACCAAGGGTCTTCCCCCCCACTGATGCCAGTTAAGGCCATCCTCTGCTCCACATGTAGCTGGAGCCATGGGTCCTTCGGTGTGTACTTTTTGATTGATGGTTTAGTCCCTGGGAGCTCTGGGTAGTCAGGTTAGTTGATATTATTGTTCCTCCTATGTGGTTGCAATCCCCTTCAGTTTCTGTCGTTTTGTCTTTTTTTTTTTTTTTTCTGATTCTGTTAATTTAAATACTGTCTCTGTGCCCCTTAGTTAGTTTAACTATGTGTTTATCTCTCTTGTTGATATACTCAAACTTGTTAGTTTTATTGTTTTTTTTTTTTTTTGTATAATTTTCTTTATTTCTACTTGGTTGATTTCAATCCTGAGTTTGTTTTTTTCCTGCTGTTTACTATTCTTGGATGTGTTTGCTTCTTTTTGTTCTAAAGCTTTCAAATGTATAGTTCAGTTTCTAGTATAGGATCTCTGTAATTTCTTTATGAAGGCACTCAGTGTTATGAATATTCCTCAACACTGCTTTCATTGTGTCCCATAAGTGTGGGTATGTTGTGCCTTCATTTACTTTAAATTCTAGAAAGTCTTTAATTTTTATGTTTATTTCTTCCCTGACAGAGGTATCATTGAATAAATGAGTTACTCAGGTTCCATGAGGATATGAGCTTTTTGTTCTTTTTATTGTTGTTGAAGATCATTCTTATTCCTGGTGTTCTAAGGGAATGCATGGGATTATTTCAGTCTTCTTATATCTGTTGTGGCCTGTTTTGTGACTGACTATGTGGTCAATTTTAGAGAAGGTACTATGAGGTACTAAGCAGAAGGTATATTCTTTTGTTTTAGGGTGAAATTTTCTGCAGGTATTTGTTAAATCCATTTAGTTTATAACTTCTGTTAGTTTTACTGTGTCTCTGTTTAGTGTGTGTTTCCATGATCTATCAATTGAAGTTTCCCACTATTATTGTGTGGAATTCAATATGTGTTTCGAGCTTTAGTGATATTTCTTTCACAAATGTAAATACCCTTGCATTTAGAGTGTAGACTTTCAGAATTCAGAGTTCTTCTTGTTGGATTTTTCTTTTGATATGTATAAAATGCCCTTCTCTATCTATTTTGATAAGTTTTGGTTGAAAGTCTATTTTATTTAATATAATAATGGCTACTCCAGATTGGTTTTTGGGGCCATTCTCTTGGAAACTTATTTCTCCAGGGTTTTAGTTTGAGATAGTCACTGAGGTATGTGTCTTGTATGCAGCAAAATGTTGGGTCCTGTTTAAGTATTCAATATGTTAGCCTTTGCTTTTTAATTGAGAAACTGAGCCCATTGATGTTGAAAGATATTAAAAGACAAATGATTGTGGGTTCCTGTTATTTTTGTTGATTGAGGTGGTATTATGTTTTTGTGCTTTTCTTCTTTTAGGTTTGTTATGAGAAGATCAATTTCTTGGTTTTTCTTGGATGTAAAATCCTCATTGTGTTGGCACTATTATATTCTGTGGGGCTGGATTAGTGGAAAAATATTATTTAAACTTGGTTTGTCATGGAATATCTTGGTTTCTCTATATCCATTGATTGAAAGTTTTGCTGAGTACAATAGCCTTGGCTGGCCTTTATGTTCTCTTACATTCTACATGATATTGTTCTAGATCTTCTATCTTTTAGAGTCTCTGTTGAGAACTGAGTGTAATTCTGTGAGGTTTACCTTTCGTATTACTTAGCCCTTTTTCCATTACTGCTTTTAATATTTTTCTTTATTGTGTTTATTTAGTGTTTTGATTATTATGTGATAGGGGGAATTTCTTTTCTGGTCTAATCTATTTTGTGTTCTCTAGGTTTCTTGTACATTTTTAACCATTTCTTTGTTTAGGTTAGGGAAATTATATTTCATGATTTTGTTGAAGATGTTTATTGGCCCTTTGAACTGGGAATCGTCATTCTCTTCTATTCCTATTATTTTTAGGTTTAGTTTTTCATTATGTCCTGAATTTCCTGGATGTTTTGGGTTAGGACATTTTGCACTTTGTATTTTTTTCCACTGTGTGTCAATATCTTTTATGGTATCTTCTAATGCCTTAGATTCTTCTTTCATCTATCCCTTGTATTCTGTTAGTGATGCTTGTATCTATGACTCCTGATCTCTTTTTTAGGTTTTCTATCTCTAAGGTTGCCTCCCTTTTTAATTTCTTTATTGTTTCTCCTTCCAATTTTAGATCTTGGATGGTTTTGTTTAGTTCCTTCACCTGTTTGGTCTTTTCTTGTAACTCTTTAAGGGATTTATATGTTTCCTCTTTAAGGGCTACTACCTGTTTACCTGTCTTCTCCTGTATTTCTTTAGGAGAGTTATATATGTCCTTCTTAAGGTCCTCTCTCATATTTATGAGATAGAATTTTAGGTCAGAATCTTGTTTATCAAATGTGTTAGGGTATTCAGGGCTTGCTCTGGTGGGAGAATTGGGTTCTGATAGAACTAAGTGTCATTAGTTTCTGATGATTATGATCTTGTGCTTGTCTCTTGCCATCTGGTTATCTCTGGTGTTACCTGACCTTGCTATTTTTGACTGGATCCTGTCCCTTTTTCCTGTGAGTCAGATTGTGAAGGATCTCCTGGGAATCAAGCTATCGCTCAGAGTATATGTGGCAGAGTGCTGATGATGCACTTGATCTGTGAGCCTGATTGTGACTGACTGCCTGGGAGTTAAGTTGTCTTGGGTGTGTAAAGGAGTCTGGAGTGCCTTTCTATTTCTGCTGTGCACTTTGGAGGTACCAGTTAGCTCTGGTATTGGGTTGGGAGACTCACCTGTGAGCCTGGTTATAATGGACTCCTGGGAATCAATCTGTCTCTGGGTACAAGAGGGGGTCTGGAGTGCTGTTTCTGCAATGGGCAGAGTTGAGGGCTGGCTATGTTTTACTTCTTTTTCTCCACTTCAATTTCTTTTTTTTTTTTAACAATTATTTCACAAATTGATGGATAATTTCCTTTTTAATTCATTAATCAATTAATTAATTGGGGGTTGAGTTGTGAACCTCTGAAAGGAGTACATGAACCAAGGAGATCAGTAAAGAACATTGCATCCCTAGATTTGTAGTTATAGATAGCTGTGAACCTGGGACCTGAACGTGGTCCCCTGCAATAGCAATTGTGCCCTTCACCACTGAGTCACCTCTCAATCCCTAAATACTCAAATGACCTGACATGTATACTTAATATTTTATTTTAAAATATTATATAAATATAATACATCTTATGTTTTATTCCAATAATATCTCTAGTTGTTTCATATTCACATTGTTTACTCTTTTTCAACTTGGGATCTTAATTTAATGTTCAAGAATTAAAACTTTCAATCTTCTAGATGTAGTATTTCCAGTATTCGGGAGTCAGAGGCTTATGGAGCTCTTTGAGTTTGAGGCCATCTCAGTTGACATAGTCAATTCCAGTCTAGAGAGTTCTACAGTGTGACATGTCTCAAACTATAATTGTAAAGCACTTCTATGTTTGTGGCATAACCTTTCCTCATATAAATTATTCAGTTCTGCCATTTCCATTGTATTTGGCAGCCTTTATACCATTTTATCATCTATGATTTTACTCATTGCTAATTTTATGTAACAAGCACATATTTCAGTGTCTTTGTGAACCTCATGATTTCAAAACAAGAAAAATAATAAATAGCTTTAAACTAAGATGCTCATACTAGAAATCTTCTGTTATAGTATTTCAGTTGTAGTCTTAGATGATGAATGCATACTTATAATCCTTGATATTGAATGGGGCATAAGGTGAAATGATTGCATATTTCTTTTCTGGCTCTCTATGACAAATTCTTTATATACCCATAAGTCTATGCAAGACTTTTTTCTCTGATTGTGCATTAACAGAAGTCTTTTGTTTGTATCATATCATTGTGTAATTATTGAGAAATTTTACTAAATTTTTATGTCTTAAGGAATTAAAATTTGTTTAATTTGTTACATCCCCTCAACTTACACTCTTGTATTTTCTAAGGCTTATTAGAAAATTAAGATATTAAAATCTATCTGCTGTCAATATCCAATATCTAATAGTTAAAGATTCTAAAATTTATGCATAGAGAAGACAAATGGAAACAAGAAATTATGCTCATTTGTGTGTGGATGATAAATTTGATACTACTATGTTTAGCATGCTATTTGATGGTTCTAGTAACTTATTTGATAAGTGTGTCTTCTTAATTAAATCATCAGTTAAAGACACATATTTATGTAAGCTTATCATATTTTAAGTTATTTAATGGTAATCTTTTTTCACCCAAATCTGTAGTTTTAATTATATATAATTTCCTAAATTTTTTTCAATTATCCTTCCAAAATTGCTGTTATTACAACTCTCTGTAGGAATTTTATTGAGACTTTACATTCTTGTATTATCATGTTGTTGTAAACTATTTCATAATGACATTGACTTGTATACATATAATATATTTTCATCAAGCTTATTACAGGAACTGTAAATGTTAATATCTGTCAATATTTCAGTAATGGAGCTTTATAAAATTAAATGGAGTTTGCTTTTCTTTAAAATATCTCATAGTTTGCTAATTTTTAATAACAAACATAATACTGTCCATATATCTATTTAGAAGTATAAATAAAAATTTTCTCAGGATTAACACAATGCATAAACTTTTATAGACCAGTCTAAAATAATTTGCTTATCTGTGCAAATAGACATAGTATTTGAATGTTACAAGAACTTTTAATTTACACTGAATATTTTATATTAAAATAAATATTAACAAAAACAATGTCATAAAACCTTGTATTTCAGCTTAGTTATTTGTGAGGTAGTTTGAAGGTTTTGAAGGAGAAATAACCTCCATAGTCTTGGACACTTGACGACTACATTGCCAGTATGTTGGCCAATTTGAGGAGGTTTAGAAAGTACAGCCCTGAGAGGGGACATGCAGATTTTCAAAAAAAAAAAAAAAAAAAAAAAAAAAAAAAAAAGGACTCACCTACTTTCTGGTGCTCTCTCTGCTTCATGCTTATAAACTCTTAGCTTCCTATTTTTGATGCTTGCCTGTGTATTGCTCCTTACCATTATGGCCACTAACACCCTGGACTCACAAGACCAAAGTAATGTTCTCTTTTATAAATTAGTTGTCAACCTAACCCTACAAATGGAAAATAACTAACACAGAAATACATACAAGGGAGTGAAATAGTGTTCTGATAGTATTGACCATGTTGGTTTTTGGAGAGATAATGAAGATCTAAAAACAGTTAGCTGGAAAATTGCTTGAATGTTGTAGTCAGAGCTTAATGGTACATTCCTACAGGATCCTGAAAGACAAAACTTGTTAGTGTAGAATGTGGAAGAAAGTACAGCTCAAGAGAGAAGCAATATCAGCAACTTGTCTAGAACCCATTCTTCTTATATTTTTCAAAGAATCTAGATGCATTTTACCATTGTCCTAAGAGCTTGTCTAAAGCTAAATTTATACATAACTGAATAATTTTGTGGAAGCAATTTAAAGGTAGCCTTATATTGAATATTTGACATGGTTCTTGTTAATGACTGTTATGTGGATCTACAATGAAAAAAGAATGGCAGAAAGAAATACAAAAATTTACATTTTAAAGAGAAACAAAGAGTACTTGGAAATTTCATGCTGCACTCCAGGCTTTTACAAAAAGAAATAAGGATAGGTAAAGATCCTTTCCCAATCTGTTGGTGGCCTTTTAGTCTTTTTGACAGTGTCTTTTGCCTTACAGAAGCTTTGCAGTTTTATGAGGTCCCATTTGTCAATTCTCGATCTTAGAGCACTAGCCATTGCTGTTCTATTCAGGAACTTTCCCCCTGTGCCCATATCTTTGTGGCTTTTCCCCACTTTCTCCTCTATAAGTTTCAGTGTCTCTGGTTTTATGTGGAGTTCCTTGATCCAGTTAGATTTGACCTTAGTGCAAGGAGATAGGAATGGATCAATTTGCATTCTTCTACATGATAATCACCAGTTGTGCCAGCACCATTTGTTGAAAATGCTGTCTTTTTTCCACTGGATGGTTTTAGCTCCCTTGTCGAAGATCAAGTGACCATAGGTGTGTGGGTTCATTTCTGGGTCTTCAATTCTATTCCATTGGACTACTTGTCTGTCGCTATCCCAGTACCATGCAGTTTTTATCACAATTGCTCTGTAGTACAGCTTTAGAGGAGAGTAGTTCCATCAATGAGGGGGTCTCCTACACAAAAAAAGAAGGAAGGAAGGAAGGAAGGAAGGAAGGAAGGAAGGAAGGAAGGAAGGAAGGAAGGAAGGAAGGAAGGACGGAAGGGAGAGAAAGGATGCTTTTAGAGAAAGACCCTATCCTATTAGCTTTCAATTTGTGCAAGGAAATGGCCTATGGTATTTTCTGCTTTGAGAAAACAAGCTGCTAATGTGATTGGAAGGGTCTACAGTCTATCTCAAGATAACTGCAAAAGTTAGCAGCAGTGTCCATATGGGGATGCTAGTTGTAGAAGCATGAAGAAATCAAACATAAATAGGTCATGTTAAATAGGTTGTGTATTCCTTTTCAATGGTTTTAAAGAGTAATTATGGTAGGATAGTCCTTGAATTATGGTCCTAAGAGCAGGAGTCCTTGAGGGAAGATATAAAAGTGAAGCTTGAGTTGTGCTGGAGACCCCAAGATATTGAAGATGCTACAACTGTAATATATCTGTCCAGGAGAACTACATATAGGGGGTAGAACCAACCAAAGGGAAAGAGAAGGAACATCAGGATTTGAAGATTGAACTCTTCATTTCTGATCTTTTTGGGGGGTATAGTATTTTCTTATTAAGCTAACATTTCTTCATTTTGGAATGGTAACATTTTTGTTATATCATCATATATTAGAAGTATCTAAATTGTTTTTAGATTTGATAGCAAGTTAGAACTAAGAGACTGAATATCAGAAGAGATTTTAGCTTTTAGACAGTATTATAACCATGAAAAACTTTTGAATGTTTGGAAGTTGAACTAAATTCATTTTACATTTTGATATGATTTTTTGAGTATGATTGCTAGGGAGTGGCATATTGTAGTTTGAAGAAGAGATTTGAGAAATTTCCTCCTTCAATCCTGGACACTTTAATACACATTTGACAGTGCTAGTTGGGAGTTTTTGGGTTGTGTAGCTTTTCTGGAAGAAGCATCACTGGAGAAGGGCTTTGAGATTAAAAAGCCTTAGCTACTTGCCTGCTTCTGATTTTGCTATCTCCCTTTTTGCTTGTTGTTCAAGATGTAAGTTCCCATCTTCTATTTTGCCTCCCATCTCTGTAACCTGTTGCCAAGTTTGCCTTTCATTACAAACTGTAAACTTCTGACACTGTGAGCCCAAGTAATTTTTTTCTCCTATATGTTGCAATAGTTATGACATTGTATCAGAGAAACACAAAGAAATCAATATGTGACCATTAATAAGTAGGTCATGGTAGTTAAAATATCCAGTGGAGAAAAAGCAAATTTTTAAAGGGGATATGAAATTAGCACCATTAAAGAAAAAACATTTACTTTATTTTCTCATATTTACTTAAATTATATTAAATTTACACTATGATATTTAATTGTAATTTGACTATGTACTACAAGAAACACTGACAAATTTGCAATATTGAATCTTTCTGTTTCATTTATGTCTATCACTACTCTCCAAAGCTTTGTTTTTAAATTTTTCTGTGAAATTCATGTAAACCTTAGTATTATACAATATTTCAAATCCCTTTGGCTGTGATTTTATGATTGGAATTAGGTAGGGCAGTAAAAAATACAACTGACTTTCCATTGGCCCATTTTGAATAGGTAGTTTACTTTTCCTTCTTTTTATTAAAATCAATTTATTGTAGGGAACTTAAAAATAAAAAAGAAGCATCATGTGGCATGAATAATGTAGGCCCAAAGTCTATAAGTTTCAAGGTACTTCTGAGGCCTTTGAGCTTTGCTTTGGATTTTACACTTGCTGTTATTTATATCTTAATTTATTATCTACCTTGAGAAAACAAAAATAAATAAAAAATTCTAGAGTTAAAGCTAGGAAAACAATTAGCTTTATATTATCATTCATTACATCATGGTATCCTTTACCTAATTCTGTCTTTCCACATCACCTAGTACTTTATTTATTTATTTCTGTTTCTACATGTTATAGTATATCCACATTTAAATTTCTCTATGCCTATACATTTATATATTATAGGCTAGGATTTCTAAAACTATTTATTTTTGAGAATTTCAGACATAAGTACAATATATTTTGATTATACATATCCCTCCTGCCTCTTCCAATTACTCCCATATCCCCAACATTTACCTTTGATTTCTTCTATAATTAATATTGTGTTTTATATGGATAGATAAATAGATAGATGATAAATATATAGACAGACAATAGATGATAGAAAGACCAATTTTACTGAAACAAATTAGTGTTGACTAGATGCACATAAAATATAGAGCTAATCACATGGGCATGGGCAACCTATCAGAGACCTAGCCTCTCAAAAGGACTGAATCTCCTTCCAATAGCAGCAGTTGAGTGCCTATATTTCTACTAGGGGTGAGGCTAACTGGGTTCTTTTCCAGTCTTTGCTGGAATGTTGAATGATTTTGTCCAATTCAGTACAGGCAAGAGTAAGAGAAGAGTTTTTAAGTCCAATATTCCTCTCATGTCCAGAAGACACTATTTTGTAACAGCCTTCTGGGTCCTCTGACTCTTACAATATTTCTGCTCCCTCTTCAGAAACACCCCACTAACCCTTGAGCATTGGGGTTGTATCAGACATCACAGTTGAGGGTAAATATTTCATACTCGCCCATTCTCTTAACTTTGAGAAATCATGATCCTATCTAACAGTCTCCATCCACTGCATAAAGGAATTTTTGATGAGAAGTGAGAGCTGCACTAATCCATGGATAGAAATGTATTTAGAAGCCAGATGGTTGTGATATCAACTTGGCAAAAGGCAATAGTAGTTCTCCTTTAAGGTCTACAAACTCTCTTGTCATGGTTTTTCAATACGATAGGTTTACAATATCATAGGTTTACAATACCATAGATTAGTTCCCTTATTTTGAGGAGGGTGTAACTGCATACAGAGAGCTCATGAGTCAAAGACACCTCTTGACTCAAAAAAAAAAAAAAAAAAAAAAGATCAAAGACATCTGAGTGTGGAGACAGCTGTGGTTAGTCAATGTGAGAAGGAGGCATGGGAAAGAGAAGAAAGGAATTATCTGGCAAATGTGGTTCATTAGCAAAGAGGATTCATGTCAAGGATGTTGGGATTCATATGGCTAGAACTAAGTTTCTGAGTTGACTGATGGAGACAGGTTGATGGAAGGGCATGTAAAGGGAAAGAGTGACTTATGAATGATGGCTAGTTACCAAGGACATACTAAGGGCTGTGGGTCAAGAATAGGCTCATGAGTAGGATTTTGGGTGCATTTTTAGAGATTAGAAAGTAGAGTAAGTATATAAGTCATGTGCTAAGAGTTGTATATCCCTTCTTTACTCTGTTAACTGTTCTATATAGCTCAGTTTAAACATAATTTTAATGAAATTTAATCTTTAATATTCCTAACCTTTCTCCAAAAAAATCTAAATACTCCTCTATCCTGATTTATACTTTTTTATGTGTGCTTTTTATATTTGTATTATCAGTCAGTGTAGTAGTAGCTTGTAATTATTGAATGATTATCACATAGCTGTGCTAAGCTGGTGAGGTGATCTTAACTATTTGGTTTTGAGGTTCATTGTTTCTGTAAAGGAACCTCTTGTCTTTTTTTTCACCCTTGTCACAGAACCTGCCATATGATAAGTCCTTACTATTGCCTTATTAATAAATGGAAGGATCAATGATTCTAGTTCTATAGTTATTGACTACTTTTGGCTGATGAATACATTTTCCATTTAGATCCACTGTTAATCCTATATTCATATCTGTAAATTACAACATTGCTCAATATGCAAGTCTATTTTTACAGCTTACACAGTATCCATATGGTCTTGTATCTAATTCTAGATTTCAAAGACAGATATAGTAGTATTCAGTCATTAACCTAACAGCAAATTATTTAACCACATATTCATGTGTGAAATGGTTATAAGATTTAAATTATTAGAATTCTGTATAGTGTTATTAATTTGGAGTTTAGTGTTAATTTACCCATGATTTTCTTAGGAAAACTGTTGGAAATGCATAGTGTTGCCAAAGTCATTTCTGCATTTTGCTTGCATATGTATGTAGTTTCTATTTCATAGACATAATCTTGGTATAATATTTTAAAGTTCTGAATACATTTAATAACCATGTGTAAGAAATAACTATATTTCACCTTATCTGTCAGCAAAAAGTGTTTCAGTCTTGTTTTTCCTCATGACCTAGATATACCCAAAGCCTGTGAGAGTTACTCTGAATTTATTTTGGAAAAAATCAATATCAGTTTTCTCTTTGCCCATTTATATAGGGAATATTTTCTCTTTGCCTTCCATCTACCCACAGTAGAAACTTTAGTCAAAGATAAATAATATGGCAACCTTTCGAGATTCATCTCCTTGAAAGGAGAGGGATTTTTTACATTGGCTCATTAAGTTGAGATATTCTGTCCTGAACAAAACCCCAAACTGTACTGAAAGCAGATGCTAGCTGCAATTCAAAATAGGTAAAAATAGAAGTATTTTAATCCTCTAGTGAACCTGCATGTAGAACACATTCTTGGCACTTAATCATCATTGAATCATAATTTTAATTCTATAAAATACCTTATAAAGTCCTTATTTTCAAAAGAAGAGCATACTAATTCCTTACATTTGTTTGGTATATAAGTTGGAGAGCTTTTAAAGTCTGAAAGCTTAGGTGATTCCTATAACATTGTCAGAGGTAAAAAAAAAAAATTACTGCTGTTCTAGATCATACAGATTAATTTCTTTACCCTTTGTCTTTCATTCTTTGGTTCTAAATAATAGTTTGGTCTAGTTTTTCTATAGGTAAGAGTGATCCCTGGAAATTTGTTCTAGTTAAACAAAGAAAAGAAAGGGAAAAAATAACTAAAGGCATTCTTTAAAATACATTTCAGAACTATACAAAAGGAAAAATATAGTTGTTGCACACTGTGTTACTTCTGTTGAGCCAATATAATTTTCTTCCTGAAACAACAAGAATAAACCTAGAAATATCTGTAAACCACAGTAAATAGAAATTAGAAATGTTATGATTATTTTCTTCCACTTTTGACCACCTAAACTGTTTAAGATATTATATCGTTGTGAGGGAAATTAGCCTTTAATTTGTTTATCTACCACTATTCTGATATTCCTATTTGTTAACAAACTTTTCAATAGGGGAACTGAAATACTCTAATTCAATAATTAAAAAGTAAACTCAAATGTATCATATAACATGCTTATTAACATAAAGTTAATGTTTTTAAGTTAAACTGTATGTACTTAAATGTATTAATACACTAAAATGTGTTAAGGGGAAATTGTGAGAGAAATGTTAAGTCAAAGTAAAACTTGAACTTTAAAACATGCAACACAAAAAATAAAAAAAATAAAAAAGAAGTAAGCCATGAGGTGGTGGCACACGCCTTTAATCTCAGCACTTGGGAGGCAAAGGCAGGCAGATTTCTGAGTTCGAGGTCAGCCTGGTCTACAAAGTGAGTTCCAGGACAGCCAGGGCTATACAGAGAAACCCTGCCTCTAAACAAAAGAAAACAAAACAACAACAACAACAACAACAACAAAGCAAGCAACACATATAAGTGTCATGATACATGTCTAAAAATACTAGTCAGCAGGTAAAAAAGGATGCATCAGGGATTTCAGCCCACTTTTGGTTAATTACTGAACTCTATATCACCCCAGGTAATCTTTGCATAAATAAATAAATAAATAAATAGAATGAAAAAATGGGGAAATACCTCAGTACTTTTGAAAAATGTGCATTATCAATCTTCAGTACTGGCTGGGCCTGTTTGGACAAGCCAAGCTATCCTGAGCAGCCTGCTTCCCCAGCGAGACCTCCATTCTCCCACCACCTCTCCTCCACCTTCATTGTACACCTGAATCATACAGGCTAGCTCCCCTTCCCCCATTTATCTTCCCTGCTGTCTGAGCCCTCTGGGTCAAGCTTGAGCAGCCTACTCTCCCAGGAAGACCTCCATTCTCCTGCCACCTTCTACATAACTTCATTGGACTTCATCAAGGCTCCTGAAACATACAGACCTGCACTGCAGGTCCAGAGCCATACAGCCCAAGAATACCAATCAGAGGCTTGCCTCACAAGAACTATCGAGGTTCACCCCTCCCAATACCCACTACAATAAAGACATACAGGGACCAAAACTATCCAGACTGCTAAAGGCCCTTGAAAGAACACAAGCTTTCAAAAATACAAGGACGGGAACAGCGCCCTAGAAACAACAAGAAGGTAATCCCTCAACAAACCTAAAAGAAGACAGCCATAAGAACAAAATGCCAACTTTAACAACAAAAATAACAGGAAACAACAATTACTTTTCCTTAATATCTCTTAATATCAATGGACTCAACTCCCCGATAAAAAGACATAGACTAACAAACTGGCTACACAAACAAGACCCAACATTTTGCTGCTTACAGGAAACTCATCTCAGAGAAAAGGATAGACACTACCTCAGAATGAAAGGCTGGAAAACAATTTTTCAAGCAAATGGCATGAAGAAACAAGCTGGAGTAGCCATTCTAATATCTGATAAGATTGACTTCCAACCCAAAGTCATTAAAAAAGACAGGGAGGGACACTTCATACTCATCAAAGGTAAAATCCTCCAAGAGGAACTATCAATCCTGAATATCTATGCTCCAAATACAAAGGCAGCCACATTCATTAAAGAAACTTTAGTAAAGCTCAAAGCACACATTGCACCTCATACAATAATAGTGGGAGACTTCAACACACCACTTTCACCAATGGACAGATCATGGAAACAGAAACTAAACAGGGACACAGTGAAACTAAGAGAAATTATGAATCAAATGGATCTGGCAGATATCTACAGAACATTCTATCCTAAAACAAAAGGATATACCTTCTTCTCAGCACCTCATGGTACCTTCTCCAAAATTGACCACATAATTGGTCACAAAGCAGGCCTCAACAGATATAAAAATATTGAAATTGTCCCATGCATCCTATCAGATCACCATGGCCTAAGGCTGATCTTCAATAACAAAATAAATAATAGAAAGCCAACCTTCACGTGGAAACTGAACAACACTCTTCTCAATGATACCTTGGTCAAGGAAGGAATAAAGAAAGAAATTAAGGACTTTTTAGAGTTCAATGAAAATGAAGCCACAACATACCCAAACTTATGGGACGCAATGAAAGCATTTCTAAGAGGAAAACTCATAGCTCTGAGTGCCTCCAAAAGGAAACTAGAGAGAGCACACATTAGCAGCTTGACAACACACCTAAAAGCACTAGAACAAAAGGAAGCAAATTCACCCAAGAGGAGTAGACAGCAGGAAATAATCAAACTCAGGGGTGAAATCAACCAAGTGGAAACAAGAAAAACTATTCAAAGAATCAACCAATCAAGGAGCTGGTTCTTTGAGAAAATCAACAAGATAGATAAACCCTTAGCCAGACTCACTAGAGGGCACAGGGAAAGCATCCTAATTAACAAAATCAGAAATGAAAAAGGAGACATAACAACAGATCCTGAAGACATCCAAAACACCATCAGATCCTTCTACCAAAGGCTATACTCAACAAAACTGGAGAACCTGGATGAAATGGAGAAGTTCCTAGACAGATACCAGGTACCAAAGTTGAATCAAGATCAGGTTAATGATCTAAACAGCCCTATATCCCCCAAAGAAATAGAAGCAGTCATTAATAGTCTCCCAACTAAAAAAAGCCCAGGACCAGATGTGTTTAGTGCAGAGTTCTATCAGACCTTCAAAGAAGATCTAATCCCAGTTCTTCACAAACTATTCCACAAAATAGAAACAGAAGGTACTCTACCCAACTCATTCTATGAAGCCACAATTACTCTGATACCTAAACCACAAAAAGACCCAACAAAGATAGAAAACTTCAGACCAATATCCCTTATGAATATTGATGCAAAAATCCTCAATAAAGTTCTTGCTAACCGAATCCAAGAACACATCAAAACAATCATCCATCCTGACCAAGTAGGTTTCATCCCAGGGATGCAGGGATGGTTCAATATACTGAAATCCATCAACGTAATCCAGTATATAAACAAACTCAAAGACAAAAACCACATGGTCATCTCGTTAGATGCGGAAAAAGCATTTGACAAGATCCAACACCCATTCATGATAAAAGTCTTGGAAAGATCAGGAATTCAAGGCCCATACCTAAACATGATAAAAGCAATCTACAGCAAACCAGTAGCCAACATCAAAGTAAATGGTGAGAAGCTTGAAGCAATCCCTCTAAAATCAGGGACTAGACAAGGCTGTCCACTTTCTCCATACCTATTCAACATTGTACTTGAAGTCCTAGCCAGAGCAATTCGACAACAAAAGGAGATCAAAGGGATACAAATTGGAAAAGATGAAGTCAAAATATCACTTTTTGCAGATGATATGATAGTATATATAAGTGACCCTAAAAATTCCACCAGAGAACTCCTAAGCCTGATAAACAGCTTCGGTGAAGTAGCTGGATATAAAATTAACTCAAACAAATCAATGGCCTTTCTCTACACAAAGAATAAACAGGCTGAGAAAGAAATTAGGGAAACAACACCCTTCTCAATAGTCACAAATAATATAAAATATCTTGGCGTGACTCTAACTAAGGAAGGGAAAGATCTGTATAATAAAAACTTAAAGTCTCTGAAGAAAGAAATTCTAGAAGATCTCAGAAGATGGAAAGATCTCCCATGCTCATGGATTGGCAGGATCAACATTGTAAAAATGGCTATCTTGCCAAAAGCAATCTACAGATTCAATGCAATCCCCATCAAAATTCCAAATCAATTCTTCAACGAATTAGAAAGTGCAATCTGCAAATTCATCTGGAATAACAAAAAACCTAGGATAGCAAAAACTCTTCTCAAGGATAAAAGAACCTCTGGTGGAATCACCATGCCGGACCTAAAGCTCTACTACAGAGCAATTGTGATAAAAACTGCATGGTACTGGTATAGTGACAGACAAATAGACCAATGGAATAGAATTGAAGACCCACAAATGAACCCACACACCTATGGTCACTTGATCTTCGACAAGGGAGCTAAAAACATCCAGTGGAAGAAAGACAGCATTTTCAACAAATGGTGCTGGCACAACTGGTTGTTAACATGTAGAAGAATGCGAATCGATCCATTCCTATCTCCTTGTACTAAGGTCAAGTCTAAGTGGATCAAGGAACTTCACATAAAACCAGAGACACTGAAACTTATAGAGGAGAAAGTGGGGAAAAGCCTTGAAGATATGGGCACAGGGGAAAAATTCCTGAATAGAAGAGTAATGGCTTGTGCTTTAAGATCGAGAATTGACAAGTGGGACCTCATGAAACTACAAAGCTTCTGCAAGGCTAAAGACACCATCAATAAGACAAAAAAACCACCAACAGATTGGGAAAGGATCTTCACCTATCCTAAATCAGATAAGGGACTAATATCCAATATATATATAAAGAACTCAAGAAGGTGGACTCCAGAAAGTCAAATAACCCCATTAAAAAAGGGGGCTCAGAACTGAACAAAGAATTCTCACCTGAGGAATACCGAATGGCAGAGAAGCACCTGAAAAAATGATCAACATCCTTAATCATCAGGGAAATGCAAATCAAAACAACCCTGAGATTCCACCTCACACCAGTCAGAATGGCTAAGATCAAAAATTCAGGTGACAGCAGATGCTGGCGAGGATGTGGAGAAAGAGGAACACTCCTCCATTGTTGGTGGGATTGCAAGCTTGTACAACCACTCTGGAAATCAGTCTGGCGGTTCCTCAGAAAATTGGACATAGTACTACCGGAGGATCCAGCAATACCTCTCCTGGGCATATATCCAGAAGATGTCCCAACCGGTAAAAAGGACACATGCTCCACTATGTTCATAGCAGCCCTATTTATAATAGCCAGAAGCTGGAAAGAACCCAGATGTCCCTCAACAGAGGAATGGATACAGAAATTATGGTACATTTACACAATGGAGTACTACTCAGCTATTAAAAAGAATGAATTTATGAAATTCCTAGCCAAATGGATGGACCTGGAGGGCATCATCTTGAGTGAAGTAATACAATCACAAAAGAACTCACACAATATGTATTCATTGATAAGTGGATATTAGCCCAAAACTTAGGATACCCAAGATATAAGATACAAATTGATAAACGCATGAAACTCAAGAAGAATGAAGACCAAAGTGTGGACACTGTGCACCTTCTTAGAATTGGGAACAAAACACCCAGGGAAGGAGTTACAGAGACAAAGTTCATAGCTGTGATGAAAGGATGGACCATTTAGAGACTGCTGTATCCAGGGATCCGTCCCATAATCAGATTCTAAACGCTGACACCATTGCATACACTAGCAAGATTTTGCTGAAAGGACCCAAATATAGCTGTCTCTTGTGAGACGATGCCAGGGCCTAGCAAACACAGGAGTGGATGTTCACAGTCAGCTATTGGATGTATCACAGGGCTCCCAATGGAGAAGCTAGAGAAAGTACCCAAGGAGCTAAAGGGATCTGCAACCCTATTGTTGGAACAACATGATGTACTAACCAGAACCCTGGAGCTCTTGTCTCTAGCTGCATATGTATCGAAAGATGGCCTAGTCGGCCATCAATGGAAAGAGAGGCCCATTGGACTTGCAAACTTTATATGCCCCAATATAGGGGAATGCCAGGGCCAAAAGAATGGGAACAGGTGGGTAGGGAAGTGGGGGGCGCTATGGGGGACTTTTGGGATAGTATTGGAAATGTAATTGAGGAAAATATGTAATAAAAATATAAAAAAAAAAAGAAAGAACACAAGCAACAAGTAGAGCAATATGACAACTCCAAAGCACAGATACCCCACTATAGCAAACCCTGAATATCCTAAAAACTGAAACAGATACACAAAAAAAAAAATGACCTTAAATTTGAGCTTATAAAGGTGATAGAGGCCTTTGAAGAGAAGATGAATAAATCCCTTAAAGAAATAAAGGAAATGAAAAAAAAAAAAACCAGAAAGAGATCTTTAAAGAAGAAACAAAAAGAAATGCATGAAAATAAAGTTGAAGGAAATAAATATAACTGTGTAAGAACTGAAAGTAGAAATTGAATCAATAAAGAAAACATAAAACTTCCCAAATCTAAAGAAAGAGATAACCATGAACATACAAGAAGCCTACAGAACTCCAAATAGACTGGACCAGAAAAGAAATACCTCCTGACACATAATAATCAGAACAACAAATGCTCTAAATAAAGACAGAATACTAAGCAGTAAGAGAAAAAGGCCAAGTAACATATAAAGACAAGCCTATCAGAATTACACCAGATTTTTCACCAGAGACTATGAAAGCCAGAAGATCCTGGACAGATGTTATACAGACACTAAAAGAACACAAACTCCAGCCCAGGCTACTATACCCAGCCAAACTCTCAATTAACATAGATGGAGAAACCAAAGTATTCCACGACAAAACCAAATTCACACATTATCTCTCCACGAATCCAGCCCTTCAAAGGATAATAACAGAAAAAAACCAATACAAGGACAGGAACCACGCCCTAGAAACAACAAGAAGGTAATCCCTCAACAAACCTAAAAGAAGACAGCCACAAGAACAGAATGCCAACTTTAACAACAAAAATAACAGGAAACAACAATTACTTTTCCTTAATATCTCTTAATATCAATGGACTCAACTCCCCGATAAAAAGACATAGACTAACAAACTGGCTACACAAACAAGACCCAACATTTTGCTGCTTACAGGAAACTCATCTCAGAGAAAAAGATAGACACTACCTCAGAATGAAAGGCTGGAAAACAATTTTCCAAGCAAATGGTATGAAGAAACAAGCTGGAGTAGCCATTCTAATATCTGATAAGATTGACTTCCAACCCAAAGTCATTAAAAAAGAGAGGGAGGGACACTTCATACTCATCAAAGGTAAAATCCTCCAAGAGGAACTATCAATCCTGAATATCTATGCTCCAAATACAAAGGCAGCCACATTCATTAAAGAAACTTTAGTAAATCTCAAAGCACACATTACATCTCATACAATAATAGTGGGAGACTTCAACACACCACTTTCACCAAAGGACAGATCGTGGAAACAGAAACTAAACAGGGACACAGTGAAACTAAGAGAAATTATGAATCAAATGGATCTGGCAGATATCTACAGAACATTCTATCCTAAAACAAAAGGATATACCTTCTTTTCAGCACCTCATGGTACCTTCTGCAAAATTGACCACATAATTGGTCACAAAACAGGCCTCAACAGATACAAAAATATTGAAATTGTCCCATGCATCCTATCAGATCACCATGGACTAAGGCTGATCTTCAATAACAAAATAAATAATAGAAAGCCAACCTTCACGTGGAAACTGAACAACACTCTTCTCAATGATACCTTGGTCAAGGAAGGAATAAAGAAAGAAATTAAGGACTTTTTAGAGTTCAATGAAAATGAAGCCACAACATACCCAAACTTATGGGATGCAATGAAAGCATTTCTAAGAGGAAAACTCATAGCTCTGAGTGCCTCCAAAAGGAAACTAGAGAGAGCACACATTAGCAGTTTGACAACATACCTAAAAGCACTAGAACAAAAGGAAGCACATTCACCCAAGAGGAGTAGACAGCAGGAAATAATCAAACTCAGGGGCGAAATCAACCAAGTGGAAACAAGAAGAACTATTCAAAGAATCAACCAATCAAGGAGCTGGTTCTTTGAGAAAATCAACAAGATAGATAAACCCTTAGACAGACTCACTAGAGGGCACAGGGAAAGCATCCTAATTAACAAAATCAGAAATGAAAAAGGAGACATAACAACAGATCCTGAAGACATCCAAAACACCACCAGATCCTTCTACCAAAGGCTATACTCAACAAAACTGGAGAACCTGGATGAAATGGAGAAGTTCTTAGACAGATACCAGGTACCAAAGTTGAATCAAGATCAGGTTAATGATCTAAACAGCCCTATATCCCCCAAAGAAATAGAAGCAGTCATTAATAGTCTCCCAACTAAAAAAAGCCCAGGACCAGATGTGTTTAGTGCAGAGTTCTATCAGACCTTCAAAGAAGATCTAATCCCAGTTCTTCACAAACTATTCCACAAAATAGAAACAGAAGGTACTCTACCCAACTCATTCTATGAAGCCACAATTACTCTGATACCTAAACCACAAAAAGACCCAACAAAGATAGAAAACTTCAGACCAATATCCCTTATGAATATTGATGCAAAAATCCTCAATAAAGTTCTTGCTAACCGAATCCAAGAACACATCAAAACAATCATCCATCCTGACCAAGTAGGTTTCATCCCAGGGATGCAGGGATGGTTCAATATACTGAAATCCATCAACGTAATCCAGTATATAAACAAACTCAAAGACAAAAACCACATGGTCATCTCGTTAGATGCGGAAAAAGCATTTGACAAGATCCAACACCCATTCATGATAAAAGTCTTGGAAAGATCAGGAATTCAAGGCCCATACCTAAACATGATAAAAGCAATCTATAGCAAACCAGTAGCCAACATCAAAGTAAATGGTGAGAAGCTTGAAGCAATCCCTCTAAAATCAGGGACTAGACAAGGCTGTCCACTTTCTCCGTACCTATTCAACATAGTACTTGAAGTCCTAGCCAGAGCAATTCGACAACAAAAGGAGATCAAAGGGATACAAATTGGAAAAGATGAAGTCAAAATATCACTTTTTGCAGATGATAAGATAGTATATATAAGTGACCCTGAAAATTCCACCAGAGAACTCCTAAGCCTGATAAACAGCTTCGGTGAAGTAGCTGGATATAAAATTAACTCAAACAAATCAATGGCCTTTCTCTACACAAAGAATAAACAGGCTGAGAAAGAAATTAGGGAAACAACACCCTTCTCAATAGTCACAAATAATATAAAATATCTTGGCATGACTCTAACTAAGGAAGTGAAAGATCTGTATGAAAAAAACTTCAAGTCTCTGAAGAAAGAAATTATAGAAGATCTCAGAAGATGGAAAGATCTCCCATGCTCATGGATTGGCAGGATCAACATTGTAAAAATGGCTATCTTGCCAAAAGCAATCTACAGATTCAATGCAATCCCCATCAAAATTCCAAATCAATTCTTCAACGAATTAGAAAGTGCAATCTGCAAATTCATCTGGAATAACAAAAAACCTAGGATAGCAAAAACTCTTCTCAAGGATAAAAGAACCTCTGGTGGAATCACCATGCCGGACCTAAAGCTCTACTACAGAGCAATTGTGATAAAAACTGCATGGTACTGGTATAGTGACAGACAAATAGACCAATGGAATAGAATTGAAGACCCAGAAATGAACCCACACACCTATGGTCACTTGATCTTCGACAAGGGAGCTAAAAACATCCAGTGGAAGAAAGACAGCATTTTCAACAAATGGTGCTGGCACAACTGGTTGTTAACATGTAGAAGAATGCGAATCGATCCATTCCTATCTCCTTGTACAAAGTCAAGTCTAAGTGGATCAAGGAACTTCACATAAAACCAGAGACACTGAAACTTATAAAGTAGAAAGTGGGGAAAAGCCTTGAAGATATGGGCACAGGGGAAAAATTCTTGAATAGAACAGTAATGGCTTGTGCTGTAAGATCGAGAATTGACAAGTGGGACCTCATGAAACTGCAAAGCTTCTGCAAGGTAAAAGACACCATCAATAAGACAAAAAAACCACCAACAGATTGGGAAAGGATCTTCACTTATCCTAAATCAGATAAGGGACTAATATCCAATATATATAAAGAACTCAAGAAGGTGGACACCAGAAAGTCAAATAACCCCATTAAAAAAGGGGGCTCAGAACTGAACAAAGAATTCTCACCTGAGGAATACCGAATGGCAGAGAAGCACCTGAAAAAATGTTCAACATCCTTAATCATCAGGGAAATGCAACTCAAAACAACCCTGAGATTCCACCTCACACCAGTCAGAATGGCTAAGATCAAAAATTCAGGTGACAGCAGATGCTGGCGAGGATGTGGAGAAAGAGGAACACTCTGCCATTGCTGGTGGGATTGCAAGCTTGTACAACCACTCTGGAAATCAGTCTGGTGGTTCCTCAGAAAATTGGACATAGTACTACCGGAGGATCCAGCAATACCTCTCCTGGGCATATATCCAGAAGATGTCCCAACCGGTAAAAAGGACACATGCTCCACTATGTTCATAGCAGCCTTATTTATAATAGCCAGAAGCTGGAAAGGACCCAGATGTCCCTCAACAGAGGAATGGATACAGAAATTATGGTACATTTACACAATGGAGTACTACTCAGCTATTAAAAAGAATGAATTTATGAAATTCCTAGCCAAATGGATGGACCTGGAGGGCATCATCTTGAGTGAAGTAACACAATCACAAAAGAACTCACACAATATGTATTCACTGATAAGTGGATATTAGCCCAAAACTTAGGATACCCAAGATATAAGATACAATTTACTAAACGCATGAAACTCAAGAAGAATGAAGACCAAAGTGCAATGTTCTATGACACCATTGCATACACTAGCAAGATTTTGCTGAAAGGACCCAAATATAGCTGTCTCTTGTGAGACGATGCCGGGGCCTAGCAAACACAGGAGTGGATGTTCACAGTCAGCTATTGGATGTATCACAGGGCTCCCAATGGAGAAGCTAGAGAAAGTACCCAAGGAGCTAAAGGGATCTGCAACCCTATTGTCGGAACAACATGATGTACTAACCAGAACCCCGGAGCTCATGTCTCTAGCTGCATATGTATCGAAAGATGGCCTAGTTGGCCATCATTGGAAAGAGAGGCCCATTGGACTTGCAAACTTTATATGCCCCAATATAGGGGAATGCCAGGGCCAAAAGAATGGGAATGGGTTGGTAGGGAATTGGGGGACGCTATGGGGGACTTTTGGGATAGCATTGGAAATGTAACTGAGGAAAATATGTAATAAAAATATTAAAAATTAAAAAAAAATAAAAACGACAAAAAAAAAGAAAACATATAGTGAGTAAATCCTGGAGAGGAAAAATCTAAGGAATAGAACATGAAAAACAGATGAGAGCATCACCAACAGAATACTGGAGATGAAAGAGAGAATCTCAGGAATAGAAGATAAAATATAATGAATCATACATCAGTCTAAGAAAATGTTAAATCTAAAAATTCCTTGATACAAAACATCCAGGAAATCTGTGACACTATGAAAATGAGCCTAACCTAAGATTAATAGAAATAGAAAAAGGTGAGGAGTCCCAGTTCTGAGGTCCAGAAAATACTGTCAACAAAATCATAAATGAAAATCCTCCTAACCTAAAGAAAGAGAGGCCTATAAACATACAAGAAGCTTATAGAATGTAAGACTGGGCCTAAAAGGAAATGCTCCTGCCATATAATAGTCAAAACATGAAATCTACAGAACAAAAAAGAATATTAAAAGCAGCAAGGGAAAAAGGTCAGATAACATATAAAGGCCGACCTATGAGAATTACACCTGACTTCTCAACAGGGACTCTTAAAAGGTAGAAGAGCCTGGAAAGATATCTTATAACCTCTCAAAATTCACAGGTGTCAACCCAGCAAAACTCCCAATCACCATAGATGGAGAAAACAAGATATTTCAAGACTAATCCAAATCCATACAATGTCTGCCCACAAATCCAGCCCTATGTAAAATTCTAGAATGATAACTCCAACCCAAGGACAACTACATTCAAGAAAACACAGGAAATAAGTAATTCCATACCAGCAAAAACAAGAAAAGCCACCCCTACTTCTCTCTCTCTCTCTCTCTCTCTCTCTCTCTCTCTCTCTCTCTCTCTCTCTCTCTTTCTCTCTCTCTCTCTCTCACACACACACACACACACACACACACACACACACACACCAAAATAACAGGAAATAGCAATCAGCGATTAATATCTCTCAACATCAATGGACTCAATTCCCCAATAAAAAGACACAAGCTAAAAGAATAGATGTAAAAACAAGATCTATCACTTTTCTACATCCAAAAAAACACAAATCAGCCACAAAGATAGACATTACTTCAGAGTAAAGGGCTAGAAAAAAGTTTTCCATACAAATGGACCCAAGAAGCAAGCTAGAGTAGCTATTATTATTATTATTATTAATTACTATTATTATTGAGAGAGGAGAAGAGAAGAGAAGAGAAGAGAAGAGAAGAGAAGAGAAGAGAAGAGAAGAGAAGAGAAGAGAAGAGAAGAGAAGAGAGGAGAGGAGAGGAGAGGAGAGGAGAGGAGAGGAGAGGAGAGGAGAGGAGAGGAGAGGAGAGGAGAAGAGAAGAGAAGAGAAGAGAAGAGAAGAGAAGAGAAGAGAAGAGAAGAGAAGAGAAGAGAAGAGAAGAGAAGAGAAGAGAAGAGAAGAGAAGAGAAGAGAAGACTTTTAACCAAAATTAATCAAAAGAAACAGGGAAAGAAATTTTATACTCATCAAAGGAAAAATCTACCAAAATGATGTCTCAATTCTGAATATCTCTGCCCCCAAAACAAGGGCAATTACATTTATAAAAGAAAATAATAAAGCTTTAAATGCACAGGAAACCCCACAGAGTAAAAGTGGGAAACTTCAACAGCCCACTCTCACCAACTGTCAGGACAGCCTGGAAAGCTAGACAGAGGAATAATGAAACTAACAAACATTATAAATCACATGGACCTAACAGACATCTGTATATAATTTCACCCAAACACAAAAGAATGTATGTTCTTTTCAGCACTTCATATATCCTTCTCCAAAATTGATCATATAGACCTTCAAACAGCAATCCTCATCAGATACAAGAAGACTGAAATAACCTTGTATCTTATCAAACCACCTTAGATTAAATGTGGATCTTAACAACAACAGAAACCCTGGAAATCCTACATACTCATTGAAATGGAACAACTATCTACTCAGTGATCTCTGGGTCAAAGAAAAATAAAGAAAGAAATTAAAGACTTTCTAGAATACAATATAAATGAAAGTACAACATGCCCAAATTTATGGGACACAATGAAAGCAGTACTAAAAAGAAAGTTCGTAGCACTAAGTGTGTCCATAAAGAAATTAGAAAGTTTTCATTCAAGCAATTTAAAAGTACACTTGAAACCTATAAGAAAAAGAAGAAGCAAACCCACCAAAGACAAGTAGAAGGCAGGAAATAATCAAAATTAGGGCTGTAATCAATCAATTGGAGACAAAGAATGGAATACAAAGATTCAACAAAACCAAGAGCTGGTTCTTTAAGAAAAATCCTCAAGATACATATACCCTTAGACAAAGTAACCAACAGACAGAGATACGGCATCCAAATTAAAAAAAAAATCAGTAATTTAAAGGAAGACATAACAACTGACTTTGAAAACATTCAAAAAACCATTAGATCTTACTTCAAAATACTGTACTCCAGAAAATTGAAAATTTCTAACAAAATAGATGATTTTCTAGACAGATACCACTTTCAATAGTTAAATCAAGATGAGATAAACTATTTAAACAGTTCTGTAACTCCTAAAAGTTACAGAAGTCATTACACAATGGAGTACTACTCAGCTATTAAAAACAATGTATTTATTAAATTCTTAGGCAAATGGATGGAACTAGAAAATATCATTCTGAGTGAGGTAACCCAATCACAAAAGTACACACATGGTATCATTCACTGATAAATGGATATTAGCCCAGAGGCTCAGAATTCCCAAGATACAATCCACAGACCACATGATGCTCAAGAAGAAAGAAGACAAAAGTGCAAATGCTTCGGCCCTTCTTTAAGGAGGAACAAAATACTCATGGGAGGAGAAACAGAGATGAAGTATGGAACAGAGACTGAAGGAAAGGCCATGCAGAGACTGCCCCTCCTAGGCATCCATCCCATATACAATTACCAAACACAAACACTATTGTGGATGCCAATAAGTGCTTGCTCACAGGAGCCTGATATACCTATCTTCTGAGAGGTTCTGCCAGTGTTTGACAAATACAGAGGTGGATTTCTCAGCCAACCATTGAACTGAGCACAGGGTCCCCAATGGAGGAGCAGCCTCATAGGAGGAACAACAATATGAACCAAACAGTACCCCTAGAGCTTCCAGGGACTAAGGCACTAACCAAAGAATGCACATGGAAGGACCCATGGCTCCAGCCACATATGTTGTAGATGGCCTTGTTGGATAACAATAGGAGGAGAGACCCTTTTTCCTATGAAGGCTCAATGTCCCAGTGCACTGGAATGCCAGGACAGGGAAGTATGATTGGGTGGGTTGGTGAGTATGGGAAACAGGGATGGGATGGGGGTTTTCAGAGGGAAAATTCAGAAAGGGGATAGATAACATTTGAAATGTAAATAAAGAAACTATCTAATAAAAAAAGAGCCCAGGGACAGATGGGTTAGTGCAGGATTCTATCATACATTCAAAGAAGAGCTAATGCCAATACTCCCCAAACTACTGCACAAAGTAGATACAGAAGGAATACAGCCAAAATAATTTTATGAGGTCACCACAGTCACCCTGATACCTAAACCACACAAAGACTCAGCAAAGAAAGAGAAGTTCAGACAGATTTCTCTAATGTACATTGATGTAAAAATACTCAGGAAAATACTTACAAACAGAATCCAGAAACACACCAAAGACATCATCCATTAATATCAGTAGGGCTTCATATCTGAAATGCAGGGATGGTTCTATATATGAAAATCCATCAACATAAGCCACCATATAAACAATCTGGAAGAAAAATCCACATGATTATCTCATGAGATGCTGTAAAAGCCTTTGAAAAAATCCAACAATCTTTCATGTTAAAGGTATTAGAGAACTCAAGTATACATGGTACATACATACACATAATCAAAGCAATATATAGTAAGTCAATTGTCAATATCAAAATAAATAGAATCTTAAGGCATTTACACTAAAATGAGGGACAAGACAAGGCTGCCCACTCTCTTCCTACCTATTCAATATACTACTTGAAGTTCTAGCCAGAGCAATAAGAAAACTAAAGGAGCCGGGCGTGGTGGCGCACGCCTTTAATCCCAGCACTCGGGAGGCAAAGGCAGGCGGATTTCTGAGTTCGAGGCCAGCCTGGTCTACAAAGTGAGTTCCAGGACAGCCAGGGCTACACAGAGAAACCCTGTCTCGGAAAAAAAAAAAAGAAAAAAAGAAAACTAAAGGAGATCAAGGGCATAAAAAATGGAAAGGAATAAGGCAAGATATCACTGTATCATATGATATGATAGTATATATAAGCAACCCCAAAAATTCTACCAGAGAACTCCTACAACTGATAAACACTTTCAGCAAAGTGGCTGGATACAAAATTTACTCAAAGAAATCAGTAGCTCCCCATTATACAAGTGATCAACAGGTAAAAAAAATAAAAGAAATTAGGAAAACAAAACCATTTTTATAATATAAAATATCTTGATTTAACTCTAACCAAGCAAGTGAAAGATCTTTATGACAAGAAGTTCAAGTTCCTGAAGAAAGAAATATAAGAATATATCAGAAGTTGGAAATATCTCCCATGCTCATGGATAGGTAGAATTAACATGATGAGGATGGATATCTTATCAAAAGAAATCCACAGATTAAACCCCCAACAAAATTCCAACACGATTTTATGTACCTTGAAAGAGCAAATCTGAACTTCATAGGGAAAAACAAAAAAATACCCAGGATGGAAAAATTTATCCTGAATAATAAAAGAACTTCTGGGGGAATCACCATTGCTGTCCTCAAGCTGTTCTACAGAGCATTTGTGGAAAAACTGCCTGGTATTTGTACAGAAGAAATTCAAGTTGATCAATGAAATCAAATCAAAGACCTGAAATAAAGCTACATACCTATGGACACTTGAGTCTTGATAAACTAACGAAAATCATACAATTGAAAAATGAAAGCATCTTATACCAATGGTGCTAGACTAACTGAATTGTTGCATGTAGAAGAGTAAAAATAGTTCCATACTTATCATCTTCCACAAAACTCACGTCCAAGAAAATCAAGGATCTCAACATAAAATAGGATATATTTAATTTCATAAAATAGAAAGTGGGAAATACCCTTGAATGCATTGGTTCAGGAGAATATTTCCTGTACAGAATGCCAATGGCTCAAGCATTAAGATCAACAATGGATAAATGGGACCCCACAAAATTGCAAAGTTTTTGTGAGGCAAGCATACAGATTTAGAAAGGATCTTCACCAACATTAAAACAGACAGAAGGCTGATATCCAAAATTTACAAAGAACTCAAAAAATTAGACAATAACAACCAAAATATCCAAACATCAATGGGAGAAAGACCCTTGGTCCTGTGAAGGCATGATGCCCCAATATAGGGAAATGCCAGGATAGGGAAGCAGGAGTGGATAGGTGGGTGGGTTGGGGAACACCATCATAGAAGCAGGGAGAGAGAGGCGGGGATACGGGGTTTCTGGAGGGTAAACCAGGAAAGGAGATAACCTTTGAAATGTAGATACAGAAAATATCCAATATTTTTTAATGAGGTAAAAAGCATAAGCCATTGGTGTTCTGTTCAGGAAATTTTTCCCTGTGCACATGTTTTCAAGGCTCTTCCTCACTTACTATTCTATTAGATTTAGTGTATCTGGTTTTATGTGGAGGTCCTTGATGAACTTAGACTTGAGCTTTATACATGGAGATAAGAATGGAATAAGAATTTGCATTCTTCTACATGTTGACTGCCAGTTGAACCAGCACCATTTGTTACAAATGTTGTCTTTTGTTCTACTGAATGGTTTTAGTTTCTTTGTCAAAGATCAAGTGACCTTAGCTGTGTGGGTTCATTTCTTCATTAATTGTATTCTACTGATGTACCTGCCTGTCACTGTACCAATACCGTGTACTTTTTAATATCACTATTGCTCTGTTGTACAGCTTGAGGTCAGGGATGGTGATTTCCCAAGAAATTCATTTACCATTGAGAATAGTTTTTGCTATCTTGGGTTTTTTGTTATTCCGAATGAATTTGTCAATTGCTCTTTCTAACTCTATGAAGAACTGAGTTGGGATTTTGAAGGGGATTTCATTGAATCTGTAGATTGTTTTTGGACAGATGACCATTTTTACTATATTAATCCCTCTAATCCATGAGCATGAGAGATATTTCCATCTTCTGTGGTGATTTTTAATTTCTTTCTTCAGAGACTTGAAGTTCTTGACACACAGATCTGAAGGAAAATTCATGCAGAGACTGCCCCACCTTGGGATCCATCCCATATAGAGTGACCCGACCCAGACATTATTGCAGATACTAAGAAGTTCTTCCTGACAGGAGCCTGATATAACTGTATCCCCAGAGGCTTTGCCAGTGCCTGACAAATACAGAAGCAGAAGCTTGCGGCCAACCATTGGACTGAGCATGGGGTCCCCAATGCATGAGTTAGAGAAATGACTGAAGGAGCTTAAGGAGTTTTCTACCCCATAGGAAGAATAACAATAGCAACCAACCAGAACTCCCAGAGCTCCCAGGGACTAAACCACCAATCAAAATGTACACATGGAGGGACCCATGACCCCAGCCACATATGAAGTGGAGGATGACCTTTTTGGACTTCATTGGGAGGAGTGACCCTTGGTTCTGTAAAGGCAGGGGGAGGGAGGATGGGATAGGGGATTTCTAGAAGGGAAACATAAAAAGGGTATAACATTTGAAATGTAAATAAAGAAAATATGCAATAAATGAAAAAAATGGGGTAAAGAACTAAACAGAATTTTCAACAGAGGAATCTTGAATGGCTGTGATGTACTTAAAGAAATGTTCAAAATCCTTAGTCATCAGGGAAATGCAAAACCAAACAACTCTGAGGTCCATCTTACACTCATCATAATGGCTAATATCAGCAACTAAAGAGATTGCACATGCTGGCATGCATGTGGAGCAAGGGGAATACTTCTTTATTGTTGGTGGGAGTGCAACCTTATACTAACACTTTGGAAATCAATTTGGTGATTTCTTCGAAAACTCAGAATAGTTCTACATCAAGATCCAGCTATACAATCCCTATACAAATACCCAAAAGTTGTTCCAAGGTCCCATAAAGACACTTGCTCAAGTATGTTCATAGTAGCTTTAATCATAATAACCAGAAATTAGATAGAACCTATATGTCCCTCAATTGAATAGTGAATAAATAAAATGTGGTACATCTATACAATGGAATACTATTCAGCTATTACAAAAAACATCATGAATTTTCAGGCAACATGAGAATATCATCCTGAGTAAAGGAATCTAATCTCAAAAGAATATGCATGGTATGTACTCACTTATAAGTGGATATTAGCCATAAATTACATGATACCCACACTTCACTACACAGACCCAAAGAAGCTAAATAAGAACTAAGACCCAAATGAGGAAGCTTCAGTCTCAATCAGAAGAGGGAATAAAATAGTCATAAGAGGCAGATGGAGACAGGGTATTGGTGTTTTGAAATATCACTGTATATGATATATTTTGCTTGAAAACCTAAGCAAGAGGGTTGTTTCAGTAGCTACCCATTGAAGAGTGCTGTGGCACAGAGAGCAATTCTACATTTGATAATTGAGCAAAACTGCAAGAAAAGTGTGCAAGGTAATTTTAAAATATAATCCTTTCAAGTGTTGTTGGATTGTTTAATGAGTTTTACTTATGTTTTTGAGGATGTTTCTCACTATTAGTTCAGCATTGTTTTTCTCAAGAAATTCTATTCTTTCTTTCAAATCTTTCTCAGGTAAAACACTAACATTTTACAGAACATTTCTTCTTTTGCTTGTAATTCCTGAAGTTAATGTAATAGTTAATTAAATTTGGTAATAAAATTCCAAGTACAAATGTTATTTTTAAAGCTTGAGAAGGAAGACAATTCCTCATAAGTTTTATTGGTGAAATCAGAACTGAAGCACGAAAGATATAAAATCTTTCAAGAACAATTTCCTTTCTTTGTCTATCATTTACAACATTGTACCAAGTAATTGAGATGTAAATTAGTTAATTGTGACTTTTTGCACGATTTCTTAATATAATTTATTTCAGTCTCTCAGATACCATATGAAGAATAAGAAATTTTTAATTAAATAGAAGTTTATCTGTAGCAAGAAGGTATCAAATATGTCTTCGAAGGTTGGAAATAACTGATGAAGCAGAAAAGAGAAGATTATGAATTTTTGTTTCTATTGATATCATTCCCTTCACGTTCTACTACCTTATTCCCTAGCAAAATATCCTATACTTGCATAAGAGATTTTGATCTTTTCATGAAAAAATGATATCAAAATATCTGTTTCTTTGATTAATTGAATCGAATTGAAAACCCAGACACAAATCCACACATATATAAATATCTGAATTTTTATTTTAAAAAAAGGTCACAAATACACACTGGAAAAAGTAACATCTTCAATAAATGTTACAGTATAAACTGGATGTCTTCATGTAGGAGAATGCAAATAGGTCCATACCTATTCCCATGCATAAAACTCATCTCCAAGTAAAAGATTTCAACAACAACAACAACAACAACAACAACAAAAAAAAACCCAGACACACTGAAACTGATAGAAGAGAAAGTAGGAAATATCCTTGAAAGCATTTGTACAAGGGATAACTCTCTAAACAGAATATGAATAGCAATGCTCTAAGATCAATAATTAATAGATAGGACTTCATGAAACTGAAAAGCTTCCTTAAGGCAAAGGATACTGCCATTCCGAAAATTTGGAAAGCTACAAAATAGGAAAAGATTCTTATTCTACATCTGACAGAAGACAAATATCCAAAAATATATAAGGATTTTAAGAAACTAGATAACCCACACTTGTGATGATGTTAAGCAATAGAAGAATGAATAAAGAAATTAGATAAAGAAAAACATCCACATAGTGTTATTCAACTGTTTAAAAAACATGGTGTCATGAAATTTTCAGGCATATTAATAGAACTAGAAAAAAAATGATCTTGAGCAAGCCAACTCTGTTTTAGAAAGAAAACTATGGTATATATTCATATATTCACTTATAAGTGGATATTAGCCATTAAGTAAATGATAACTAAGCTATAATTCATATACAGAGAGGTTAGGTAAAGAGAATATGTTGATAGAGAGGTAGATCACAGGGATCACCTTGGTATGGAGGAATAGAATAGTTTTTGTTTTTTGTTGTTTTTGTTTTTCCTGACTAGCTATGAGTGTGACAGGAGGAGGATAGGAGGATATAGAGTGGGAAGAAAGAGTACAGGCAGAAACATCTGGAACTGATAGACTTTTGAGGAGTAGTGTGGAAATCTAATGTAATGGAAACGTCCTGGAATCTATGAAGGAATAATGAGGACTCCTAGTAATGGAAGATATGGAGTCTCAACTGGCCATGTCTTGTTGCCAGGAAAGGCAAGTGACAGGACTGGGTTGAATTCAACTGAACTGTTGGCCAGTGAGATCCCATGGAAATCCACAAGCAACCCAGGTTGTTGATAAGATGAAGGGTTGCTCCCTACAAACTGAAAGGGGTGCTTTGTTGCTGAAGACATCACCAACACAACTTAATGAGCTTAGAGAAGTCGAGCTTAAGCTTACATGGAGCCCTCATCCCTACATTCTCGTGTCTTAGGTGTTACAGGGTACTCTTCAGGCTACTAAAAGAGAAACATGGACAACAACTCAGACACAAAACTTTTGATTTAAAATCTGTTCTGCCTGAAAACAATTAAGGAAATTATATATATGCATAATTCATTCCCAAGGATATTATAAAAATTAGAGGGGATGGAGTAGAGTAGGCAAACAAACCTCTCTGTATCAATTATGCAAGGTGAATATGAGCTCACAGAGACTGAAACAGAAAGTACAGGGCCTACATGGGTCTATACCAGGTCCTCTGCCAATATCTTAATCCTATTAGATTAGTATTTTTAGGGGACTCCTAACTATAACAAGCTAAATGGAGAAAACTCTGAAGCAATCCCACTAAAATCAGGGACTAGAAAAGGCTGCCCACGCTCTTCCCACCTATTCAATATAGTATTTGAAGTCCTAGCCAGAGCAATTAGACAACAAAAGGAGATCAAAGGGATACAAATTGGAAAGGAAGGAGTCAAAATATCACTATTTGCAGATGATATGATAGTATATATAAGTGACCCTAAAAATTCTACCAGAGAACTACTAAACCTGATAATAAACTTCAGCAAAGTAGCTAAACTAAAACAAATCAGTGGCCTTCCTTTACACAAAGGACAAACAGGATGTGAAAGAACTTAGGGAAATACCATTCACGATAGTCACAAATAATATAAAATTCCTTGATGTGACTCTAACTAAGGAAGTGAAAGATCTGTATGATAAGAACTTCAAGTCTCTGAAGAAAGAAATTAAAGATCTTAGAAGATGAAAGGATCTCCCATGATCATAGATTGGCAGGATTAATATAGTAAAAATGGCTATCTTGCCAAAAGCATTCTACACATTAAATGGACTCTCCATGAAAATTCTAACTCAATTATTCACGGAGTTAGAAAGAGTAATTTGAAAATTCATCTGGAGTAAAAAAAAAAAAAAATCTAGGGTATCATTAAACTATTCTCAACAATAAAATAAATTCTGGTTGAACCACCATCCCTGGCCTCAAACTGTACTACAGAGTAATAGTCAGAAAAAAAAAACTGCATAATTTTAATCCAGTGACGGGGAGGTAGATCAGTGGAATAGAACTGTAGACCCAGAAATTATGCCACACACCTATGGTCACTTGATCTTTGACACAGGAGCTAAAACCATTCAGTGGAAAAAAGAAAGCATTTTCAACAAATGGTGCTGGCTCAACTTGTGGTTAGCATTTAGAAGAATGCAAATTGATCCTTTCTTTTCTCCTTGTACAACCCTCAAGTCCAAGTGGATCAAGGACTGCAGGAACTAAATAGGGGCCTAGGAAATAAGAAGGAGGGAAGATAGCCCAAATTCAACCAGAGTTCCACCTATGCTCTGGGCAGTCGGACAAGGGAGGGCTGCCAGACGCTTTCCTCTCAGCCTTGGGTGGGCATCCAAGACTCTGACACACTCGACAGGGGGTGGACAAGGGGTAGCCCCTGACCTGGGAGCCCTAGGGCCACATCCTGTAGCCCTGGGGTTATAGGAGAGAGGGCTAAAGGGAAAGGAGGTTCCCACACAGGCAAGAGTGAGCACAGCCTTGATGAGCAGAGACTCTCTATGGTTTTAGAGCTTTATTGTAGAAAGGCAGAGGAAAAGAGATAATGTAAAAGAGAGAGAGAGGCTGGCCATGGCTAAGAGGAGAGAAGCAGGGAAGGAGAGAGAGGGGGAAGGCTAGAGAGTAAGAGGGAGAGAGGGAGAGGAGAGGAGAGGAGAGGAGAGGAGAGGAGAGGAGAGGAGAGGAGAGGAGAGGAGAGGAGAGGAGAGGAGACTAAGAGCAAGAGAACAAAGGAGTGAGAGTGAGAGGAGTGAAAGAAGTGAGAGAGAGAGGGAGGAGGGTTCAAACATCCCCTTTTAAAGTATGCTGCTATCTCTTCTGTTCCTAGGTAACTGGGGAGGAGTTTAGCCTGAAGGTCAGAAGCTTGGGACGTTGCCTAAGTGACTACTAGCCACACATTTCTCTTGTGGGGGCTTTGGGGGGTGATAACTTCTACAGGACACAGGGTTCCAGGAGACATGAGAGAACTCCTTCAGTCCCATGTAGATAAATTATCACCACCGGATCCTAGGGTTCAGCATCTCAGCTCAACTGGAGACCAACCTGTCTGTGCATAGCCCAGATGCCTTACAAAGGACCTCCACATAAAACCAGATACTCAGAAACTAATGGAAAAGAAAGTGGGGAAGAGCCTTGAGTAGATGGACACAGGAAAAATTTCCCAAACAAAACACCAATAGCTTATGCTCTAAGATTAAGAATTTACAAATGGGATCTCATTAAATTGCAAAGCTTCTGCAAGGCAAAGGACATTGTCCATAGGACAAAATGGCAACCAATAAATTGGGAAAATATCTTTACCAATCCTAAATCTGATAGAGGGCTATTATCCGATATATACAAAGAACTCAAGACGTTAAACTCCAGAGAACCAACTAACCATATTAAAAATTGTGTAGAGAGCTAAACAAAGAATTCTCAATTGAGGAATATGGAATGACTGAGAAGTACCTAAAGATGTGTTCAACATCTTTAGCCATGAGGGAAATGCAAATCAAAGCCAACACTGAGATTCCACCTCACACCAGTCAGAATGGCTAAGATCAAAAACTCAGGTGACAGCTGATGCTGGCAAGGATGTAGAGACAGAGGAATACTCCTCCATAGCTGGTGGGATTGCAAGCTGGTACAACCACTCTGGAAATCAGTTTGGTGGTTCCTCAGAAAATTGGACGTATTACAACCTGAGGACCCACTAATACCACTGCTGTGCATATACCCAGAAGATGCTCCAACATTTTAATAGGTACACATGCTCCACTATGTTCTTTGCAGCCTTATTTATAATAGCCAGGAGTTGAAAATAACCCAGATGTCCCTCAACAAAGGAATGGGTACAGAAAATACGGTACATTTACACAATGGAGTACTACTCAGCTTTTCAAAACAATGAATTCATGAAAATCTTAGGCAAATGGATGGAACTAGAAAATATCAGCCTGAGTGAGGTAACTCAATAACAAAAGAAGACACATGGTATGCACTCACTGATAAGTGGATATTACCCCAGAAACTCAGAATACCTAAGATACAATTCACAGACCATATGAAACTCAAGAATAAGGAACACCAAAGTGTGGATACTTCAGTCCTTCTTAGAAGAGGGATCAAAATACTTATGGAAATAGTTACAGAGACAGATTGTGGAGCATAGACTGAAGGAAAGGCCATCCAGAGACTGCTCCACCTGGGGATCCCATATACAATCACCAAACCAAGACACTTTTGTGGATGCCAACAAGTGTTTTTGTTGGAAGCTATTAAGACAACACAATTGTCCTGATCTCTGAATTGGGCCTCTCCCCCTGAGAAGAAAATGGGGTCAAAAGAGGGCCACTGACCCACCGCTCCGAGAACAACCACACAATGTTCCAGCCCTAAGTCAGTGCAGGATGTCCTGACCACAAGATGTACCCTGATACCACCAAGTTCCTGCTTCCACGTGTAGTTGCCAAAAGAAAAATTTCTGCTGCCCCATTCCTCCTGCTGAGAAGTACTTCCCCTTTTGCTTGTGCATTTAAGCCTTGAGCCTTGCTGAATATAGTGACACCTTAATGCTAATCAGACTGCTTCCATGTGTTCTTGCACTTGGTGTCTGTCTCTCCCTCCCCCCATTTGGTTCTTAGGAGAAGGTCCCCTCGAGACCCTCGAATAACTGGACCTGCTGGACGGGTCATGTTTCTTCAAAAAAGCCTGTTATAGCTGTCTCCTGAGAGGCTCTACCAATGCCTGATAAATACAGAGGTGGATGCTTACAGCATACCATTGGGATGAGCACATGGTCCCGCATGAAGGAGCTAGAGAAAGGACCCAAGGAGCTGAAGGGTTTAGCAGCCCCATAGGGGGATCAAAAATATGAACTAACCAGTACCCCAGAGATTCCAGGGACTAAGCTACCAACCAAAGATTACACATGGCTCCAACTGCATATGTAGCAGAGGATGGCCTAGTTGGTCATCAGTGGGAGGAGAAAACTTGTGAAAACTTGATGCCCCAGTATAGAGGAATGCCAGGACAGGGAAGTGTGATTGGGTGGATTGGTGAGCAGGTGGAGCAGGGATGGGAAAGTGGGTTTTTGTAGGGGAAACCAGGAAAGTGAATAACATTTGAAATGTAAATAAAGAAAATATATAATTTTAAAAAAGAAGAGAAAAGAATATGTGTGTTTCTGACTCTTGTGCCTATTCTTTGGTCTTTTTTATCCTGTTCTTTCCAACATAGATATCATAGTTTTGTGTTATTTAATTATATATATTTTATCATATTCTGTTGTTTTCTCCTAGAAGCCAGTCTTTTCTAATGCTAAGCAAAAAGCGAGTGTATCTGAAACAAAGTAGAGGTAGAGAAGTAATTGGAAGAGTAGAGGGAGGGAAAATTATAAACAGGATATATTGTATGAGAAAAGAATCTATGTTTAATAAAATGGAAACTAAAATAATAAACTAAAATAAAATACCTTTAAAATTTGCTGAGCCTTATTGCACATTTATAGGTTAAAAGGAATTTTAATTTTTCAATATATTTATGTTCAGGAATAAATATATCTTTCAAAGATATTTTTCTTCTTGGTAACCTTACATAAAAACAATTAGTTTAGGTTTGTCAGGACAGCAGTTGTTTCAGCAGTTTCCATGTCATCAATATGATACTTCATCTGGATGATTGTACAAGCTCCCTGTCAAATCTATCCCGGTCCAGTCTTGTTAATTACACAGTATCCATTCATCCTCAGAATCTAGCTTCCTTTAAAACAATTACCTACTTTTACTACTTTCTGACTCACAATTCTAAGCAATTACTTGGAAAATTTTTGTTTTACCTATCTGTCGAGTTCTATTTTACATCACTTGAATCTGAACTTGGCCATTCATTCACCAATGAGTGGAAAAGTGATTTTGTCCTAATTTAAACCTTTATCTTTAGTCTGAAACCTCAATGTGACCTACATAAGTACTCCCAAAGGACATACTATTTGAACAGAAGCTTTACACCCACTAGTGTGTGAGTAAATCCATCACCTTAAGCACTCCAGCCTCATTTGAGCTGTGGGATGACTAACCTCCTAGGTTACACAAGTAGCATTTCTAGCATCTGTGTGGCTCCCAAGTTGCTTTCCTCCTTGTTAAGTTAGGATTCTGCCTCTTATATTATATGCTTCCCTCAAAACAGTATTAATTGTGCATAAATCACAACAGGAGACTGAGAAGCTGATCAAAGTATGAATAGAATTGAGATATTTTGGGGGAGAGTGTCTTTCTTCATAGAAAAATGTGCTCAAAAATTTCCTTTAGAAATCCCACTGATTTTAAAGATTTATTTTAATTTTCATAGTATGTATATATGGGGTATTGTATATTCCAAATAGGAATGTTAGAAGTTTTGGGCCAGGAGTTTTAAGCAATTCTGATGCAATCACCACAGGTGTAGAAAACCAAATAAATAAGTGATCTTAAATACTGAGTCACCTCTCCATTCCTCATACATATTTTAAATAATGGTTTTCTCTATGTGTTCCCATTCATCAGAAAATAATCAGCCTTTTATCTATTATTCATTAGCCACTCTGTGACTATTCTAAATTGTCAGTATAAGAAGAAATCTGAATTTTCTTAGTTTGATGTGTAAGCTTCTAATTACTTTCTATTTTCTTTGGAGGTTACTAATTGAACTATTTTAGGAATACCTCAAAGTTATTTTGGAATATACATTTAAAAATCCTTCAGACTAAGGAAGAAGCAGTTTTATCACACTATTAGTTAATATTCTGGTTTCTATTCTCAGACTAACCATAAAATTAGAACTATCCTGAAGATCCAGTTCCTGTGCCTATAGGGGTTTTTTGATTACTGACACTTCTTAAACTTCTTGATGCTGAATTAAGTTTCAGCTTTTAGAACTGAGTTTGAGGATGAAATATTGTGTAACTTTGATACTTAAAAATAGAACAAAATTTGCCTTGGCAAATTTAGGAAGATTTGTGACTATAATAATTGAATAAGGGGTGTGGAGTAAGAGATCTTAATGTGTTTTAGTAAACTTAGAACATGAAAGCAGGATATTGTGACAGTAGACAGATTTCATTCAATAGTACAAGGACACAATTATAAATTTGTTTCAGTAAAATGATCCACTTTTATGAACTTGGGTAAAATATTTAGCAATAACAATCTCATATATGGTTTGTTTACACTGACTCTAGTAGCCAAAAGTGTAGTTACTCTATGTTGATAAGTTCACTGATTATTTCTATCACAGAAATAGATTATTTCAACTTTATCACTGAAAGTCTGTGATAAAAAATGAAAGTCAATTCATCCTTAGTTACTTTTCTATTGTTGTAATAAAACACAGTGACCAAGTTGAATTACAGGGGGGAAAAAAGAGTTTATTTATACTTACAGTTTCAGAGAATTAGAGTGCACAATGGTGAAATGAAGGCATTTTGGAAGGTATGATAACAGGAACAGCTGCTAAGGGTTCACATCTTAAACCTCAAGCTAGAAACAAAGAGAAAATTGGAAAGGAATGAGATATGAGCTCTGCAACTAATTCCACAACACCCAGAGGAAGCTAGACTCCAAGGAGCTCTAAAACACCCAGGATCATAGGGGAGGAGGATACAACACCTGCCCCAAACCTGGAGTAACTGGGATCCTAGGGGATCCAGGGACATAGGAACCCCCTCCTGGCCAATGGTTGGGTTCCTTCCAGTCTGAGCTGAGGCCCTGAACAGACACTGGGCCTGAGCTCTCCACCGAATTCCTCAATACCCAGAAGAAGCTGGACTCCCAGGAGCTCTAACACGCCCAGGATCATAAATACTTTAACACTCCCAGGATCATAGGATCACAGGATCACAGGAACTTGGTCACACCAGGATTTCAAGATCCCAGAGGCAGTTTGACTCCCAGGATCTCTGACACACCCAGGATTTCAGGATCACAGGATCACAGAGACAGCTGGACCCTGAGGAGTTCTGACAAAACCAAGATAACAGGAGGGGCAGTCTGCAGTCAGAGACAGTGAGTGCAAGTAGCACTGGAAATAACCAGATGGCAGCACAATAACATAAGTAACAGAAATGAAGGTTACATGGCATCATCAGTACCCAGTTCTTCTACCATAGTAAATCCTGGATACACCATCACACTGAAAAAGGAATATCAGATTTAAAATCACTTCTCATGATGATGATGGAGAACTTTAAGGAGAACATAAATAACTACCTTAAAGAAATACATGAGAACACAGCTAAACAGATAGAAACCCTTAAAGAGGAAACACACACACACACACATACAAATCCCTTAAAGAATGACAAGAAAACACAACCAGACAGGTGAAGGAACTGAAAAAAACCATCCAAAATCTAAAATTGGGAGTAGAAATAATAAAGAAATCACAAAGGGAGACTACCCTGAAGATGGAAAACCTAGGGAAGTGATCAGGAATCATAAATGCAAGCATCATGAACAGAATACAAGAGATGGAAGAGAGAATCTCAGGTGCAAAAGATACCATAGAAAACATTAACAAAACAGTCAAATAAAATGTAAATACATAAAGATCCTAACCCAAAAAACATCCAGGAAATCCAGGACACAATGAGAAGACCAAACCTAAGAATAATAGGAATAGAAGAGAGCAAAGATTCCCAACTTAAAGGGCCAGTAAATATCTTCAACAAAATTGTAGAAAAAAAATAATAAAATAAAACTTCCCTTACCTAAAAAAAGAGATGCCCATGAACATACAAGAAGCCTAAAGAACTCCAAATAGTTTGTAACAGAAAAAATTTCTCCCATCACATAATAATCAAAACACCAGATGCACAAAACAAAGAATATTAAAAGCATTAAGGGAAAAAGGTCAAGAAACTTATAAAGTCAGACCTATCAAAATTACACCAGAATTCTCAACAGAGACTACAAAAGCCAGAAAATCCTGGACTGCTGTCATACAGACCCTATGAGAACACAAATGACAGCCCAGCTACTATACCCAACTAAACTACCAACTAACATATATGGAGAAACCATGACAAAAACAAATTTACATAATATCTTTCTTCAAATCCAGCCCTACAAAGGAAAATAGATGGAAAATCCAACACAATGAGGGGAACTGCACCCTAGAAGAAGTAAGTAGGTAATTTTCTTCCAACAAACCCAAAAGAATATAGCCATACAAACATAATTCCACCTCTAATAACAAAAATAGCAGGGCTGGAGAGATGGCTCAGTGGTTAAAAGTGCCAACTGCTCTTCCAAAGCTTCTGAGTTCAAATTCTAGCAACCACATGGTGGCTCACAACCATCCATAATGAGATCTGATGCCCTCTTCTGGTGCATCTGAAGACAGCTCCAGTGTACTCGGACATAATAATAAATGAATTAATAATTATTATTAATTAATTAATAATGGTAAATTTTTAATAGATAAATTAAAATAGAAGGAAGTAACAATCACTACTCCTTAATGTCTCTTATTATCAATGGATTCAAATCGCCAATTAAAAGACATAGACTAACAGACTGGATACTTAAACAGGACCCAGAATTTATGAATACAGGAAATGAAAAATACAGACATTACCTCAGATTAAAAGGGTGGAAAACAGTTTTCCAAGCAAATGGTCCCAAGAAACAAGCTGCAGTAGTCATTCTAATATCAAATAAAATCGACTTTCCACCAACAGTTGTCAAAAAGATATAAGGAAGGATACTTCAAATTGCTCAAAGTAAAATCTAAAAAGATGAACCATTAATTTTGAACATCTAATCTCCAAATGCATGGCTATTCACATTCATAAAAGAAACTTTACTAAAGCTCAAAGCACACATCACACCCCACACAAAAATAGTTTGAGACTTCAACACCTCAATCTCAGCAGTGGACAGACCATGTTAACAGAAACTAAACAGAGACACAGAGAAACTAACAGAAGTTAGAACCAAATGGATCTAATAGATATCCATAGATCATTTCATCCTAAAACAAAAGAATATACCTTTCTTCTCAGCACCTCTATGGTACCGTCTCCAAAGTTGATGACAGAATTGGTCACAACACAGGCCTCAACAGATACAAGAAGAATAAAATAATCTAATGTAGCCTATCAGATCACCACGGACTAAAACTGCTCTTCAATAACAACAAAAATAATGGAAAGTCAACATACATGTGGAAACTGAACAATGCTCTACTCAGTGATAACTTGGTCAAGGAAGAAAAAAGAAAGAAATTAAAGATTTTTAGAATTTAATGAAAACAAAGGTACATCATACCAAAGTGTATGGGATGCAATGAAAGCAGTGCTAAGAGCAAAATTCATAGCTCTAAGTGCCTATTAAAAAAGAAACTGGAGAAAGCATACACTACCAGCATAACAGCACACTTGAAAATTTTAGAGCAAAAGAAGCAAATACACCCAAGTGGAGTAGATGGCAGAAAATAATCAAATTCAGGGCTGAAATAAACCAAGTAGAAACAAAAAGAACTATACAAAGAATTAACAAAACCAGGATCTGGTTCTTTGGGAAAATCAACAAAATAGGTAAACCCTTAGCCAGACTAATCACAGACCACAGATACAGTATCCAAATTAGTAAAATCAGTACTGAAATGGGAGACATAACAACAAAAACCAAGGAAATTTAAAAAAAAAAATCAGATCCTACCATAAAAACCTATACTCAACAAAACTGGAAAATCTGGATGAAATGGACAAATTTCTAGACAGATACCAGGTACCAAATTTAATTCAGGATCAAATAAACCATCTAAACATTTCCATAACCCCTAAAGAAATAGCAGAAGTCATTAAAAGTATCCCAATCAAAAAAAAGCCCAGAAACAGATGGCTTTAGTGCAGAATTCTATCAGACCTTCAAAGAGCATAATACCAATACTCTTCAAACTATTCCACAAAATAGGAACACTACCCAATTCATTCTATGAAGCCACAAATATACTTATACAAAAATCACATTAAGACCCAAAAAAGAAAGAGTACTTCAGACCAATTTATCTTATGAATATCAATACAAAAATACTTAACAAAATTTTCACAAACCAAATCCAAGATCACATCAAAACAAGCATCCATCATGATCAAGTAGGCTTTTTCACAGGATTGCAGGGTTGGTTCAATATAAGGAAATCCATCAACATAATGTACTACATAAACAAACTCAAAGAAAAACAAAACAAAATAAAGCATGATCATATCATTAGAAGTCAAGAAAGCATTTAACAGAATGCAATACCTACCGCTTCATGATAAAAGTCTGGGGATGGTCAGGAATTCAAGGCCCATACCAAAACATAATAAAAGCAATGTACAGCAAACCAGTAGCCAACATCAAACTAAATGGAGAGAAACTTGAAGCAATCCCACTAAAATCAGGGACTAGACAAGCCTAACCACTTACTCCCTACTGAGTCAATATAGTACTCAAAGTCCTAGCCAGAGCAATTAGACAACAAAGAGGTCAAAAGGATGCAAATTGGAAAGGAAGAAGTCAAAATATCACTGTTTGCAAGTGATATAATTAGTATACTTAATTGACCCAAAGAATTCCACAAGAGAACTCCTAAAGCTCATAAACAACTATAGCAAAGTGGCTGGATACAAACAAATCAGAAGTCTACTCTACTCAAAGGATAAACAGACTAAGAAAAAAAATTAGGGAAATAACACCCTTCATAATAGTCACAAATAATCTAAAATACCTTGGTGTGACTCAAGCCAAGCAAATGAAAGATCTGTATGACAAGAACTTCAAGTCTCTGAACAAAGAAATCAAAGATAAGCTCAGAAGATGAAAAGATCGCTCTTCCGGCCAGAACAGCACCGGGGTAGATAGGGCCCAGAGTCGGCTGACACTCGCCAGCTACCCACAACACCCGCCACAGGATCTTAAGACTTCTGGTGAGTGGAACACAGCTTCTGCTCCAATCCAATTGCGCTCCGGACCTGAGACTGCATTAGTTAGGGAAGCAGAAAACCGGCCTGAGTAGGGCCACAGGCCTCTTCCAGCCGGACTAGCACCTGGGTAGCTAGAGTGCAGGGTCTGCTGACACCCGCCAGTTACCCACGACACCCACCACAGGATTTTGAGACTTCGGGTGAGTGGAACACAGAGTCTGCTCCAATCTGTAAACAGTGACAACAATAACAACTAATCCCAGAGATTACCAGATGGCGAAAGGTAAACTTAATAATCTTACTAACAGAAACCAAGAACACTCACCATCATCAGAACCCAGCACTCCCACTTTGCCCAGTCCAGGGCACCCCAACACACCAGAAAAGCTAGACACGGATCTAAAAGCATATCTCATGATGATGGTAGAGGACATCAAGAAGGACTTTAATAACTCACTTAAAGAATTACAGGAGAACATGGCTAAAGAGTTACAAGTACTTAAAGAAAAACAGGATAACACAATCAAACAGGTAGAAGTCCTTAAAGAAAAACAGGATAACACAATCAAACAGGTAGAAGTCCTTAAAGAAAAACAGGAAAACACATCCAAACAGATGATGGAAATGAACAAAACCATACTAGACCTAAAAAGGGAAGTAGACACAATAAAGAAAACCCAAAATGAGGCAACACTGGAGATAGAAACCCTAGGAAAGAAATCTGGAACCATAGATACCAGCATCAGCAACAGAATACAAGAGATGGAAGAGAGAATCTCAGGTGCAGAAGATTCCATAGAGAACATCGGCACAACGATCAAGGAAAATGTAAAACACAAAAAGATCCTAACTCAAAACATCCAAGAAATACAGGACACAATGAGAAGACCAAACCTACGGATAATAGGAGTGGATGAGAATGAAGATTTTCAACTCAAATGACCAGCAAACATCTTCAACAACATTATAGAAGAAATCTTCCCAAACCTAAAGAAAGAGATGCCCATGAACATACAAGAAGCCTACAGAACTCCAAATAGACTGGATCAGAAAAGAAATACCTCCCAACACATAATAATCAGAACAACAAATGCACTAAATAAAGATAGAATACTAAAAGCAGTAAGAGAAAAAGGCCAAGTAACATATAAAGGCAAGCCTATCAGAATTACACCAGATTTTTCACCAGAGACTATGAAAGCCAGAAGATCCTGGACAGATGTTATACAGACACTAAAAGAACACAAATTCCAGCCCAGGCTACTATACCCAGCCAAACTCTCAATTAACATAGATGGAGAAACCAAACTATTCCACAACAAAACCAAATTCACACATTATCTCTCCATGAATCCAGCCCTTCAAAAGATAATAACAGGAAAAAACCAATACAAGGACAGGAACCACGCCCTAGAAACAACAAGAAGGTAATCCCTCAACAAACCAAAAAGAAGACAGCCACAAGAACAGAATGCCTACTTTAACAACAAAAATAACAGGAAACAACAATTACTTTTCCTTAATATCTCTTAATATCAATGGACTCAACTCCCCGATAAAAAGACATAGACTAACAAACTGGCTACACAAACAAGACCCAACATTTTGCTGCTTACAGGAAACTCATCTCAGAGAAAAAGATAGACACTACCTCAGAATGAAAGGCTGGAAAACAATTTTCCAAGCAAATGGTATGAAGAAACAAGCTGGAGTAGCCATTCTAATATCTGATAAGATTGACTTCCAACCCAAAGTCATTAAAAAAGAGAGGGAGGGACACTTCATACTCATCAAAGGTAAAATCCTCCAAGAGGAACTATCAATCCTGAATATCTATGCTCCAAATACAAAGGCAGCCACATTCATTAAAGAAACTTTAGTAAATCTCAAAGCACACATTACATCTCATACAATAATAGTGGGAGACTTCAACACACCACTTTCACCAAAGGACAGATCATGGAAACAGAAACTAAACAGGGACACAGTGAAACTAAGAGAAATTATGAATCAAATGGATCTGGCAGATATCTACAGAACATTCTATCCTAAAACAAAAGGATATACCTTCTTTTCAGCACCTCATGGTACCTTCTGCAAAATTGACCACATAATTGGTCACAAAACAGGCCTCAACAGATACAATAATATTGAAATTGTCCCATGCATCCTATCAGATCACCATGGACTAAGGCTGATCTTCAATAACAAAATAAATAATAGAAATCCAACATTCACGTGGAAACTGAACAACACTCTTCTCAATGATACCTTGGTCAAGGAAGGAATAAAGAAAGAAATTAAGGACTTTTTAGAGTTCAATGAAAATGAAGCCACAACATACCCAAACTTATGGGAAGCAATGAAAGCATTTCTAAGAGGAAAACTCATAGCTCTGAGTGCCTCCAAAAAGAAATTAGAGAGAGCACACATTAGCAACTTGACAACACACCTAAAAGCACTAGAACAAAAGGAAGCAAACTCACCCAAGAGGAGTAGACAGCAGGAAATAATCAAACTCAGGGGCGAAATCAACCAAGTGGAAACAAGAAGAACTATTCAAAGAATCAACCAATCAAGGAGCTGGTTCTTTGAGAAAATCAACAAGATAGATAAACCCTTAGCCAGACTCACTAGAGGGCACAGGGAAAGCACCCTAATTAACAAAATCAAAAATGAAAAGGGAGACATAACAACAGATCCTGAAGACATCCAAAACACCATCAGATCCTTCTACCAAAGGCTATACTCAACAAAACTGGAGAACCTGGATGAAATGGAGAAGTTCCTAGACAGATACCAGGTACCAAAGTTGAATCAAGATCATGTTAGTGATCTAAACAGCCCTATATCCCCCAAAGAAATAGAAGCAGTCATTAATAGTCTCCCAACCAAAAAAAGCCCAGGACCAGATGGGTTTAGTGCAGAGTTCTATCAGACCTTCAAAGAAGATCTAATCCCAGTTCTTCACAAACTATTCCACAAAATAGAAACAGAAGGTACTCTACCCAACTCATTCTATGAACCCACAATTACTCTGATACCTAAACCACAAAAGACCCAACAAAGATAGAGCACTTCAGACCAATATCCCTTATGAATATTGATGCAAAAATCCTCAATAAAGTTCTTGCTAACCGAATCCAAGAACACATCAAAACAATCATACATCCTGACAAAGTAGGTTTCATCCCAGGGATGCAGGGATGGTTCAATATATGGAAATACATCAACTTAATCCAGTATATAAACAAACTCAAAGACAAAAACCTCATGGTCATCTCCTTAGATGCAGAAAAAGCATTTGACAAGATCCAACACCCATTCATGATAAAAGTCTTGGAAAGATCAGGAATTCAAGGCCCATACCTAAACATGATAAAAGCAATCTACAGCAAACCAGTAGCCAACATCAAAGTAAATGGTGAGAAGCCTGAAGCAATCCCTCTAAAATCAGGGACTAGACAAGGCTGTCCAATTCCTCCATACCTATTTAACATTGTACTTGAAGTCCTAGCCAGAGCAATTCGCCAACAAAAGGAGATCAAAGGGATACAAATTGGAAAAGATGAAGTAAAAATATCACTTTTTACAGATGATATGATAGTATACATAAGTGACCCTAAATATTCCACCAGAGAACTCCTAAACCTGACAAACAGCTTCGGTGAAGTAGCTGGATATAAAATTAACTCAAACAAATCAATGGCCTTTCTCTACACAAAGAATAATCAGGCTGAGAAAGAAATTAGGGAAACAACACCCTTCTCAATAGTCACAAATAATATAAAATATCTTGGCATGACTCTAACTAAGGAAGTGAAAGATCTGTATAATAAAAACTTCAAGTCTCTGAAGAAAGAAATTATAGAAGATCTCAGAAGATGGAAAGATCTCCCATGCTCATGGATTGGCATGATCAACATTGTAAAAATGGGTATCTTGCCAAAAGCAATCTACAGATTCAATGCAATCCCCATCAAAATTCCAACTCAATTCTTCAACGAATTAGAAAGTGCAATCTACAAATTCATCTGGAATAACAAAAAACCCAGGATAGCAAAAACTCTTCTCAAGGATAAAAGAACCTCTGGTGGAATCACCATGCCGGACCTAAAGCTTTACTACAGAGCAATTGTGATAAAAAACTGCGTGGTACTGGTATAGTGACAGACAAATAGACCAATGGAATAGAATTGAAGACCCAGAAATGAACCCACACACCTATGGTCACTTGATCTTCGACAAGGGAGCTAAAAACATCCAGTGGAAGAAAGACAGCATTTTCAACAAATGCTGCTGGCACAACTGGTTGTTAACATGTAGAAGAATGTGATTGATCCATTCCTATCTCCTTGTACTAAGGTCAAGTCTAAGTGGATCAAGGAACTTCACATAAAACCAGAGACACTGAAACTTATAGAGGAGAAAGTGGGGAAAAGCCTTGAAGATATGGGCACAGGGGAAAAATTCTTGAATAGAACAACAATGGCTTGTGCTGTAAGATCGAGAATTGACAAGTGGGACCTCATGAAACTGCAAAGCTTCTGCAAGGCAAAAGACACCATCAATAAGACAAAAAAAAAAAAAACCACCAACAGATTGGGAAAGGATCTTTACCTATCCTAAATCAGATAAGGGACTAATATCCAATATATATAAAGAACTCAAGAAGGTGGACTCCAGAAAATCAAATAATTGGGGCTCAGAACTGAACAAAGAATTCTCACCTGAAGAATACTGAATGGCAGAGAAGCACCTGAAAAAATGTTCAACATCCTTAATCATCAGGGAAATGCAAATCAAAAGAACCCTGAGATTCCACCTCACACCAGTCAGAATGGCTAAGATCAAAAATTCAGGTGACAGCAGATGCTGGTGAGGATGTGGAGAAAGAGGAACACTCCTCCATTGTTGGTTGGATTGCAAGCTTGTACAACCACTCTGGAAATCAGTCTAGCGGTTCCTCAGAAAATTTGACATAGTACTACTGGAGGATCCAGCAATACCTCTCCTGGGCATATATCCAGAAGATGTCCCAACCGGTAAGAAGGACACATGCTCCACTATGTTCATAGCAGCCCTATTTATAATAGCCAGAAGCTGGAAAGAACCCAGATGTCCCTCAACAGAGGAATGGATAAAGAAAATATGGTACATTTACACAATGGAGTACTACTCAGCTATTAAAAAGAATGAATTTATGAAATTCCTAGCCAAATGGATGGGCATCATCTTGAGTGAGGTAACACAATCACAAAGGAACTCACACAATATGTATTCACTGATAAGTGGATATTAGCCCAAAACTTAGGATACCCAAGATATAAGATACAATTTGCTAAACGCATGAAACTCAAGAATAATGAAGACCAAAATGTGGACACTGTGCCCCTTCTTAGAATTGGGAACAAAACACCCATGGAAGGAGTTACAGAGACAAAGTTTGGAGCTGTGATGAAAGGATGGACCATCTAGAGACTGCCGTATCCAGGGATCCATCCCATAATCAGCTTCTAAACGTGGACACCATTGCATACACTAGCAAGATTTTGCTGAAAGGACCCAAATATAGCTGTCTCTTGTGAGACTATGCAGGGGCCTAGCAAACACAGGACCTCCACATAAAATCAGATACACTGAAACTAATAGAAAAGAAAGTGGGGGAAGAGCCTTGAACACATTGGCACAAGGAAATGCTCCTGTTCAGAACAGCAATGGCTTGTGCTCTAAGATCAAGAATTAACAAATGGGATCTCATAAAATTGTAAAGCTTCTATAATGCAAAGAACACTGTCAACAGGACAAAATGGCAACCAAAGGATTGGGAAAAGATTTTTATCAATCTTATATCCAATAGAAGGCTAATATCCAATATATATAAATAACTCAATAAATTAGACTCCAGAGAATCAAGTAACCCCATTCAAAATGGAGTACAGAGCTAAACAAACAAACAAAAATTCAACGGAGGAAACCCGAATGGTCAAGAAGCACCTAAAGAAATGTTCAACATCCTTAGTCATCAGGGAAATGCAAATAAAAACAACCCCAATATTCCACCTCACACCAGTCAGAATGGCTAAGATCAAAAACTCAGGTGACAGCTGATGCTGACTAGAATGTGGAGATAGAGGAAAACTCCTCCATTGTTGATGGGATTGCAAGCTGGTACAACCACTCTTGAAATTTTTCTGGCTTTTCCTCAGAAAATTTAACATAAAATTAGCTGAGAACCCATCTATATCACTCTTGGGCATATATCCAAAAGATGCTCCAACATATAGTAAGGACATGTGCTCCACTGTGTTCATTCATATCAACTTTATTTATAATAGCCAGAAGCTGGAAAGAACCCAGATAGCCTTTAACAGAGGAATGGATACAGGAAATGTGGTACATTTACACAATGGAGTAGTACTTAGCTATTAAAAACAATAACTTCTTTAGCAAATGGATGGAACTAGAAATTATCATCCTGAGTGAGGTAACCCAATGCCAAAAAATACACATGCACTCACTGATAAGTCGATATCAGCCCAGAAGTTTGGAATTCCCAAGATTCAATTCACAGACCACAGGAAGCTCAAGAAGATGGAAGACCAAAATATGGGTCCTTTAGTCCTTTTTAGAAGGGGTAGCAATATACTCATGGGAACAAATACGAAGGCCAAGTTTGCATCAGTGACTGAAGGAAAGGCTACCCAGAGACTGCCTCACCTGGGGATCTATCCCATGTAGAGTCATCAAATGGAGACACTATTGTGGGTACCAAGAAGTGCATGCTGACAGGAGCCTGATATAGCTGTCTTCCTAGATGTTTTGCCAGAGCCTGGCATATGTAGAGCCATCCAATGAGCTGATCATGGGGTCCCAAATGGAGGAGTTAGAGAAAGGACTGAATGAGCTGATCATGGGGTCCCAAATGGAGGAGTTAGAGAAAGGACTGAATGAGCTGAAGGTGTTTGCAATCCCATAGGAGGAACAACAATATCAACCAACCAGTGCTCCCAGGGTCTAAACCACCAACCAAAGAGTATACATGCAGGGACCCATGCTCCAGCAGTATATGTAGCAGAGGATGGCCTTGTGGGGCATCAATGGGAGAAAAGGTCATTGGTCCTATGAAGGCCAGATGCCTCAGCGAAGGAGAATGCTAGGGCATGGGGGTTGGAGTCATGGGTAGGTGTGGGGACACCCTTATAGAAGCAGGGGGAAGGAGAATGAGATAACATGTTTTTTTTGGGGGGGGGAATTGGTAAAGGGGATAACATTTGAAATGTAAATAAATAAAGTATCCAAATAAAAAATGTAAGCTGAGGGAAAGGATATAAAGCTGAATCCTTGTCTGACTAAGGAGAAAATTCAAGGATAGCCTGGAATATTTAGTGATACCTTCTTTTGAAAAGTTTAAAAGAAGATACATATATAGTTAAGTATTAGAAAACATAGTTTATGTGAAATCGAATTCATTTTTTCATGAAAACACACACATATATATATGACTATGAATGTCAAATTAGTAATATGCTTGTAATCCCAGTAATGACAAAATCAGAATGATAATTAATTTAAGGCTGACCTTAAGTTATTTACTTGAGTTGGTGTGTACAGGCATCACGAGGAATAGAGGACTCAGAAATAATCCCTATAGTGTGTCATATAGCACATAATTTCCTGAAAACATTTGGATCATCAATGAAATGGGCACACTCTGCTAGATCAAACAAATTTGACAAATGCTGTCTGTCTCTATCTGTCTGTCTCTGTCTATCTGTCTGTCTCTATCTGTTTGTCTCTGTCTGTCTCTGTCTCTGACTATCTCTGTTTCTGTCTGTCTCTGTCTATTTGCCTCTTTCTCTGCCTGTCTGTCTCAGTCTGTCGGTCTCTATCTTTCTGTCTCTGTCTGTCTGTTTCCCAGTCGCTCTTTCGTGTGTGTGTGTGTGTGTGTGTGTGTGTGTGTTTGAGAGGATATTTATGAATGTCTCTTGAGACACTACCCTGAGAACAACTGTCTGCTCTCTGAGATGAGAGTGGTAGTCCCACTCAATCTGCTAGGGGCATGAATAGAACAATATACTGACTAAGAGTGAACGCCTCCTTCCTGAGTACTATTGTGTCCCATCTATTCTGTCCTTAGAACTTGGACCTAAACATCAACTTTTCTTGGTCCTTAGTCTATCAATTTGGGAAACAGAAAATAGATCTTCACACTTTTCCTGTGGGGGTATCCAGCTTAGACCTTGGGAATTTTTAGCCTCCAAAATCACTAATACAGTTATTTATAATATTTTTTTCTCTTTGTTTTCCTGGAGAATCCAATTATAGCTTGCTACTTCTTTCACTGATGTCCCCCTATAAAATCTTTCTTCTGGGGGATTAGTTGTGAATAGCATCCTCCAAAGTTAACTTTTCTATGTCCACAATCATGAATGTATACTGTATTGCACATGTATGGATCCCTACATCCAAACACACTGACTAGGAAAGTGGATTGGATGTGTGTTTGCATTCATGCCCTTGGCAGATTGAGTAGAACTCACACCCTCATCACAGAGAACAGTCAGTTGTTCTCAGGGTAGTTACTCAAGAGACATTCAGAAACACCCTAGCTTTGACTCAGGCCTTCCTGATTCTCTTCTGAAGTGAAACAGATGTCCAGCAGGAAACTCTGAGACCTCCAGGATCAGGACTCCTTCTTACACTCTTATCTTTTCAAAGCCACAGAAAATCAGTGCTAACATATGCAGTCTTTACACTTTTTCTCTCAACATAATTCTCTAGATGACCGTTAAAATTGTCTGTGCCACCAGTATTTTTCTCTTAAGTATTATTCCCTAGATATGGCACACTCTAGTCATCAGCCACTCTCTGTTGTGAAAATTCCTTTGAATAGAAACTTTCCCTTCTGAAGAAATGGGCAATGCTCACATGAATCAGGAAGTTAAGAAAACTTAGGAGGTTTAGAAACCCAGAAAGTTTCACATTCACAAGGCCTGCCCCCAGGGCCATATTATGTATTAACAGTTTGGGGAGAGGGGACTTGTTTTGATGGAGCTGATTGTAAGAGCTCCAGGGATATTGGATGAGTCATTGTTCTTGCTGGGATGGGCTTCTGGTGAAACAGCTGCCTTTGAGATTTACAGCCTGTTAGTAACACACTGGTTCACCTGACTGGGCTTCAATGGAATGGCATCCTGATGTTTATCTCTCCCCAAGAAAACTCACCTAGCCCTTCCCCACTGAAGGTGTTTGTGTTGTTTGCAGCACATGGTAATTAAGAGTGAAACTCCTAATAAGCTTCCCATTCAGATTTTGTATTAATAATTCACATGGATAAACCACTCCTTCTTGCCTCTCAGTAGCCTTTCTCCATGTCTCTGTTCCTCAGGGAAGATGAGGATAGACTCTGTTTAGCTGAATCCCAATAGCACCTAAGGCATTATGTGGCTTTTAACAGATTCTTTGTGTTTTCTGAATGTGAAGGCCCTTTTGGTTACTCTGGGAGAACATCAGTATAGCAAGATGTGAAACATTTTGAAGAAAAATTAATGGTGGGTGGGGACAAAACTTTGAGTCAGGGACATGAACTCTAATCTGACCTGTCAAACTGTGGCTCTATGTCCTTCCAGTCCATTCAGGTCACTGTGTTCTTGTTAGAAAAGGGAAGACAATGGCTGAGAAGAGGAATTGCAAAGCCACGGCTTGTAGCATGTGCAGAAACAACACAAACAACTGCTGTGTGATGAGCATAAGAATGAATAGGGTAAGAACATTGATAAAGGAGGGTTGGCTGATGTCCAGCAATAATGAGAGGGTGGGCAGCACAGGGCTGAAGTCAGCTGAAGCCAACCTAGGGCTGCCTCCCCCAGTGACTTAGCTCCAACGGACAACTTATAGGAGGCAGATGACCCTGGGACTAGTGCAAGCTGACAAAGTTGACAAGTGTGGTACTCTGAGCCCTGGTCTCCAAAATGGATTTTTTTTCCACAATATATATGACATCCACACAGCTGTTTCAAATACTAGTTTTGGATTCTCCTTTAGCTGAAATGGCTCAGAAGGAGGGTGAGGAGACTAAGACAGTGATAGATGAATTGCTACCATCCTACAAGGAACATAGCAGCTCCATTAGACAAGAGCATGTCCATATTCTGTATTCACTGACCTGCATGGAAGAGTCCACAACTGCAGTGGATGTAGATATGAAGGAACCTTCAGATTCTTTCATCCCCCAAGCCTTCAAAATGGCAAGTGTTGTTTAAGAAATAAGGTGTTGTATAGAAGAGAATATTATATGTTAGTGAAACTTCCTTGCAGGGAGAATAGCTAATGGTGAATTGATTGTACTGATGATTCTAAAAGAGATCATACAGTGTCTTGTCTACATTACTGAGGTAAGGGCATGATTGCATCATCCAAGGCAAGGATGCCTCAATATCGTGCTGATACCTACAAAGTATACCCACTCAATATACCATGAGTTGGGAAAAGTCAATGATCATTTAAATGAGGTTTTCTTATCTGAGCCTGAAGTGCTAGTACAGGGATGGTTTCCTGTGCTGTCTTTAGATGTAGAAAGTGTTAAATCCCAAACCATGACTGAACAGAGATTCTATGCTCAAGATATCTGGCAGTGGAGGGGTGAGGTAAAGAAAAGGTCACAGTCCTTTTCAACTCTTAACCAGACTATATTCCTACACTGTCACACATATCAGGAACCAATTACAATGAGAGAAATAGAGTATACTAAGCCCTAGTAGGCAAAATATAAACAAAACATTAAATACCACATTTTATACTCGCCCACAAAACACCTAAATATGTAATATTGATTTCGAGCAAATATTTCCAGAAGAGTCTCCTTGGAATGAAAGAATATCCTATCAAGTTCTTTTGTGGTGGGGTGACAAAACCTCACAATGGGTTTTTTCTCTCTTTTTGATCTGTACAATTGCAGGTATTTCTCATTGCAAACTCCCTCAGTCTATCACAAGGCACTGCACACTTTTTGTATTAGGCACAATAATAAGGGATTACACTCCTTAACCTAAGCCATTTCAGAGGGGAAATATTAAAACACTAGATATGGATGTATACAAACTGTCTTACTCCTCACACTGCCTGATAGCAAGCACCCATTTTGTATGAAAATGGAAACTACTTAACTTTCAATGTTGTTTGTTTGCTTGTTTGTTGTTTTGTTTTGATTTTGTTTTTATTTTTAAAGAAAGGGTTTCTCTGTGTAGCTCTAGCTGTCCTGGAACTCACTCTGTAGACCAAGCTGGCCTCGAACTCAGAAATCTGCCTGCCTCTGCCTCCAAAGTGCTGGGATTAAAGGGGTGTGCCACCACTACCTGACTCAACTTTCAATGTTTTAATTGGTTCTGACATGATCTATTTGATCTCATACCTGTGTATATTCTACTCTTTTTTTATTCAGACTGATACTGTCAGCATTAGCTGTAAACAAGAGGACTCCTCCCAAATCAAACTCAGAAGTAGGCTTACCAATGCCCAAATAGGTATAGATAGTAACCACTGCAATACCTGAAGTTCACTAAGAAAAGATGCCCTATGCCCCCTTTCTCATTGGTGTCCATCATGTGTCTACTTTGTTCAAGCCTGACCTTCAAGCTAGCATTGTGGGATTAGGGTAGTAAAACTTGTGGAGGTAAAGCCCTGTGGGGGTTCCATAGGCCCTTGGGAGTATTCCCATGAAGATGAGTGTAAGGTTTCAGTCTCTTCTTCTCTCCTATGTCTCCTGGCTCATGTTTTAAGCAATTGATTTTACCACTTTCATGTACCATTACAGGGTTACAAGCAGAGGCTAAGAAGTAGGTTGAGTCATTAAAAAAAAAATCTATAGAATGAGAAATCAAGCCAATTGTTTATCATATTAAGGTAATTGACTCAATATTTTCTTGAAAACTAGTATATCTTGGTAGCCCCATTTTCATTGATAGTATCATACTGATACAACAGGGCATCATATTGCAATAAACTTTGTTACTATTTTTCTTTACTTTTCCCTTTTGAGATATTCAAATTCGAAATGAAATGGGACAAGTTCTGCAACCTATGGGAGAACTATGGGGTGAGACATCTCTCTTCTCTGTTCCATCCCTCATGCGTATAAAAGATTGGCTTTGATTTTTTTCTTTTGGTCCAGAAACATTTGTACATTCACAAGTTCCCTATGTGTTTAGTGAGATGTGCACAGTCATCCTCATACCTCTTTACATAGCAGAATCTTCAGCACACTCTCTGAGTGTACTTTCTCAACTAAAGCACTGAAAACACTGCAGCTCACAGTACTTTCACCATATAAACAACTCCTCCCCTTGCTTAGTGAAACCTGTGTATGAAGGATACACTTTGGAGCTTGAATATGAACACACTGGACTGATGTGAAACAAGGTTATTTTCCACTCAGACATTTGACATACTGAGGCTGTGATTTCAGTTGGAAAGCAAAATACTAATGTCATATAGAGATCCATATGAAGAGAAGCAGATGGGATAAAAACACTGTACAGAAGTAGCCAAAAAGTAAATTGTCTTCAGTGTGCATTAGACTGTGCTATAAGAGGAGTATAAGATGAAGCTCATTTTCATCAAGATTTAACTTTGAGCACATTAACTTTATGAAATTTAAAAGAGACATCCAAAATACTAGATAATAATGAGGATGAATCTATAGCACCATGTTCTAAGGAACAATACAATAAGGGTTGTCCTAGGAAAGGTTTGAAGGCATCCCCATTCCTTTCATGTGTGTAATGAAAACTTAACATGGGGAGATGAGAAGGTCAGTTAGAACTATATAGTTCAGTGTTCATTGACCACTACAGCACCTTGCCTTCCTCCATACCTGCCCCTATCCTGCCTCACCCATGAATGTGTCAGTGAAGTGCTTGCTCAGAGCCCGAAAAAAGCCAAGAACCCAACAGTGATCAGTGATCATTATAGAGGCAAGAAGAAGTGAAACCCTAGTCAGGGAGAAAAAAAAGAATAAGACTGGGGACCATTCTAGCAGTCCAAATAACACTCAGTGAATGACAATGAGACCTCAGTAGCTCTTCACTATATCCAGAAGGCTGCAGAACCCTAAATGGAATAGGTCATGTTTGGTCAATAAAGGAGAAACTATAAGAACATTCCTTGATGATAAAATGGAAAAGATCTAGGGAAGCAGAGAAAAAAATAAGAGAAAGAGGGGAAAGGAGAAGTAGAAAAAGTGTAGGGAATTAAGGAAGAAGGGAAGAAATAGAGATAGGGAGAGGGATACAGTAAAAGAGAAAAGGGGAGAGGCTAGAGGATGTTGGAGCTCAGAAGAGGGAAAAGATAGGAACAAACTAAAGTTTGTAGCGTTCAGGGGAGAAATGAAGGTGAGGTGAGGAAGAGAGAAGTTGAGGGAATGAAGAGGATGGAGGGAGTCGGATGGGGGAAAGGAAAGAAATAACTGGTAAGTAGGGAGAGAATTGTAAAGGGTACAGAAAAGAAGAAAGCAAAATAGAGAAGAGGAGCTAATGCAATGGAGAGAGGCAAGGGAGAGATGGAAAGGAAAGCTGAAGAACTGGAAAAGATGTTGGAGGAAAGGCAGGAAGAAGAGGAGAGGAGAGGAGGGAAAATAACTGACAGAGTGAGGAAGGAAGAGATAAGAGGGGACAGAGGGTGTGTGGGGGGGCGAAAGCAAAGTATGGATTTGAGTACTGCAGAGCACAAGTACCCGCCAAATTGGATTTATGGTATGGTGCCATTGAAGAATATCACTTGGACTTTTCCAGGTTGACGATTACAACAAAATCCGCTATAATCAGCGCCATGTAAAACATTTTGTGAACATAAGATTATCTCCTTGAGAAGGATCATTCCAGCTTGCAGTTTCTGAACACTATGGTAGTTGCCATGTTAGTTTCCCTTACACAGTTGTCATCATTTGGATTTTTCCACATTTACAGCAATTTTCTATTAACTTCCTTGCTGGTACATGATGTGGGTATCGTTCAGGATCTTATTCACCACTTGTATATTCAGTACATCGTTTTACATAAATTCATCGTTGTGGCTTAGAATAGTGATACTGACATCTGTACTGTTTGATATGCCTGTCCTTAAAATTCAATCTCCATGCATCAGGGTTAAGTGCAATAGACTCTGATCCACATCAGTTTTGAGATAAATTAACACAAAAATATTTGATTAGAGAAGACTGTCATCCTTTGGTCTTAGCGATATAAACCTATTATTAGAGAAAAGGATGACCTAGTGGTTGATTATGAGTACATGAATGGAACACAGAGTTTGAGTTACTAGTAAATATAAAGTGAGAAAACTGCAAGCAACAGCAAGAAGTGACATTTTTAATCTGTTCTATGTTGCTCACGCTATTTGCAGAGAACTGTTTCCTTTATCAATTGGAAGCATTTGGAACACATTCAGTAGTAATATGAGTGATGGTGGGACTTTAAACACTATCCTAGAGCAAATGGTAGAAAACAAATTGGTTGTAAGGAACTTGATGGGGCCGGAGAGGGGATGGCAGACTGAAATAAGATTATTTGAGAGGGTTTTATAAAGGAATGAGAGAAGAGAGGGAAGCCACAAAATGTGTGACATAATGTGTTTGACATGAGAAAGGCAACAAGCATTAACCATAAGTGATTTGGAGAATGAAGAGTTACTGAATTCTGGAAGCCTATAGGGAAGTGTTTAGACAATTGAGGAAACACTATCACTGAAATAAAAGATGTAACCAGTTTACAACTAATGTTCAATAGAGGAGTTAGATAAGGAATCCTGACTTTATTCTCCCATTGAGAGAATAGTGTCTTCTGAAGTCAGAGAGCTGGGCCCATTAATATAGGACACAACTCGTACAAATGCAGAGTCATGTAGAATGAAGATTGCAAATAGATGTAGTGAGTCTAACTTGTGATAGACTATGGACATTGAACTCAGAGAAAACAGAGGTGGTGATATATCTTGTGTCAGCTCCATGATAAGAGAGCAGGTTTGACTGAGATGTGTTGAATGCTATGTAGCAATACCACTATGAGGAAGACTACAGCAAGAAGGAAGGCCATCACAAGCGCAGAAACTCCATTGGGCCATCGAGCTAGATTTCACCTGAAACATTTACAAAATATTTAATTACAACTTACAGTAATTTTGCCCTTCCCTATGGGTGTGAATACCTCCATTTTGCCTGTTACTCTCTACAACAAAATATCTAGCACTTGCAGATGTGTTTCTTATAGTGGAACAAAATGTGCTTTTTTATATTATTTACATTGTTTGAGTTTATAATGCAATTAATATCATTTCTCTTTCTTACCTTGAACACCTCTCATGTACATGTACAGTCTCTCTTTCTCTATCTCTCAAATTAATGGCTGCTGTTTCTTTGTTTTTAATCTTGTTTTTTGAGGTAAATGAGAACCCACTTCACTCTGAGAACTTAGGCAGATGTTAACGTTGTTAAAGCAATGTTAGCATCTGATAAAAAAAAATCACTATTGATGTTAATGATAAGTTGTGTAAATTCTTGTTGCATACAACCCTTTTGATATCTGTTTTCTGTAAATAAGCAAAGACTGGCTATCAGACTCCCTAATTATCAGGTGTAGACTCTACCTTGCCTCTTGGATTGCCTTGAGCAAAAACTTTTTAACAGCCTACTAGACAACTGCATGTCAGCACCAATCATCTAAAACACTTCATGAGACCATAATTCTAAGGCTCCTAAATATGCCTCTTCATCTAGCACTGTTTGATAGAGATTATAGCATATTTTCTGCTATCACAAACCTCACTGAAATTCTGAGCCTGTAAGGATTTCCATCTTGGTTTGAAGGTTAGGACATCCTCTGTTCATTCAAAAGAGGAATGTCCATGACTATTGCTAAGAGGGAAGACTGTAATCCAGAATACAAGCATTCATGGGTATCATAATAATCAGTGGCAAGACTGTGATTGGCTCAAACATCTGTGATTATGTTTGGTGTTAATGAACAATGATGTCATTGAACAACACACATGGTTTTAATTGATTCAAAAACAATCATGGGTGTGATTGGTTCAACTATTCCCATCAATTTGTTCAATGCAGATGATTAGACTCATTCCATCCTCAGCTAGGAGACAAATTCCTCTGATGCCTCCTCTGTTTTGGGTCATCACAAAACAACAGCTTTCTCTCTAATGGTCTTTCATTGTTAACTTTTAGGAGTTTGTGCTGATCTTATAAGAAATAATGGAGCTAACAGAAACACTAAACTGATAGCAATAGTTGAGCACTAAGCAGGTCAAGCTCTAAATGCAGTAAGATAACCAGCTGATTAACAGCTGAAGAAGTGAGAGTAGTTCTGATTTTCCCTGGTGAGTTTCCCAATCAGTTTCAGGGGAGGTATCAACCATGATTACCTCTAGCATTGATGGAGTTTTGGAAGCTGCCTGGTCACTGATAAAGGGAAATGAATAATTATAGTAGAAATAGAAAGTGAAAGAGGAGGGGATAGTTGGCACTAACATGGGATACAGGGATATGTGATGATAAATTGTATTTCCTTATTGAAAGGATTCCTGGTAGTTGCCAAGTTTTAAGTTCCAAGATCCCACCTACATGCTAGACTGAAATCTATAATATTGGCTGTTTCTATGGACTAATGATCTGAGGGAAACAGAGCTGACTGAGATTGCCATCTGAGGAGCTTGTTGGCTGACATGTTCTGTCTAAGCATAACAAAGGAATATATAGCCAGAGGATTGGTGACATTTTTATTTAAAATTTTAAAATTTGTGTGCAGATACATTAACAATGATAAATATATATGATAGCTTGACAGCTAATTCTGTTATGTAATAAAATGAATATTAAACTTGGTTGGTTTTGACTGCACTGTGAACAAGAAACTACTCTCTATAAATGGTCTCATCACTTTATTAATGTATACACTAATACATAAATATAACTATACTTGTTTATATGGATTTCAAATGAGACCTCAAAATATGTAAAGCTATGGGTGTGGAGACAGCCATGAAATAAAGGGTTGTTATTACTATTATTCCCCATGTAATAACAGTATAGATAAGGAAGGATTTGAAGAAACTGCTTCTTTCAGATATAAATGCAGTGGAATTTGAATATGCAAAGATGATAATGACTTCCAGATTATGTTTTACCCAAACTTTAGAGAGTATGGAAGTAGTTCCTAATTAACTTGAGTTGATTTAGAAGTGTATCTAAGGTCAGGTATCACAGCATTTAATATCATGTATAGACAAGAAAGGGAAGAAATTTTAAATTAATAATAAAACTGAATAAATACAGATTTTTTATTATATTACAATATTTTAAAAGAATATCAGTGATAAAGTCTTGCCTCTTCAAAGGACCTACAACTGAGGCACTTGCAGAAGAATAATAAATTTTCTTTAAGAATGGCTTGTAGTACATTTACACAATGGAGTACTACTCAGCTATTAAAAACAGTGAATTTATGAAATTCCTAGGCAAATGGATGGATCTGGAGGGTATCATCCTGAGTGAGGTAACCCCCCCCCAAAAAAAAAGAACTCACATGATATGTACTCACTGATAAGTGGATATTAGCCCAGAAACTTAGAATACCCAAGATACAATTTGCAAAACACATGAAACTCAAGAAGAAAGAAGACCAAAGTGTGGACACTTCGCCCCTTCTAAGAATTGGGAACAAAACACCCATGGAAGGAGTTACAGATACAAAGTATGGAATTGAGACAAAAGGATATATACTTCAGAGTATAGAAGATTTACAATAAGCAGTAGGAATGGTAACAGGAGCAGGAAGTTGAGAGATTCCATATGTAATGGAGAGAAGGAAGCAGAGATAGTAAACTGAAGATAGCATGAGATACCTCTCAAAGATACCTCTCAAAATCTACCCTTAGTGAAACTAGCAAGTCCCATGACCTAAAACTATACCCAAAGTAGAACTAAGTAGAAGAAGAATCAAATTATCCTAGAATATGAGAGGCATTTTGCCTTTCAACCAATATAAAGAGATATTCTATAATAGGAATACTAATAGTAGCAGTATCATTGCTTGTTTCAGACATCATGCTTGTTGCTAACAAATAATCACTTTACTCACATGTAACACTTTTATACCTCAAATATGTGCTAGATAATATTCTATGTTCTTTCCAAATGTACACTCATTTTATTTTCACCACAATTATGTTTGAGTTGCCTTAGTATCATCACAAAGAGACAAAAGACAAAAGTATAAAACCATCCTATTTTTAATAAAGAATTCTCTTTTAGTAAATTCTCTTTTAGTGAAGAAGTATCACCTCATATATATATATATATATATATATATATATATATATATATACCTTCAATAACAGAGACATACATTTGAGAAAGTGGGGGTAAAGAAAGGTTAAATAATTTGTTCAAGTCTACAAGTATCTTAAGTGATGATTTTGGAAAATGTCAATATTTATCAAATACAATACGAAATGCAAAATGTACATGATTTAAAAGTAATAGGAGCTTCTATTATCTATTCTTATGTGTCAGACAATCACATAACAAATTATATCTGATACAATGGACCGGAAAAGGTTACTAATGTCATATACTCTCTTAATTTATCTTTCAGCTATGACTTCAAGTCTTTATAATCCTACAGTAATACATTATAGTCTAACTTTATAATTCTGCACCAATACATTATAGCTTAGTTGATTTAATAAACAGTGCTTTCATTTTATAAATGCTATCATTTGAATTATAATTATTTCTACATTGCTGTTTTTGAAAGACTATGTACGATCAAGTATTTTCTAACCATATCTTTTAATATAGTTGAGCTAAGAAAGGTTTTCAAGTTGGATCTACTTGTATTTTCTCCTTCCCCTCTCTGAAATCATGTAGAAAAGTCAAGAGATATTAACCAGGTGCATGGATAAACAAATAGTTCTGGAAATACAGGACAAAGGATGGATCAGGAGAAACCCTGCTTCTCCAGCCTCATTTCTCAAGGTGATAAAGAAAGAGGCATGACAGACCAGGATCAGAACTGTACCTAGTTAGGCCATATTTCATCCTAATGTAGCCAAACAAAAATTATGGATTCCCAGCAAAATTGTGACTGATATTTCAAAGTTGCTATGACTGTGAACACTCTTCTATTAACCTGATGAAAGTTCAAGGAAAAAAAAAAAAAACCTCCCCTAGCTACTCCCCCCTGTAATGGAAGACAGTATGCATAGTTTCTAAACAACCAGTTCTCATGGGAGAGTGACTCATATGTCATGGGTTCTCTTCTTGTTTAGCAGCCTCTACAAAATGTAGCCTTGATACTGTGTTTAGCTCTTGAAATATCAAGATTCAGAAGTTATCCATGAGTAGGCTGAGCAGATTTGAGGAAAAAAAAAAAAAGAGGTAGTAGTAGGACCAAGGACAAATTCACATTGGTGAACTAAATGAATAGTAGGTTCCCTTGGCTCAGTGATTGACATGGAAAGGCAGCAAGAGAATGAAAAAGAAAAATGAACTATAGACACAGAAACATTTGTACAGAAAAGCTGAGATTGGCCAGGCTCTCCTTGCTCTGATGGAGTGCATCAACTGCAAAACCAAAACCCAGTATATTTATTTTAAACATCTGAATCAAGGAAATGAGTTTACTGTATGCAAATGAACAAAGAGGCAAGTTTTGTTATTGTTGGTAGGAAATTTCTGTAGGAGGGAAGTCTTGGTCTGTAGGTCATCGTGGAGGAGGAAGCTGTGGTTGATAGTTTCTACACATTTGGACAACAATCTTAACAGTGCTAGAGGAAGGCTTTTACCATCCCTCTGAGCCTCACATGGGAAGGCTTTGCCACACCCATGGGACTAAGGTATGATTGTGCTCATGTAAACAATACACATTCACTCAGTACTTCGTGTGCCCCATGTGTATTCATGATGTTTCCTACAGGTGGGCAATCAGGAGGTGGTCATTTTTGTCTCAGAAGGAATTCCTGTATGTCTCACTGGTTAGTTCCAAGGGAGTCTGTTGAATGCTGCAGTAAGTAGGTGTGTCAGTTCCCTAGATATTTAATGGAGTAAAGTCATAGATATTGATGGATTCTTTCTATTAGTGAAAAAAGAATCATTTGCAGTTACTGCGATGGTTTCTACTTTGTCCCTTCAGTGACAATCTTAGAAATTAAGTTATTCTGTTAAAAGAGAGCTAATAGCATTTTTATTGAAAATATATCTTTAATTTAATGTATTCTAATTATGGATTCCCCTTCCTCACCTTCTCCCAGATTCTCTTCACTTTACTATGCATCTAAATTCATATGCTTTCTTTCTGTCTCTCATGAGGATGTAGACATCAAAAAATTAATAATAATAATAATATAAAATTAAATAAAATACAAATAAGAGAGAATAGGACAAAACAAACCACTTCATCACAAGCATAACAGGAGAAAAAAGCCAAAGTAAAACATGTAGACTCAGAGAGCTAATAGTATAGTTTTAATTTGAATGAATGAAATATAAATCTGGAATTCCAGTACTGTGTTCTTGTTCATGGTTGTCTTTTGAAAATTCAGTAATCTGTAAATTTAGAAAATTCTTATATTTACGTTGGGTTAATAGCACACGATTTTATGGAAAACTGTTGAATGTGGAGAAAACACCCACTATATAGTGCCAGAATCTTTTAGGTTTTTTTGTTAGATTGTTTTGTTTATTCTTGTTTTTTTGTTGTTGTTTTTTGTTTGTTTGTTTTTTCGAGACTGGGTTTCTCTGTGTAGCCCTGGCTCTCCTGGAACTCACTCTGTAGACCAGGCTGGCCTCGAACTCAGAAATCTACCTATCTCTGCCTCCCAAGCTCTGGGATTAAAGGCATGAGCCACCATGCCCAGGTCAGAATCTTTTAGTAACTGTAGAGGACTGAAAACAATGGTTTCTCTATCTCTTAAAGAATCTAAAGCTATAATTCCTATCAGAATCTAATAGGTTATTAAAAAAATAAATGATGAGCTCAGAAGACAGAGAAGATGGGTATAGTAATTTCCTTGGAAAAATCATTCAATCTACATAAAGCACAATTCATTTTTGTGGTCATTCTTGTGGACTTATTCTAAATTCTAAGCAATGGCTTCTTGTACTGACAAGTTACTGTGACCATTAACATTAATGTTTATTGTTCAGATTATGAAAATGGACATATAGGCAAATAAATTTTATGTAACTCATTGAATTATACAAACAGAATAGCTTATTGTATAACATTTTCTCAATAAGCTTATACTTTAAAAGATATCTTCCTTAATCTAAGGAATGTTACTACAGAAAACCTACAATTAATATCAAATATTAATGGAGAACCTGAGTTTTTTTCCTTCAGACAAAAATAACAAAAAGTATGTTTTATTTACAACTCTTATCCAACATCCTACTAAATATCCTAAAGAGCACAATCAAACAAAATACAGAAATAAAGTCAATACAAGGCAAACAAGACCATTAAATTGTACATTTTTGAATCATGTGCTTGGGTGCATGAAAATGCCAAAATATATAAATAATAAAAATAAATAGCCCACATAGAATTAAGGAGACTTAAATTAAGGAATGAATCAATTACATTACTATATATTAAAACTTAGAAATTAAGTTTAAATTAAAAATTACCATGTACAATGGCATCTGAAAAAATGCTCTCTTTTTCAATTGTCTACGTTGTCCTTTTGGTTGTGATCCTTATTTAGCCCTTAGCAGTTAAACTGCCTATCAAGCTCCATCTGTTCATTTTGAATGAAAAGTTCTGAAATTTTTTTATATGATCCAGTTAGTCTGAGCCCCAAGTTATATGTTCTATATTTTTAAATTATTACCTTACTGTCTCATCATATTTTCTTGATGTTAACCTCTCAAAAGGCCACTTAAAGACTCTGTACCTACTAGAGTATGTCCTTATAATTTGTTCACTGTTTTTCTGAGTAGAGCATCTTAGGATATTCTTGTGACTAATATAAACAAGAATGCTCTAAAACAAAGTAATCTTTATTAATGTCCTCAACTTCACCTTTGAAATGTTAACTGAACTGAGATTTTTGCAGTAGAAAATGTCTGAATTCCCTTTACCATCATCTAATTTTGCACAATACTGTGTGGATTTTATAAAGACTATTCAACAATGATTATTTTCTGTGAACCTCAGTTTTCTGTTGTGTAAATCTAGATCATCCTTTCATTTGTTACTTAGTACCTTAAAGAGCATTCATTTACTATCTTGTATTCTGTATACTAGAAGACAGGTTCTGGTATGAGTGATTTCTCAGTTTGTCACTTTATGGGACCTCTGCTTCCATAAGACATACACAAGAGACCTAAGAAAATATGGTTATGGGTCAATATGTGAATGGAAGGACAAAAATACAAAATGAAAGTGACAGGAAACTAGAAGACAAGAGACTCACAAGAACCACGTGTAAAATAGAAATACTTTATCCAATATGTTGTTTAATTTGTCTCTCTTTAAGAATTTTTCAAATTTATTTCTTTTACTGATTTCTATTTATCTGAGCCTAAAAAAACTTAGAATATGTTTTCTATATTTAAGAGCATTAAAATTTATTGAAGAGTTTTTACAAATATGCAAGTGATTCTTTCTAATGATTAGGAAAAGTAAATTTTGAAAGAAAATCTTTTACTTGTTACATAATATGAACTGAACTTCAAAAATCCTCATTAAACATTCCTGTATGACTGATAAAATCATTAGAAGTTCACTGAAGGTTGGCAATATGGCTTAATGGGTAAAGGATCTTGCCCCCAGGACAGAAGGCCTGATTGCTATCCCCTAGATCCCACATGTTGTTTGTAAAGCTCAAATATTCCAAGTGTTCTTCCGACCTCTACTGACCTCCATACCCATCATGATATATGCATATTCAGGTACACACACACACACACACACACAAATTCCATGATAGTATAGTGCTGGAGTATTGCAGTACAAGACCAAAATAATTTAGGTTATGTAAGACTTCCATATATTCATTTATTGCCCATCTTTGTTTGAACTAATGTTTGGTACTTTTAGGTAAATCTTTTTGTAATGTATAATATGCCAGATTCCATAAATACAAAGGCTGTGAATTTGATCTGAGTTTCGAGCTGAGATTCTCTACTTTGTAGTATCTACGCTGATGTTTTCTTTATCTGATCTGTTACTAAAAAAAGTCGAAATCTTAGAATATTGTATGTGGGATAAATTAAATTTGTTTTCCAGTACACAGTTGCTCATATTTTATGCAAAAGCAAAAAACAAAACAAATCAAAGCAAATAAAAACAAAATAAAATGCCACTTTAAAATGGTATAGTTTATTTTGGAAATATATTGAATGGCGGACAATAGCCAATGAATGCAAATCTAATATTCCTTAAATTCCATGTACCAGGATAGAAACAATTTTATGAAGTTTTATACTTTTAGAAACAAGGAAACCCGTAAATCAGGGCAAATTTAAAATACATTGGTGGATATACTGGAAAGATAAATACAATAAGATAGGAAAGTCTTTTTTACAGGCCTCAGATTCTATGTGATGACATTCTTAGCTTTTGAATTGGTGGAAGCTAACGGTCAGCTGTGTAAATAGACCCAGAAGGTTTTTATTTATTAGTCATAGAATATTAGTTCCAACACAGATGTGGAAAAGGAATGGTTATTTAGGACGTTAAAACTAACCCACAACGTGGAAATTAACCTCTCTACATACAGTATTCCAACCTCTCCATATCCCTTCAGTGTGGTTTTGTTTTTTATTTTTATTTTATTATATATATATATGTATATATATACATATATATATATATATATATATATATATATATATATTTCTTGGTGGTGGTGGTGGTGGTTTGGTGGTGGTGGCTTTCTTCTTCTTCTTCTTCTACTACTACTACTACTACTACTACTACTACTACTACTACTACTTTTTCTTCTTGTTTTGTTTTTGAAAACAAGGTTTCACTGTTGCCCTTGCTGTTCTGGAACTGGTTCTGCAGAGTGGGCTGTCCCCAGTCTCAGAGATTCACCTGCCTTTATGGTATATTTCATCAAATCACTCTTTGCTGACATAATCCTTTTTAATAATTATCATTCACAGCTGCAAATCTCATATTCACTTTAAGGTAAGAGCCACTGTATTGCTTTTACAATAGAAATGTCAACCTCTGGAATTCCTCAGTGACCCTTCTCTTCACTGCTTTGTTCATATTGTATGGATAAGTTTGTCTTACTTTTGTATATGCCTCATAACTGTTAATAAAACCATATTTAAAACAATATAGTATCACATGTAAGGAGAAGGACAAACATGACTGTTTAGGAGCACCCATATAGTCATGCTGCTTTAGACTTTATGTGGTTCTTTCTCTTACTAGTTTTTTTCCCATATTTTCTTTTATTTTTAGAATTTTTATGGTTAATCATGTGTTTATGCAGGGAGAGGGTATCATAAAAATGAATACAGTTCCTGACGAGGCAGGAAGAAGTTGTCAGTTTTCCTGGTGCTACAGTTACCTGTAGTTGTTAGCCTCCTTACTCAGGTGCTGGGTATGTGCTCTTAACTGTTGAGTTCTCTTCTTATAATCAATTAGGAGCTATAATAAGGATATCCATTAACAATAGTCATCTCTTTTAAAAACCCTATTTACAGATAAGGTCACATTCTGAGGCAAGTAGTCAAATCTCTACTATAACTTTTATAACTGTATCATATGTAGATAGATAGAGGATAGATAGATAGATATCCATAACTTGTAAACTATAATTTTTGCTGTATTTAATGAGATTAAAATTTTCTTCATTTGTAATCATAGCAACTAACAAGTTTAACAATATCACTTTCCAAGCGGCCATGGGGGGAAAAGCTATATATTCTGACGGAGCCTTGGTTCAAGTTATATAAAGCAAGAAACAAAAAGAAAAATTTCTTAGGGAATTCACACTCAAGTAAACTAATACACATTCTTTGCCAGTGATGCTTCTGGTAAAACAACTCTTCCCCCTGAAGGGTATTCCAAGATGATGGTTTCCATGATGACTTCTGCATTATTATATTTCAAAGCACCCATAGAAGAGTGAAAGAGAGAAGAAAGCAAGTAAAATGATTTAGACTGTTGAAGGTTTTTGGCAAGAAAGGATGATTTTTTTTCACACCCTTATACTTAGAATTCTCTTTACCTTTAAGAAGTTGAGAATTTATTGGGAAGTTTGTTGCATTATTCTCACTGATACCACTCCAAGATGGTTTAGTTTTACATCTAATCAAATGTAGACAAGAATTTTCTAATGTGAAGTATAAAACACTAAATTTCTTCAAATAAATAAAAAGATAGGAAGATGAGGAATTAGATGACTTGACATAATTATGATATAATTTCTCATGAATTTTATTTATATGCTTTTTTAAATTCCCTTAAAATGTCTAGAATGATGACATTTTTGTAGACATTGAAAGTTCATAGTGTCAAAAAAAGTCTTCTAACTCAAAAATATTAAATTTTTGCATTTAAGACAGTATGATATTGGTCCCCAGATATATATACAAATAAATAGAAAAGGAATAAAAGCTCTACCCCCTCCACACACACACAAAATGGATATTCATATGTTCAACCGATAAACCTGTATGCATAGCTCCTGTGATACATATCATTTGGTTCACATCAGCTAGCAAACCTATGGAAGCAAATACCATTTGTTTGATAGCTTCAACAACAAACATTGGCTTCTTTGAATACTAGACATTTTTAGTGTGACTGAGTCAGTCATGAAAGGTCAACTCCACATCCCAATCTAAGTCTTTGGGTTATTTCTGTCATGATTGTTATAACTCTAAATGGAATATGACAACTATGATAACATAAAAGCCTATAAAAGAATTTTACACTAGCTTTGTCTACAACTACTAAAAGTGCATAACAATTTTTAAAAATTAGCAAATATTTGAACAAGCATCTGTGCTCATATAATAAAATCCTGTGCAGAAAAAAAAAAAACATTTTCCCTAGAAATTTTTTTGGTTTTGAAACATCTTTTTTCAATTTTTTTTTAATTAGAAATGTTTAACTAGTATTGATTCACACAATTTGGATGAGTAATAAGTAAATATCTTAAGTGAAAGAAACTAGCATCTAGTTCCTATTTCACGTGGCATTCTGGAAATGGAAATGAAATATAAAGAAAATCCTAGTTATTTCCATCTGTTAATGTGTGGAAGGAACATACAAAGAGGCTGTAGAAGAAAATCTGGTTGTGACAGAACTTCCATCTGATATGAATACACTATAGCACATGTGATATACAATACATGGTGATTTATGCATTTAGCAAATCCTACAGAACTATTTACATAAAGATATATCATTCCACTAAGTTAATATATATGTCAACTACCATATGGAAGGTTCACATGAAAGAATATAGAATGCACATAATTCAATCTAACTGTATTATAAACGTAATGCTTGGAATTCATTGAAGGACATATAGAAAAATAGGTATCGAATCTAAATTGTTCAGAAAAACAGTATTTTGAATAAGTACAATAAGCACAAAGATAAGAGGAAATATGCAAAATACTGCATTCTAGGTGGTAACTATTTTTACAGCAATAGAAGTTGGCAATTTTATATTTCTTTACGTTCATTCAGCTGGTGCATAGAAATACACAGTTAGAATAGAGATCCCTGTATATACAAAAATTAAACAAATGCTAAAAGAAAAGAAAATTATGTCAAGATGACACAGTTCCAAACTGAAACAGCTTCCAGTGTATGTAAAAAGACAGAATGATTTGTGCATTAAAAATACTAAAAAATGATCAGAACATTATATTTTTCCCTAATCCCTTAACCTAGTAGGCACATACTCCTGTGGCACACACACACACACACACACACACACACACACACACACACAGAGAGAGAGAGAGAGAGAGAGAGAGAGACACAAATTTAGAAAATAAATGTACATCAGGGATATATATATACATATACATATATATATATATATATATATATATATATATATCACAAAAGCTTCAATTTTCAACTCCTATGTATAGGCTGAAGTAATTGAACAAATTTTAAAAAGTTCAACACAATAAAGGAAAAAGTAGATATTTTTTACAATGGAGTCATATTATAGGTACTTGATTATTCAAATACAAAAATTCTTTAATAAATTGTTTTCAACTTATATACCTCTTATATGATATGATGGGAAAAATAATTGCAGCATAATTATGAAAATATAATTATATAGTGGATGGAATATAGAAATTACTTGTGCATTAATCATTAAAAGCTAAAAAGTGGAAAAATACTTCTAAAGACTAATAAAAGTTAAGAAGGCATTAAAACTAAATTCAGTGTGGATCCTGGGTTGGATTTTGAAACAGAAAGTAGAAGTGGGTAAAAAGGCTTATACCTTAGTTACTTTTCTGCCTTAATGAAAAAAACACTGTGACCAAGGAAATTTATAAAAGAAAGCATTTAATTTGGGGCTCATGGTTCCAGAGGGTTAGATGGCAAGGATCATGAACACAGGGAGACATACATGAATGACTCTGGAGAAGTAGCTAAGGGCTCACATCTGTTTTGTAAGTATGAAGCAGAAACAGGGATAACTATAAAACACCTTCTCCTGTAAGACCACACCTTCTAATCCTGCCAAAACAGTATCATCAATTAGAGTTTAAGCATTCAAATATATGTGCCTATGGGGGTCATTCTTATGCAAACCACAACATCTTATTAAAACAGAGAGATGGTTCAGTAGATAAAAGTGTTAGCCACTCAAGCCTGATATCCTGAGTTTAATTTCCACAACACACATGAAAAGCTAGATGTGATAGAATGCACAAGTAATCTCTACACAGCTGTGGCAATATGGGAAGCAGAGACAGGATGACTTGGAAACTTAAGTGCCAGCTATATTGCAGCAGAAAGAAGAGTAGCCCTTTCTCAACAAGGGTCAAGGTAGGAGCTATTTAGCAGAAGTTACCCCTGACTTCAAAATTTGTATGATGGAACACACACACACACATACACACACATGATAGATGATAGATGATAGATAGATAGATAGATAGATAGATAGATAGATAGATAGATAGATAGATAGATAGATGATAGATAGATAGATAGATAGATAGATAGATAGATAGATAGATAGATAGATAGATAGAAATAGGTAGGTAAGTTTCTTTAAAACATTTTTATAAAACCTGGTGATATGTGACTAACATCTACAAGTTAGTTAAACATATTTGCCAACCTTATTTTCTGAATTTTGCCTTTTTTCTACACTTAGAATTAATAAAATATTCTTTATTAAAAACTTTTATTCAGAGTTGGCTATGGCCCTTGAAGTCTTGAATGAGAGCAGTTGTGATCCTTTGACATTTCTTGTGGAGTGAGGAGGTTCTTGAAGCTCCTTGTGGTGGTTTGAATATGCTCAGTTCAGAGAGTAACCCAGGGAAATGTTGCCTTATTGGAGTAGGTGTGGTCTTGTAGCAGGAAGTGTGTCACTGTGGGGTGAGCAACAGACCCTACTATTAGCCATGTGAGAGCCAGTCTTCTCCCAGTGGCCTTCAGTTGAAGATATTCAACTCTCAGCTCCTCGTGCACCATGTCTGCCTAGATGCTCTCATGTTCCCACATTGATGATAATGGACTAAATCTCTGAACCTTCAAGCCAGCCCCAATTAAAGGTTGTCCTTATAAGACTTGCTTTGCTCATGGTGTCTGTTTATAGCAATAAAACCCTAACTAAGACAGAAGTTGGTACCAGGGACTAGGGCATTGCTGTGAAAGGACTGACCACTCTTTTGTTTAGAAGAGTATGGCTGTTGAGACTTTGAATTTGGAAAGTGGTGTAATGGTTTAAGTGGGGCTTAATGGGCCGTTCTACTAGGAATAAGAAAGACTTTGTTGATGAGAGAGGACTAAACTGCATACTTGACCAAAGAAGTTTCAGTGGAGAATTTCAGTAGGTGGCCTAGAGACTGTTTTGTGGTATTTTGGTGAAAAAATAGACTTTTGCTCTTGTCTGAAGAGTCTACCTGAGGCTAAGATAAAGTGATTTATATTAATTGTATTAACAAAGGAAGTCTCAAAAGAGCCCAGCAGAGACTTTGTCCTCTGGTTTAGTATCATGAAGAACATTCTGAGAAGTATAGCAAGCTTAAAAAGAATAAAATACAAAATGCATGGTTCAAGTACTAATAAAAGGGTACCAGAGATAAAGGGAGTGGCAATCTCAAAGCAAGATCCTACCCAATAGAGCTTGTGATTGCAGTTGAACAAGTAATAGTTTGGAATTTTAATCTGGAATTAACTACAACCAGAAATGGGGAGAACACTTGTGATCTTCATCTTGAGGCTGGAAGACACAGACTTTTGAACCAGATATTGATGAACAGTGGCTATGAAAAGCTTAGTCTCAGGCATAGTGGTACATACTTTTAATGTCAGGAGAGATAGCCAAGCATATCTCTGAATTTTCAAGGCCAGTAGGGGACAGAGTAAGTGCTAGGTGAAGAAAAGGTTATGTCTAGGTAAGATGATACATACCATCAAACCAGGAAACGGAGACATGAAGATCTCTGAGTTCAAAGTCAATCTACAGAGGAAGTTTAGGGATAGCCAAGCTTAGGCAGTGAGAGAGTTGGAAAACAGAAAGCTGGTAATAGAATGGGGGAGGGGATGTTCCATACCCAGCAAATAGCAGTACTCAGCAGCTTTGGCCATGTAGCTCTAGTTTTAGAGTCAAAAAGGGACTAATGGGACAATAGATGCAATTAGCTGGAGCTAAGAAATTAGCAGTAATTAAGAAGAGACCAGCATCACTGAGGAGAAATCTTCTGGGAAGTGTTTTGTGAGAGCACAAAGAAGCTGTTTTCCAGAGATACCCAAGGTTGTACCTTGTGAAGCAGTTAAACTTTGTAATGTGTAAGAGTCACTCAGGTGGTAATGGTTTGAAGTTATGAAGGGAACATGGAGAGCAGCTCAGGCTTGGCACTGTAAAAAGCCAGGGAAGGCCATTGGTGAAGGTAAAGCCACAGTTGCAGTTGATGTCCCTGGACTGAAGAGGCCATGCAAAAAGTTGAGATTTGACACCATTAAGAGAACCTATGAGAGCTGGGCTGGAGAGATGGCTCAGCCATCAAAGGATAGGCTCAAACCAAAAATATAGGAAAGCCCATGAGAGGCTATTGGTGAAGAATAGATGCAACAGAAGACCCTAGATTATTGGAGATGTCAGTACCATAGGATGACTACCACCAACAGAAGCAGTAGTAGAGTAGACAACCAGAGATTAGAGTGCTACAGAGGGCAAAGCTAGAAAAGGGATTCAAACACATTGGAGAAGCCCCATCATATGTGGATCCCAGACATGGGAACAAGAAGCTGTGAAGTTGAAGTTGCCTTGAAGATGCCAAGATAGATGTTAAAGACTCAAGAGCTATGGGATACATGCAAAGTAAAGCTGCCAGGGAGGAGTATAAACAGCCCAGAAGAAAGACATATACTGTTGTCAACAAAAATGTAAAAGGAGTTGGAGATCTGAAGACCACTTTGACATTGGATATAGAGGTACTGAAGTTAGAGTTTGCCCAGTTTGTTTCCTGTCTTGCTCTTGGGATTATATTTAAGTGATTGGATGACTCTCAGAAGAGACTTTGAACTGTAGATTTTTAACATTGTTCAGACTGCAATAGATTATGGGGACTTTGAAAGTTGGACTAAATATATTTTTCATTATGCTATAGCTAGGTATTGCTGCCACATACTTACATGTCTGAACAAGCCTATGGGGGCCAGGGAGTAGAATGTGATGGTTTGAATATGCTTGGCCCAGAGAATGACACTATTAAGAGGTGTGGCCTTGTTGAAATAACTGTAGCCTTATTGGAGGAAGTGTGTCACTGTGGGGTGAGCTATGAGTCCCTCCTCCTAACCATATAGGAGCCAGTCTTCTCCCAGTGGCCTTCAGATGAAGATGTAGAACCTCAACTCCTCCTGCACAATGCTTGGCTGAATACTGTCATGCTCTCACCTTGATGATAACAGACTTAACCTCTGACCCTGTATGCCGTCCCCAATTAAAAGTCCTTATAAGAGTTGTTTTGGTCATGGTGACTATTCACAGAAATTAAAATCCTAACTAAGACAATCCTCTAGCTCCAGCAGATCTTCACAGGTCCCTCTAATCTCTGAGGTTACACAGCAGGTTGGAGGAATTGGGGCACTTTCACTGTGTTTGTTCTTTATGTTACTCATGAGATTCTCCAATAGTGTAGGATTTCATGATTTATCTTTGCTGAAAATGTGATCCTTCAGTTGTGTACCTACTTTTCAATTGCCCAGGCGACTTGGCAAAACTGGCTACTGTTGCATAGAAAATATCCTCATAAGACTCAAATAAACTCCTTTCTTCACCTATCTGAATATGAACAGAACCACTTTTTGGGCTTTCAGTGCCCTTCATATCTAATGTGAATAGAATTTCTTTTGTATTTTTCCAGGAAAAGTCATGTAACAAGATCCCTAAAGCATCCAATACAATGCATTTTTCCTGTGTATTGTCTTTTCTCAACTGCATTGGGCTTATTTTAGTTCTTTTAATTTAGCTTCTTTTGATTACTGTGCTATGGTTACCACACAATATTTGCATGTATTCTTCCCTTCACCTTGGAAACCTATCCTTACTGTGTTGCCTCATTGACTTCTAGTCACCTTTTGGATCTCAGCCCAGTCTTCACTGGTTTAAGGAAATCTTCCTATTTTTCCTGACTGTGTCAAATCCAGTTTTAGCAGATTATAACTGGCTGATATATTCTCCTTGTGGCTCTCACAATCATTTAATTTTATGTGCAGCCTTGATGTTATTTGATTAACATCTGTCTCTATCACTTGTAAATTCAAGATAACAAGAAACCTGTCTGTTTCGTTTCTTAGGGCTTAGTACTGTGAACATTTCAGAATAGTCACAAGTAAATTAGATAGATGAATTAACGTTTAGTACAATGTTAGCTATGAATGTTCACCATTAAGATAGCTTGTTTTACATTTAATGCATTTTGTGTTTTGGAAGGATTTTTGCAATTTTCTCTTCTTTAGAAATTCTTTCATGAAGTATTTGTGTATTTCGTTTTGCCTGTTCCATTAATGTTTGAACAGAATGTCCATTCTTTGGTTTTCATTTAACTTCTAATGATCCATTTTACTAAAATTCTCTGTAGTTTTAATAAAGAATGTTTTCCCTTGAATCCTAACTGCCTCTTATTTTTCTCCCTTGTTTGTGTTATAATCTGCTAACCATGAAAAACCATCATCAGGATTTTCTGGGGAAAGATGAGTCTTTCCTACAGAACTGCCAGGTCTTTAGGAGCATGTGCTCATTCCACAGTTTCTAAATGCTCAAAAAGTATCCTTAGTACTAATATGATTAAAGTCCTTACCACGTATTGAAACTTAATTTTTAAATTTAAATTATTTTATTTATTTACATTCCAGTCATTGACCCCCCCACTCACCTCTCCCACAGTTTCTTATCCCATTCCTCCTCCCCCTGCCTCCAAGAGGTCGCTCTCCCTCACCCAACCAGGTCTTCCCTTTTCCTAGGGCCTCAAGGCTCTCAAGGATTATGCACATCTTCTCCTACTGAGACCAGACCAGGTACCTCTGCTACATAAGTGCCAGTGGCCTAGGGACAGCCCATGTATGCTTCTTGTTGGTGACTCAGTCTCTGGGAACTTGCAGGGGTCCAGATTAGTTGAGACTGTTGGTTTTCCTATGGGATCACTTTCCCTTCCAGCTTCTTCAATCATTTCCTTAATTCAGCGATAAGGGTCCCTGACTTCAGTCCAGTAGTTGGGTATAAGTATCTGCTTCTGTCTGGTAGGGGATCTCAGAGGACAGCCATGGCAGTCTCCAGTCTGTATGCACATCATAGGATAGTAATGTAAAGCTTTAGTGCCAAAATACCCTCATGAGATGGATCCCCAGTTGGCCCTGTTATTCGACCACCTTTCTTTCAGACTCTTCTCCATTTTCATCTCTGCAGGTCTTATAGATAGGAGCAATTCTGCATCAGAAATGTGACTGTGGACTAGTAATCCTGTCACTCCACTTGGAGCCCCATCTACTGTAGGAACATCACTCAAGGTCCCTTTCCCCAATGTTAAGCATTTTGGCTAAGGTCACCACCAATGAGTACTGAAAGTGTCTTATCTCCTAGGTTTCTGGTACTCTCTAGATATCCCCCCACTTCCTGTTCCCTAAGACTGCTTATTTTCATTTATTCTCTTGCCTTCTGGGCTTCTCTCCTATCCCCTCCCCTACATATCTAGTCCTGTTCTCCTTTTTCCCTCACCCATTCTTTTTCCACCTAAGTCCCTCCCTCCCATTTCTGTTTGCTTTCTTCTTCCTCCCAAGTGGAATTGAAGACTCTTCCTCATTTGGGCCCTTCTGCTTGTTTCACTCCTTCACATATACAGCTCTGTGGGCTGTATCCCAGGTATTCTGTGCTTTTTGGCTACTATTCAATTACCAGTGAGTATATACCATAAATGTCTTTTGGGGTCTGAGTTACCTTACTCAGGATAAAAATTTTAGATCCACTGATTTGCCTGTAAAATTTATGATGTCCTGAATTTTTTATTAGATATTTTCTTCCTTTACATTTCAAATGCTATTTCCAAAGCCTCCTATACCCTCCCCCTACCCTACTCCCCAACCTGCCCACTCCCACTTCATGTCCCTGGCATTCCCCTCTACTGGGGCATATGATATTCGCAAGATCAAAGGCTTCTCCTCCCATTGATAGCCAACTAGACCATCCTCTGCTAAATATGCAACTAGAGAAACAGCTCTGGGGGTACTGGTTAGTTCATATTGGTGTTTCTCCTATGGAGTTGCAGACCCATTTAGTTCCTTGGGAACTTTCTCTAGCTCCTTTATTAGGGGCCCTGTGTTCCATCCAATAGATGACTGTGAGCATCCACTTCTGTATTTGCCAAGCATTGGCATAGCCTCACAAGAGAGAGCTATGTCAGGGTCCTATAAGAAAAATCTTTCTGGCATATGCGATAGTGTCTGGGTTTGGTGGTTGTATATGGGATGGATCCCTGAGTTGGGCAGTCTCTGGATAGTCTTTCTAACCATCTCAGCTCCGAAATTTTTCTCTATTGTAAATAATACAAGGAGCTAAATGAGAAATGAAAAGAGAGACATAACAACAGATCCTGAAGAAATCCATAATACCTTCAAATCCTTCTACAAAAGGCTTTACTCAACAAAACTGAAAAACCGGGATGAAATAGACAAATTTCTAGACAGATACCAAGTGCCAAAGTTAAATCAGGATCAGATTAATGATCTAAACAGTCCTATATCCTCTAAAGAAATAGAAGCAGTCATTAATAGTCTCCCAACCAAAAAAAGTCCAGGACCAGATGGATTTATTGCAGAGTTCTATTAGACCTTCAAAGAAGACCTAATTCCAATTCTCCTCAAACTATTCCACAAAATAGAAACAGAAGGTACTTTACCCAATTCATTCTTTGAAGCCGCAATTACTCTGATACCTAAACCACATAAAGACACAACAAAGATAGAGAACTTCAGACCAAGTTCCTTTATGAATATCAATGCAAAAATTCTCAATAAAATCCTCACTAACTAAATCCAAGAACACATCAAAAAGATCATCCATTATAACCAAGTAGGCTTCAGTCCAGGGATGCAGGGATGGTTTAATATACAGATATCCAACAATGTAATCCACTATGTAAAGACAACATTTTTTGTGTCAAACACAAAAAATACATGATCATCTCGTTAGATGCTGAGAAATCATTTGACAAAATCTAACACCGATTCATGATAAAAGTGTTAGAAAAATCAGGAATTCAAGGCCCATACTGAACCATAATGAAAACAATCTACAGCTACCAATCTACAGCAAAGGAGTAGCCAACATCAAAGTAAATGGAGAGAAGCTGGAAGCAATCCCACTAAATCAGGGACTGCATAAGGTTGCCCAATTTCTCCCAACCTATTGAATATTGTACTCAAAATCCTAGCTAGAGCAATTAGACAACAAAAGGAGGTCAAGTAGATACAAATTGGAAAGGAAGAAGTGAAAATATCACTATTTGCAGATGATATGATAGTATATATAAGTGACCCCAAAAATTCCACCAGAGAACAAATAAACCTGATAAACAACTTCAGTGAAGTAGCTGGATATAAAATTACCTCAAACAAATCAATGGCCTTTCTCTACACAAAGGATAAACAGGCTGAGAAATAAATTAGGTAAACAACACCCTTCACAATGGTCACAAATAATATAAAATACCTTGGTGTGACTCTAACTAAGGAAGTGAAAGATCTGTATGATAAGAACTTCAAGTCTGAAAAAAAATCAAAGATCTCAGAAGATGGAAAGATCTCCCATGCTCATGGATTAGTAGGATTAATATAGTTAAAAATGGCTATCCTGCCAAAAGCAATCTATAGATTCAATGCAATCCTCATCAAAATTACTACTCAATTCTTCAATGAATTAGAAAGGGCAATTTGCAAATTCATCTGGAATAACAAAAAACCTAGGATAGCAAAAACTATTCTCAACAATAAAAAAACCTCTAGGGGAATCACTATGCCTGACTTCAAGTTGTACTACAGAGCAATTGTGGTAAATACTGCATGATACTGGTGCAGCAACAGACAGGTTGACCAATGCAATAGAATTGAAGACCCAGAAATGATCCCACTCACCTATGGTCACAAAGGAGCTAAAACCATTCAGTGGAAAAGACAGCATTTTCAACAAATGGTGCTGGCACAACTAGCAGTTATATAGAAGAATGTGAATTTATCCATTCTTATCTCCTTGTACTAAGGTCAAGTCTAAGTTGATCAAGGAACTCCACATAAAACCAGATTCACTGAAACTTATAGAGGAGAAAGTGGGGAAAAGCCTTGAAGATGTGGGCATAGGGGAAAAATTCCTGAACAGAACAGCAATGGCTTGTGCTGTAAGATTGAGAATCAACTAATGGGACCTCATAAAATTGCAAAGCTTCTATAAGGCAAAAGACACTGTCAATAAGACAAAAAGGCCACCAACAGATTGGGAAAGGATCTTTACCAATCCTAAATCAGATAAGTGACTAGTATCCAATTTATATAAAGAACTCAAGAAGATGGACTCCAGAAAATCAAATAACCCTATTAAAAATGGGGTGCAGAGCTAAACAAAGAATTTTCAACTGAGGAATACTGAATGGCTGAGAAGCACCTGAAAAAGTGTTCAGCATCCTTAATCATCAGGGAAATGCAAATCAAAACAACCCTGAGATTCCACCTCACACCAGTCAGAATGGCTAAGATCAAAAACTCAGGTGACAGCAGATGCTGGCTAGGATGTGGAGAAAGAGGAACACTCCTCCATTGTAGGTGGGAATTCAAGCTGGTACAACCATTCTGGAAATCTGTCTGGTGGTTCCTCAGAAAGTTGGATATAGTACTACCAGAAGATCTAGTAATTCCTCTCCTGCACGTAAACCCAGAAGATGTTCCAACTTGTAATAAGGACACATGCTCCAGTATGTTCATAGTAGCTTTATTTATAATAGCCAGAAGCTGGAAAGAATCCAGATGTCCCTCAACAGAAAATTCATACAGAAAATGTGGTACATTTACACAATGGAGTACTACTCAGCAATTAAAAACAATGAATTCATGAAATTCTTAGGCAAATGGATCCATCTGGAGGATATCATCCTGAGGGAGGTAACCCAATCACAAAAGAACACACATTAGCCCAGAAACTCAGAATATCCAAGATATATTTTGCAAAACACATGAACTTCAAGAAGAAAGAAGACCAACGTGTGGATACTTCTTTCCTTCTTAGAATGGGGAACAAAATACCCATGGAAGGAGTTACAGAGACAAAGTCCTCACTTTTAATAACTAAATAGTATTCCATTTTTTAAAGGAACATTTTTTGTATCCATTGGGGGACATTTGGGTTGTTTCCAGATTCTGGCTATTATAAATAAGGGTTCTATGAACATAAGAGAGCACATGTCCTTGTGGTATGGTGAGGCATTGTTTGGGTATATGCCCAAAAGTGGTATTGCTGGTTCTTCAGGTAGAACTACTTCCAGTTTTCTAAAGAACCGCATTGATTTCCAGAGTGGTTGTTCCAGTTTGCAATCCTACCAGCAGTTCTTCTTTTTCCACATCCATGCCAGTATGTTTGGTCACTAAAAGTTTTTGTCTTAGCCAATCTGACTGGCATGAGGTGAAATCTAAGGATGGTTTTGATTTACACTTCTCTGATGACTAAGAACTTTCAACATTTCTTTAAGTGCTTCTCAGCCATTCGAGATTCTTCTGTTGTGAATCCTGTTTACCTCTGTAATGTCCCGCGCTAATTTTCCCGCCAGCAAGAAACAACGCGGCACACAAACAGGATCCTTCTGTGGCAAGCTTTAATGCGTCTTGAGAGGGAGAGCATCAGCTTCTCAAGGCGGAGACCCCAAGCCCGAAAACCGCCTCCCTTAAATAGGAGATTTCTCTCGCCTCGGACGTGGCGATTCCCTATAGGCCAAATTCTTGTCACCCGAGGTGACGTTGTCAGGCGGGCACCTGGCACCATGAACGGTTAATGCCAGCACATGCGCGGATCACTTGATCATCTCCAGAGGCAGGCGATGTCGGCGCCATCTTATAATGGCGACGATGTGGGGTGGCGCCCCACATCTCCCCCTTTTCTATACAAAGGCAAGCCAGCCACCCATTCAAGGAGGGCGGAAGTAGAGGCCGAATCCCCAAAGATAATTTAAAAACAAAGATATGTGCAGGGGTCTTGTCTAGGCTCTAGGTGGGACCGGACATACTCCTGACCGATCTCTCTGTCGTTTTTCTTGAGGAAGGGACACTAGGACAGGCAACCCTTTTCAAGACGGCATGCTTCCCAGAGAGAGCGGGGGTATCTCTCTGTGCGATGCTTAGCTCAACAACCCTCATGGGCTGCTCAAACCGGGCACTCATCCTGGTGCGACGCATAGAGATGCTGAGGGTGCAAGAGCTGCCTGGCCGGCGACCGGCTGCTAACATCTACTGCCGTTTTAGTGCCGCAAGCCAGACTTCCGCTGACCTTCCATGCTCTAAGGCCATGAGTTCCTGAGTTATCATAATTTTTTCTCTCTTGTTTTTACTATAAATTTTGCAAATTAGCCAAAGCATAAAGCCCAGTCCGAGGCAGAAAAATGCTCCAAACATTCCCACCCCCACCCACTCTTTAAAATAAGAAAATGCTGAAGAAATCCAGGAGGCGAGGCCTTTGGTGAGGGACAGGTCTAGGCGGGTGGAGTTGATTTGTAATATCGCTGTTCGGAGTTCCCGCAGGGTCTGGTCAAATTCAACTGTCCAATTCTGTAACAAATGCTGGGATAAAGCTTTAGAAAGATTAGCAGCCCGTGTGAAATTGTCATACTGTACAGAGGTCACACACAAAGACCTGGCAATCTTCTTTCGCACCCTAATTGGGCAACTTGCCACAAAACATCTAATTGCTCTTGGACTAAATCTATGCGTTGATTCACTAGCAATAACCTGCCTTGAATCTGGGTATAAGCTAGATGTCCAGCCTCCATGGCCGTGGTCACCGTAGAGGACAATTTATTTATGGTGGCAGCCGACTGCACCGTGCCCGAAAGGGTCAGGGCCGAAGCAGTAACCGATGCTGTTACAGCGGTGGCTGCGATGATGCCCACAATTACGGCAGAAATTCCAAAATCTCTCCTTTCTCTGAATAATGCCATTGAACTTGGGGCCTCCACAGGAACAGGCACAAATCGGGGCAGGCGTGCTACCAGGGCCAAGGGGAACTCAGAAGCATTCCAGCACAGAACATAATAACATGGCTGCATCATACAATCAAGCTTATCGGAATTACTTGGCAAGGAAGCATTACTAACAATCTAAAGAAAAGGGGGCCATACGCATATTGGTGCGGGGGAATAGGATATAATAGGTTTGCGGATTATTGTGCTCTGAATGCCATGCTTATTGGATTTATTTAAGGGGAAGCTCAGACTTCCCTTCTCTACCTTCCCTCCCAGAAGCATGGATACAGGAGACAAGTCTGTGCAACTACCATTAATGCCACACAAGATCCAAAGGTCAAAAGGGCTCCCCGAAGAACCCAAGTTTTCTTCTTCATTGATGCTTACAACATTTCCTGTGTTATCTAATAAGGGTGGGGAAATGGAAAAATAATCTCTAATTTTTCCCACCATACGAGATTGGCATCCTGACCAAGGCAAAGGGGAATGCGAGTCCTCCTTTGCATGGCAGAACGGGGCCAACTTTGGTTGTCTGAGACCTTCAGAATAATTAGCCCGGGGCCAGGTTCCAAATAATTCTGTAAAATTCCCGCCCCAATGTGTAGCATTTGTCCATCCATTAATAATATTTGACATAGATTGAGTATGTAACCCAATATAACTGGGCACCGTCCCATTGATGCTAAAGCATAGGCTACCCAGAAGGTAGTGAGTTCTATTATCCACTACTCGTTCTATTTGAGAATCCCAGGGCAAAAACAGAAGGCCTAATTCTTTATCAGTAGTAAACAAGCGAGGGAAAACTTGGGCGTTATACATCACCGGCATTGGAAGTGGGAAGGTTGACATGATTCCCCATCGAAACTCATGTGTCCTTATCGTTGGCGCTAGGGTTATCCACAGAAAGGTCAGGAGAATGATCATCTTCTTGGTTTATACTTCGTGTTAGCCGCTCCGGGATCCAAAAAGGATTTTGTTCACTCTGTGGAAAGACACAAACAGCTCCCCTGGATCTTATTAGGATAGGATCCGGGCCTTTCCATTGATTTGTTAACACATCCTTCCATTTTACCAATTCTTTTGGTCTCTTTGGTTCCGAGCAGTGGCGCTCTGCAGCGCTCCTTCCTGCATCGTCCAGGTTTAAGAAATTTAGAGTAAAGAGTGCCATGGATAGTGCCACTCTTGGGCCAGGGGGCAACTCTGTTATCGCTCCCCCTTTCTGTTTAAATAAATAGGATTTGAGCGTTCGATGAGCTCTTTCAATGATGCCTTGTCCTTGAGGGTTATAAGGAAGTCCAGTGATATGGGTCACCTGCATTTGTGCACAGAATTGTTTGAATTTATTTGAGGTATAAGCAGGTCCATTGTCTGTCTTAAGACATTTTGGTCTACCCCAGGCACTCCAGGCCTCGAGGCAATGTTGAATTACATGAGATGTCCTTTCTCCTGAAAGTGGAGTTGCAAATAACACACCAGAACAAGTGTCAATAGACACATGAACGTATTGCGTCTTACCAAAAGATGCAATATGAGTGACATCCATCTGCCAAACTTGTAGGGGGGAGAGTCCCCTCGGATTGACACCATAATGAGGTGTGGGCAGAAACTGACAACAGTTTTGGCACTGTGTGACTATCTCGCGGGCTTCTTTCCTTGTTAAAGAGAAGCGCCGGCGAAGTGTTTCAGAGGTAACATGAAACTTACTATGAAAATTTTTGGCGGCCTCTAGTGGTGAGGATAGTGCTGTGGCCACAAGTCGTGTAGCCTGATCTGCCAGCTCATTACCCTCTGTCATGGGGCCAGGGAGTCCAGAATGGGCTCTCATATGTACGATATAAAAGGGATGTTTTCTTTGTAATAGAAGGTTTCTAATCTGTTCAAAGGTTTGTGCTACCCTACTAGAAGGTTTTATTAGGCCCGCAGTTTCTAGCAGGCGAACTGCATTAACCACATACAAGGAATCAGAAATAATATTGAGCGGGCAATCAAATTGCTGTAAAACTTCTAATACTATCAAACACTCAACAATTTGAGGGGAAACCTCCGAATATTGTCTGATATGGGTAATGTTATTAACTACATAGGCCCCTTGCCCGGTTTTGGAGCCATCTGTATAAATTACAAGACCATTTTTAAGTGGGGAATGACTTGTTACTTTGGGAAAAACTAATGGATGGGTCAGGGCAAAGTGTAACAATGGGTGCTTTGGATAATGATTATCAAATTTTCCACTAAATGTGACACATAGAATGGACCAATCATTAGAAGCAGCAGCTAACACCTGTATTTGATTAGGGGTATAGGGAATGACAATGATATTAGGTTCAAGGCCGAAGTATTTGATTGTCATTTTTAATCCCTTTAATGCTAATTGTGCTACTGCGGCCGGATACCAATCGATAATCTTTGCAGGGGAGGCTTGTGGATGAACCCAGCATAGGGGACCCTCTTGCCAAATGACAGCAGTTGGTAAGCCTCGAGTGTCCAAGATACATAACAAAACCGGCTTGGAATAATCTATTCTAACAAGCTGCGCTTGACTTATTGCTTTTTCTACTTTATTAAGTGCCTCCACTGCCAAAGGATTCAATTTTCTAGGAGAGGTGATATGAGAATCCCCTTCCAAGATATCAAACAGGGGTTTCAATTCTGTTGAAGGGATTTTTAAAAAAGGTCTAAGCCAATTGATATCTCCCAACAATTTTTGAAAGTCATTTAAAGTATGTAAATTATCCATCCTGATTTCTATTTTTTGTGGCTTAATAATGTTGGGCTGTATAAAAGAACCTAGAAACTGTCCAGAGTCTGCCAATTGCACCTTTTCAGTGGCTATATGTAGCCCCCATTGCTCTAATGTTTTCTGTAACACAGGAAAAACCTGTTGCAGTACAGATGGATTCTTATGGCAAAGCAGGACGTCATCCATGTAATGGATAGACACTATTTGTGGAAATTGTCTCTTTATCGGGGCGAGTGCTTGGTCTACATACAGTTGGCAGATAGTAGGGCTATTGGCCATCCCTTGGGGCAAGACTCTCCATTGATACCTCTTATCTGGCTCTGTATGATTGATAGAGGGGACACTAAAGGCAAAGCGAGGTCTATCCGCAGGGTGTAACGGTATGGAAAAAAAGCAATCTCTGATGTCTATAATGAGGATGTTCCAGCCCTTAGGAAGGGCGGACAGCATAGGTAATCCTCTCTGTACAGGCCCTAACAGGGACATCTGTCCATTTATAGCTCTTAAATCATGTAACAGACGCCATTTGCCAGACTTTTTCTTTATTACAAATATGGGGGTGTTCCAGGGGGAAGTAGAGGGTTCAATATGGCCAAGTTTTAGTTGTTCTGCAATAATTTGTGTTACAACGCTCAATTTCTCGGAGGTTAGCGGCCACTGAGGAACCCACACAGGATCCTCCGTTTTCCATGGTATAGGTCGTACTGCCTCAGTGGCGCCTAGGAAAAACCCAGGCCTGCTCTGTCCTTATTGGCCTTGTGTGAGATTGGGCGCGGTTCGCCTTGTTCATGGCGTCCCAAACCCTGGCCTTCTTGATAACCCATTTTCTCCATCATTTCTCTAAGACGTAATGAATAATCATTGGTCAGAGTCAGTCCTAAATCTGTCATGACATCTCTCCCCCAGAGATTTACAGGTAGGGGTAGAACGTAGGGGGAAAAGCATCCTTTTAAACCCTCTGGTGACGTCCAGACCAGCCGGTTGGTACTAATGTCTGGACTGGATTGATACCCCAGGCCTTGTAAAGAATGAGAAGATTTTGTCACTGGCCAAGCTTTAGGCCACCAATGTGTGGAAATAATACTCTTATCAGCTCCGGTGTCAAGAATGCCCTCAAAATTTTTACCATTTATGTTAAGGATTAATTTCGGGCGCGAATCAAGTGACAATGTCAAATAGGCCGAATCCATTTCTGAAGATCCCATAAGTTTTTTATCTTGATTGGGTAATTCTCCCAGCAGCGGGAGGAGGAGGAGCTGAGCAATCCTGTCCCCTTTTTTAATAGAAAATACACCATGAGGGCTGGAGCATAGAATCTGCATATTTGGGATGTGTTGATTATCTGTTATGCCTGGATGGACTATTAGTCCGCATGCGGTAAGGGCACCACGGCCAATGATAAGTCCCACCGCGTTGTCCGGTATGGGAGGCCCTAAGGGCATGGCAGGGACAGGTTGAACCCCCATCTGAGGTGTTAATAAGATTGAGGTGGTGGCGCACAAGTCCATTCTTGTGCCTTGGCTTGATCTGCCTCCTCGCTCAGGGAACTGGTCCCAGCGAATTGGGTCCCGTATTTTTGAGGGCCCCGGGGCCGGGGGCCCGCAGGCCCGTTTTTTGGCTCCTGTCTAACAGGGATAGCAGGCGGGAGGAGGTGGCCTTTAATGTCTCTAGTTGATCTGCATTGACTGACTGGATGGTAACCCTTTCCACATCGGGAACATAGGGTAAGAGTTCTCTGGTTTTGCTTAGGTGCCCGGCAATCTTTTGCGAGATGCCCTGATTTCCCACAGTTGAAGCAGGTGCGACTGCTGCCCCCCGTAGGGGGAGGTCGCCTTTGTGCCTGTAAAATGGCTGCGGCGAGCCCAGAGTTACTCAACGGTCCACCAATCTCTCTACATATTCTAAGCCATTCTGACAATCCCTTGTTTTTCCTCGGCGCTATTGCACTTCTGCACTCCTGAGTGGCTTGTTCAAAGATTAATTGCTCTATAAAGGGTCCGGCACAATCAGGATCCCCGAAAATCTTTCCTGCTACCTCCATCATCCTGGCCACATAGTCTGAGAATGGTTCCTGAGGTCCCTGTATAATCTTGGTGAGCTGATTACTAGTTTCTCCTTTACGGTTGAGTGATTTCCATGCTCGTATAGCAGTACTGGATATTTGGGCATAAGCTCCCCAATGATAATTGACCTGATCTGCTGCATAAGGACCCTGTCCTGTAAGGAGTTCAAAGGTCCAGTCTCTTTGCTCTGGGGTCAGGGCTGCGGCATTAGTCCTAGCCTGGGCCTGTGCCGCCTCATGCCATAGGGCCTTCCATTCCATGTATTGTCCCATGCTTGGTAGCACAGCTTTCGCCACTGTTTGCCAGTCACTGGGCGTCAGGGCGGTTAATGCCAGTCGATCTAACTGCATTAGAGTAAAACTGGCATTTGCTCCAAACTTTCTAACTGATTCTGCAAGCTCCTTTATTTGGTTATAATCAACAGGAGCATATACTCTCCCACCATCTTGCTCATAGACAGGGTAAGCGAGCCTGAGCTTGCGATGCACCTTTTCAGGTAACAATGAGAAAGCTTTAGGGCGTATCTCATAAGGTGGTGGGGCAGAGGGAACTGTCTGTACGGGATTCCTGGGTAAAGCATTAGGTTTTGTTGAAATGGCAGGTTTAGAGGTCCGTTTATTTAACGGCCTCTCATCAGGATAATACCTCTCTCTCTCATATCTGGTTGCTTCCTCATCAAGTTCTTCCTCTTCCTCTGTATCTAGTCTCCCACTCTCTGCTCCGGATGACTCTTCAGAGCTTTGAATATTGAGTGCTTCAAGCTCTTGGGTTGGGTACAACCCAGACTTAGATATAGGTTGAAAAATCGGTACTCCCTCGGAGTCCGATTCCTCATGTGGGGAGGCAGGTATACTGCTTGTTCCCCTCTCTCCCGCCCTCTTAGGCTTCCTGGGAGGTCCTTTTTCACTTTTATTCTTTGGGATCCTCTTCCTAGTTTGTGCACGTGCACCCATCCTCTCACTACGCTCAGATTCTGACATGCCATCCTGAACGGTCTCCAACGCTATTTGTCCCTTTTTTCTGACTTCCTCACATGTTTCATTCTCAAGGCAGTTTTTGATCATCTTCCAAACTGCTTTGGTGCCCATGCGTAAGTCGGGGCACAGATCAAGATCCTTCCCCAATTTTTTCCATGAGGCCAAGGTCAAGGAGCCAGAAACGGCATACCAAGGGGCAACTCTATCTACCTCCTCAACAAAGTGCTTAAGAACCTTGTCCCCTAGCTTTAGGTCTCTTTTCTTAAGGAGATTTTCAAGTGATGTTTGGATTGACTGTGACGACCCCATAACGGGTCAAAAGTAACCGCAGCTTATCTACGTCCGCCTTAAGTCACTTTTAGAATCAAAAAGATGTCTTGGCGCGGCCCACGGCTTATCTACGTCCGACTTACGGCAACAGCGAGAAACCGAAAGTACGGCTCGCCTTTCTGCTCTTTTATTTACCAGAGACTAATTTGGTGCCGCAATGGAGTGCAACGCCGCTTATCTACAACGGACTGATATGCTGTTGGAAACTTGTTAACACCACCGCCTATGTTCACAGATATAACTGGCCAGGAGGAAGAGTAGAAGAGCTAAAATAACGATGATAATGGCCTCTGGAAATCCAAACCACAATCCGGACAAACCCAATGCCTGGGAAAGAGTTAAAGAAAAGAGTTCATGTTCAGGCATACCTTTCCGATGCGTAGTCTAGCCACAGTTCTGAACCCTCCCCGTCGCCGAGGGGTCTCCGAAGGTGCTGATGATGGTCTGGTCACAATTCCCGGGTTTTTCGGCACCAAATGTCCCGCGCTAATTTTCCCGCCAGCAAGAAACAATGCGGCACACAAACAGGATCCTTCTGTGGCAAGCTTTAATGCGTCTTGAGAGGGAGAGCATCAGCTTCTCAAGGCGGAGACCCCAAGCCCGAAAACCGCCTCCCTTAAATAGGAGATTTCTCTCGCCTCGGACGTGGCGATTCCCTATAGGCCAAATTCTTGTCACCCGAGGTGACGTTGTCAGGCGGGCACCTGGCACCATGAACGGTTAATGCCAGCACATGCGCGGATCACTTGTTCATCTCCAGAGGCAGGCGATGTCGGCGCCATCTTATAATGGCGACGATGTGGGGTGGCGCCCCACACTGTAACACACTTTTAATTGGGTTATTTGGGTTTTTGGATGTTGACTTTTTGAGTTTTTCATATATTTTGCTTGTTAGCCCTCTATTGGATATATGGCTAGAATTTCCCCCCAATCAGCAGGTTGACTGTTTGTCCTATTGACTGTGTCTTTTGCTTTACAGAAGCTTTTCAGGTTCATGTGGTCCCATTAATCAATTGTTGATCTTAGAGCCTGAGCCAATTGTCTTCTGTTCAGAAAAATTTCCCCTGTGCCCGTACGTTTGAGGTTCTTTCCCACTTTCTCTTCTATTAGATTCAGTGTATCTGACTTTATGTTGAGGGCCTTGATCCACTTGGACTTGAGCTTTGCACAAGATGATAAATATTGATCTATTTTCTTTCTCTTACACACAAACTGCCAGTAATACCAGCATTTATTGAGGGTGCTTTTTTTATTCCACTGTATGGCTTTGCTCAAAGATCAAGTATCCATAGATGTATAGGTTTACTTCTGGGTATTCAATTATATTCCATTGATCTGTCTGTCTCTGTACAAATACCATGCAGGTTTTTATCACTATTGCTTTGTAGTACAGCTTGAGGTTAGGTGTTTTGATCTACTGGAAGTTCTTTCATTTTTTGAGAATTGTTTAGCTATCCTGAATTATTTGCTTTTGCAAATGTATTTGAGAATTGCTCTTTCCATGTCTGTGAAGAATTGAGTTGGAACTTTGATGGGCATTTCATTGAATCTGTAGATTGCTTTTGGTAAGATGGCCATTACCACAAAGTTAATACTACCTATCCATGAGCATGAAAGATCTTTTTATTTTCTCAGGTCTTTGTCAGTTTCTTTATTCAGGGATTTGAAGTTTTTGTAATCTTTCACTTGCTTGGTAAATTTACACAAAGATGTATTATAATATTTGTGGCTATTGTTAAGGTTCATATTTCCCTAATTTCTTTATCAGCCTGTTTATCATTTATATAAAGATAGGCTACTGATTTGAGTTAATTTTATAGGATGGGCCACTTTGCTGAAATTTTTTTTATCAGCTATAAGTGTTCTCTGGTGGAATTTTGGGGGCCGCTTATTTATACTATCATATCATCTGTAAACAGTAATACTTCAAGTTGATATTCTTTTTTATATTCTTGATGTTATTATTATTATTATTATTATTATTATTTTTGCCTAATTGATCTAGCTAGAACTTTGAGTACTGTATTGAATAGATATGGAGAAAGTGGACAGCCTTGTCTGTCCCAGATTTAGTGGATTTGCTTCTAGTTTCTCTACATTTAATTTGATGTTGGCTGGGGTTTTTTCCTGGTATATTGCTTTTATTATGTTATATCTGTGCCTTGAATTCCTGATATCTCCAGGTCTTTTAACATGAAGGTGTGTTGTCCTTTGTCAAATGTTTTTTCTGTATCTAATGAGATGATCATGTGATTTTTTTCTTTGAGTTTGTATATATAGTAGATGATATTAATGGATTTTTGTATAGTGCACCTTTCCTGCATCCCTAGGATAAAGCCAACTTAATCATGGTGAATGATGATTTTTATGTGTTCTTAGATTCAGTTTGTGAGAATTTTATTGAGTATTTTTGCATTGATATTCATGATCAAGTTTGGTATGAAGGTCTTTTTTCTTTGGTCTTTGTGTGGTTTAGGTATCAGAATAACTATGTTTTCATAGAATGAATTAGGTAGTGTTACTTCTGTTTCTATTTTGTGGAAAAGTTTGAGGAGTATTGGTATTATCTCTTTTTTATGATCTGTTAGAATTCTGCAGTAAATCATCTGTCCCTGTACATTTTTTTTGCTTGGGAGATTTTTGTTGACAATTTCTGTTTCCTTAGGGATTATGGGACTGTTTAGATAGTTTACCTGATCTTGATTTAAGTTTAATACATAGTATCTTTTTATAAAATCATCCATTTCATCTAGATTTTCCAGTTTTGTAAGAGTATAGGCTTTTGTAGTAGGTTCTGATGACTTTTTTTAAATTTCCTCAGTTTCTTTTGTTATGTCTCCTGTTTCATTTCTGGCTTTGATTATTTGGGTACTGACTCTGTGTCCTTCCCATGCAAGTGACTTAACAGCACACCTGAAAGCTCTAGAACAGAAAAAAGCAAATACACCCAAGAGGAGTAGACAGCAGGAAATAGCCAAAATCAGGGCTGACATCAACCAGTTAGAAACAAAGAGAATGATACAAAGAATCAACAAAACCAAGAGCTGATTCTTTGAGAAAATCAAGATAGATAAAGCCTTAGCCAAACAAACTAAAGGGCACAGAGATAAAAACTTATTTTTTAACACTGGTGTAAAGCTTGTAATATATTCCTTTATTTACCATTGGATTATATAAAATTGTGTGCATACACATTCTTGTTTCTATATACTCTCATTTGAACTCAAATAATGCTGATGCTGGACTTTATTATTTGTAATCATCATGCCATTTACTTTATATTTAGATATGTGTATATGTTGATAGATATGCATGTATGTGTGTATGTGTATGTTTTTCCCTAACATTTGGTGAATGCTTTTTTTATAGTGCATATTAATATTCACTGTATGTGACCTTAGTAAGACTTATTTTAAAAGGTAGGCAGTTATCCATTAGCTTCCTGTCTTAGTATATTTTGCTGTGGTAAAATTCCATGATCATAACAACTTGGGTATGAAAGTGTTTCTTTGAACTTACACTACCAGGCAGCAGTCCATGACTAAGGGAAGTCAGGGAAGAAACTCAAGTCAGGAAACTAGAGGCTAGAAATGTGGCAGAGGCTATAAAGGAGTGTTTTTTACTTTTTGCTGCTTGTGGATTGTTCGTTCTACTTTATTATAGCACCCAAGACTACAAGCCTAAGGGTGTCATCTCCTGCAGTGCTCAGGACCATCCTAACTCAATCTTCAATCAAAAAAATGAATCATAGGCCAATCTCGTGGGGTCATTTTCTCAAGTGAGATTCCCTTTTCCCAAATGAATCTGGCCCAGTTGACATCTGGTCAAATTGACACACAAATATATTACTATTAAACTATATAAAACCTTTCCTTACTTTTCATGTTCAAGATGACATGCTAAAAATAATATGACAATTTCAAAAACAAGTATTCCACAGTATTTAGAAGTCCAAATACTTAAAGTTTAGTTTCTTGAAAATATTTAAAATTTAAGTCTCTCTAAAATACCTTTCTGGAATATCCATTGCTGTTCTAAAATTTCAATATCTCTGTGAAACTCTAGTCTGTCTAAAATTGCAAAGTCTCTTTATACTTACAAAGTATCGTAACTGAGGGCTCATACAAAATCAAAACTAAGTTCAATACCCTCTTATTCTATAAAGGAAAACTAGGGCATAGATAGTCAAAATCAAATGAAAACAAAACCAAAACCAAACAGAATAAAAACTTTAGTGCTTGACATTTGGAAACCATTCACAATTCTCCCACATCTGAAGGACATTAATAACTAGCTCCACTGCAGAGGAATTTTAATCCAGCAACATGGGTGCTCTGGCAAACAATCACATCCAAAAACCTATGTTTGTGTAATCTGGCTGCAATGACACACCTTTAATCCCTCTGGCTGTAATACAAATATGCCCTTAGTATATACCTGTTATTCCCCCAAAATGAAAGTAAAGTTAGTTTGTAGAAGAAAGCAGCTATGTTTGAAAGAAAGGGCTAATTGGAGGGGCATAGTGATGAATCAGAAAAAAAATGACAAAATAAGTCAGAAATGGAATATGCACAACTCTCCTGAAAACAGACAGGAAAGAGAGGCTACTTAAGAGAAATGTATAGTGCCAAGAATCAGCTGTTCTTCCTGGCCCCTTTATGCCTTCAAAATACATATCACCTTGGTGACTATTGCACATTATTGTGTTTGGCTACCACAATGAGATGAAGCTTTTGTCTCCTCCAGACCACAGTTTATAATTGCTGATCCTGAGGAAATAGTCCAAGAATAAAGGTCCTCAATGATTCTGATCTCTTCCTAATCACTGCTTAATCTCAGCTATTGCTGGACAACATCAAATGTCCCAGTAAAGGTTTTATCAGAGCTGCTGGACTCTTGTTGCTCATAGCTGTCTCTTCACCACCAGATGAACAGAAATCTAACATTTTTTTAAAATTATTTTATTTATTTACATTAAAACTGTTCCCCCCTCCAGGCATATCCTCCCAAACTTCCTCATCCCATTCCTCCTCTTCCTTGCCTCTGAGAAGGCCCTACACCCTCTAACCCCAAAAGGCATTCCCCTTCCCTGGGGCCTCTAGTCTCAGGAGAATTAGGCACATTTCCCACTGAGACCAGACCAGGCAATCCTCCATTGTATATGTTCTGCAGGGCCTCAGACCAGCCTTTGTATGCTCCTGGTTGATGGCTCAGTCTCTGGGAGCTCCCAGGGGTCCAACTTAGTTGAGACTGCTGATCTTCCTATGAGGCTGCCCTCCCCTTCAGCTTCTTCAATCCATCCCCTAATTCAACCTTAGGGGTCTCCAACTTCAGTCCAATGGTTAGGTGTAAGTATCTGCATCTGTCTCAGTCAGATGCTGGTAGGGCCTCTCAGAAGACAGCCATACTAGTCTCCTGTCTGTAAGTACCTCATAGCATCAGTAACAGTGTCAGGCCTTGGTGATTCCCCATGAGATGGATCCCAAGTTGGGCCTGTCACTGGACCACCTTTCCTTCAGTCTCTTCTCCACTTTTGTCCCTGTAGTTCTTTTAAGCAAGAACAATTCTGGGTCAGTGCTACGTCCACTCCAGTGAAGTCTGCTTGACAGGCCGAGGGGCCTGGAAGCACTCACAAGGCAAAGAGTTTCAAGGAAACTCAACCTCCTGGAACCTTGGCATTCTCACAACCCATATTCTCATACCCTATCCCCGAGTTAGTCTGGTGTATGGATCCATGTGCTCTCTTTCAATATAGTTTTCTTATAAGTGCCCTTTAAGATTGAATTCTGACATAGGTAAGCCTCCACCAGTGTTCCAACATCCTAGAAAATCCTTGAAGCCAATGAGCTTGGGAGCTTGGAAATCAGTAGGAATTCAGTAAGAATGTTACCTATTCAGTAACATTTAAATTTACTTCTATTAGAGATGGTGTAGGCATTACAAAGAATGGAGCTAGAATAGCTCAGGGCTTGTCTGCAGAGTGATTACTTGGGACAGTAGCCAGTCTTACTAAAACAAGGGAATACACAATGGCCTAGCTAATAGATGGGTTTACCATGAAAGAGTTAGGGAATCCAACTGAGACAGGAATATTCACTACAGTCAGGTATAGTAGGCTACATTGCATATTAGAAGCAAGTTGGTGAATTCTTCTGACAAATGGAGATTCCCCACAGATACTTTAAAGAACAGCCAAATTACACTCATGCAAGAATTTATCAAGGTCTAGGAAATAGGGGGGGGTTGTGGTATTGCATTATTCATGAGAAAGTCTGATAGAACAGAACCCCCTGGTGCTAGCTTTCACAAGGCTCAAAGGAGTAGCACAAATTGTGACTAGGGTGTGAAATCCTTACCTGTCATTAGCTGACCCTAGGAAGGGCTGTTTTATCTTTACTCTAAATATTACCTGGTTCCTGTAAGTCCTTTTGAAGTCATTCCTTTGTTTTGTGTCAGGTAACGTCAATGTACTTTGCCTGCTGACATCCTACCCCCTTTGTTTTCTGTATTATATAAGACTAGTGTTCACTTTGTGACAATACATGCAGATTCTACACACTCTCTCATGTCGCTTCTGTTTGTCACTCATGGACTCTATGCCCATCTGTCTGAGACTCTGATTCCCATGGATTGAGGAGGGCCCACAGAGCACCCTGTCCACGGCAGGTCCAAAATTTTGATTATAGGTTGGTAACCCTGTCCCACCTCTTGAAGCCCTGTCTACTTACTGGAGGAGTACTCTTCGAGTTCCCTCTCCCCATTCTTGGGCATTTTGGCTAAGGTCACTCCCATTAAGTTCTGAGAGTCTCTCACCTCCCAGGTCTCTGTTTCTAGAGGGTCCTTCTTCCTCTCAACCCCAGAGGCTGGGTGTTTCCATTCATCCTCCTGGCCCTCTGGGCATCTCTCTCTCCTTTTCTGCAACCCATATCTGATCCTGTTCCCCCTTCCCTCTCCCTCCAAAGTCCCTCCCTCACTCTGCCTCCAGTGATTATTTTCTTCCACCTTCTAAGTAGGATTGAAACATCCTCACTTGGGCCTCCCTGTTTGTTAAACTTCTTAAACTTTGTGGGTTGTACCCTAGGTATTCTGTACTTTTGAGCTAATATCCACTTACCAGTGAGTACATACCATGCATATACTTTTGGTTCTGGGTTACCTCTCTTGGGATGATATTTCCTAGTTTCATGTATTTGCGTGCAAAATTTATGATGTCCTTGTTTTTAATAGCTGAATAGTATTCTAATGTGTTACTGTATCTATTCTTTGGTTGTGGGACATGTGGGTTGTTTCCAGCTTCTGGCTACTGCTGCTATGAACATTGTGGAGTATGTGTCTTTGTCATATCATCAGGCATTGAGTGGCCATTGTAGTCTTTAAGAGGGTCTCAAAATGTCCCTTTGAAACAGCTCACTGAACTATGAGAACACAACTTCTCCAGCTCTAAGTTCAAATGTACAACGATCATTCCAAATATAAATGGTTAGGTCTCTCATAGCAATATGTCACAACCTGGCACTTATTTTTGTCTTGGTTAGGGCTTCTATTCATGTGCTAAACTACTATGACCCTAAGAATCTAGGGAAGTAATGTGTTTATTTCATTAATATTTCCATATCAGAGTAAGTCATTGACTGAAGTCAGGGCAAGAACAGAAGTAGTACCATAGAGGAATGCAGTTCACTAGCTTGATCTTCATGACTTACTCGGCCTGGCCTGCTTTCTTATAGGATCCTTGACTACAAGTACACAGTGACAGCACCCAGAGTAATCTGGGCCTTCCTACTTCAATAATCAAGAAAGCAAATGTATCGTGGGCCTGCTCACAGCCAAATCTCAAGAGGGAATATTCTCATTAGAAGTATCCCTTTCCCAAATGATTCTGGTTGATGTTAAGTTGACTTCCAGATGGAAAACAATATGTGAAAATACCTGCAAATAAACAGTAACATTAATCCTGTTACTCTATCTCTGTAGGAAAAAGTTATCTTGTTTTTGTTTCAAAATACATAAGTATGATTTGTCCTTAATTAGGAACATTTATCATCTACTTATGTGGCCTTTTTAGACACATAAATTTGTTTTTTGCTCAGTTTTTGTTTATTTTTAAAGTGAAATTTTACAAAGTTAAAAGATCATATTTTAATTATGAGGAGAATGGAAATTGAAAACTTAAATAGGAGTTTCATAGTTCTACCACTCAAAGACCAAAAACAATCTAATTAATCTGATCTATATATTGCCTTAGTTTGCAATAAAATTGCCATCAACCTTATATAAAATTAGGGTTTACTAATACTTTAAGTTCAGTAATTCCACTTAATAGTTTTGGAAGATAGTTTTGGAACAATAAATAAGCAAGTGCACTTTAACTTAAATTTTATTAAAAAGGTAGAGAATATTTTCTTTCATACTGTGCTTTTATATTTAGAAACTTTATATTTTTAAAAGATGGAATCTATGGAAATGACTATTACCAAGATCTATGATTATACAGCTTTGAAATTAAACTTAGTTTCTCCAGCTCCTTTGCTAAAGTGGTTACAGATCTAAAGGTCCTTAGCTAAAAGAGCTTCTCAAATTTTTAAAATGTGAGATAAGATGTTCTTCAGTTCCTACACAGTCAACCAATAAAAACACCATGTAGCCTTTGACAAGAGATTCTGTGTTTACATAAGAGCCAATGTCAGGAGACCGTTATAGGAAATACTGGAAATGTTGCTACTGATCTTTTTCAAATAATATGTTTAAACAAATATACTTTTCTTAACCCATACTAAATCAGGCTAGTAGTGCTGAAAAATAGGAGTTACAATTTAGTCTTTGAATTGATTTATCAATATAAACATGGAGATTGTTAGTGGAGAACTGGCTGATCTTCATTTTCCCAGTGAACTATGGGCAAACACTACATGACCTGTCAAGAAGGAAATTTTCATTCAGTCATCTGAGAGAAGGGAAAAATACCCTTTTGAATCCTTTTGAACAGTTCTAGAAATGTAATTTCAAGAGTCAAGGCAATCAGCTAGTTATACATTTACAATGGACTTAGGGAATTTTTTTTAAGACATTAATATTAAAGCTCTACCTAGTAGTCAAAAGGAGAATTTCTAGTTTATGTAGAAATCAACCTGAGCACTAACTTAAATTTAATTTTTTTAATTTATGAATTGCAATAAGAATACTATGGTTTGATTTTTGTAGATTATTTCTTTATGTATATTAAAATTAATAATAAATGAAAGTTGTTTCATTGTGTTTGTTTTTTAATTAAAGATGCAACATAAAATCAGATAGTTTATTGGATTAAAATGCTTCCATTCAGTTTCCAATTGAGGGCTATATAAAAATAATGTACATTTATTTTGATACCAAAAACTTAAATTTGCAAGGAAAACTACTTAATCTGTTAAGAATGTAATTTTATGTTGGTCATTGTTATTCATGATCAACCACATTTCCAGTCTATCATCTTGGAGAATGTGGAATGTTATCATAAAAAAACCCAAAATGATTTCCTATGAGTATTTATCACTTAGAAGGAAGTGAAAATAATCTGATTTCTAAAAATTCTACACAGCTGTTTTGGTTCCTGAGTTTACTGGGGAAATATTTTCTTCAAAATAAAATAAATGCAACCATTTTGGTGTACATTTTGAAGAGTATGAAAAAAATGATTATAGTCACGTGACTAATACCCATATAACCTAATAACATAGGGCTTTAATTATCTCAAAATGTGTTTTTCATGTCTTTAAGAGTCAGAACCTAAAACCCTCAGCCTAAGGAAAGCATTAACTTTTTTCTACCATTACCATCATAAATTATATCATATTTGCTTGATTTTTATTTAATTAGAATCTTAAAAATATTCACATCTAGATCATTTATTATAATGCTGTTGATATTTAATCAAATTTTTCATTAACTCATTGTATGATATTGTTGATAGTTACTAAGGTTTGAATATACCATAATTAAATTACCAATTTACTTATTGATTTTATTAGGACATTTGGGGATCTAGTTCCTGAATTTTTACAATCTAATAGTTATGAATAATATCATATAAATATATGGAAGTTTTATGAAACTATAATGAATTTTACTTATGATAATAACTAAAATTCATTGTAAATACATCTTACATATTTAGATAAAAGCAACAGAAACCTCAAAATATGACAAATTATGATTAAACATCTAGAGAAATATTTGAAGATTTAAACTTTTTACATGAAGAAGTATTTTTGCCTACATATATATGTAGGGATCACATATATATCTATGGACCATGTGTATGCAATGCCAAAGCAGGCTTTAGAAGAGGTCGGTTCTGGAAACCAGCCCAGTAGAGTAGCTAGCTGTGCCATTTTAATGGTGTGCCATCTCTCTAGCTCCAGTTTCCAAAGCAATTGAGCAATTTAATAGCCCCCAACATTTTATGAGAATTTAAGTACTTCCCATGGTTAATAATATTTCATTTCCTAAATATGTTTAGTATAGTGAGTAAGCTGAGATAGCCATTTGTGGTTTATGTTTATTTAGATGTACCTGATGACTAGTGACATATTTATTTATATTGGTTTTCCTAAAACTTCTGTTTTAAAAATCCTTGTTTTGATTGGATTTTGCTCACTCTTTAATTTGGCATGTCTCTTTTCAGGTTGAACAGTTTTGTAAATCATTATAGACACAGCCTGTTGAAAAATATATTTGCCATATTTTTCCCATTTAGTGAAGTTCTTAATGACCTTTTTGAAGAGAAAATTTTTTTAAAGGCAGAGGTCAATATATGACTTTTTGATAGTCTAGAGGCCATTCCTATGATATTTTTGGAAATACACTGACTCCTTTTTACCATAATCTAGGAACTTTCCTGAGGCTAAATTAAAAATAGTGAACTAATTTCTTTGGCAGAGGCAATTCCAAGGCAACATAATACTCAGTATCCCATATGTTTAGTGTCCATAATTCTTATACAGATCTACAATGAAAAAGAACAATCGAGGCAGAAAGAAATATAAAATGTACTGTTTGGAAAGAAAATAGTACCAAGAAACATAATGTTACTGACAAGGCTTGTGCTTGAAGAGCTGTTATAATTTTTAAAACCATTGGGTCCATTAAGGAGATGCCTCACCCTCACCCCTGAAATAAAAGGAAGGATAAGGCCATCAGGGCAAAATCCTACCTGGTAAAGCTTTCAACACATAAAAGAGAGCCTAATTAATTTCTGTTCCTTGAAATCAACTAAAAAACCAAAAAGTTGTGCTGCAAAAATGATTCAAGGCAACCAGTTTCACACAAAGGTAGAAGCCAAACTTTACAAAGTAGTCCATGTAACAGTAATGCTGGTTTTAGATGCATGAACAATGCAAGAGTAAAGGAGGTATGGATTTTTCTTTCATGGATTTAGAGAACCATTGAGGCCAGGCAATATGTGGCATGGGAGTCCCTACATAAAGGAACAAAAAGGGCAGAAGGCCCTGAAAGGCCACAGGATAAAGCTCTAAAAGTGACATCTGGGATAAAGTAGTGACCCCCAAGTTGTTGGAGATGCTAAAGCTGTGAGACATCTCTTAAGGAAAGCTGCATACATACAGCAGAGCCAGCCCAATAAAGAGATGTGTATTGTATACAAAAAAAGCTGCAAGGTCTGAGCTATCTGGTCCTTTAAACTGAAAATCCAAGACATTAGATATAGAAATTCAGGATTTAAATGTTTTCCCTGCTAGGCTGCTGTCTTACTTTGTTCCTGCATTTCCTCACTCTGTCCCCATCCCTCCGTTTTTTGTTTTGTTTTGTTTTTTTAATGTAAATGTATATACCGTGCCATTATGTGTTGGAAGAATGTAATTTTCATTTTGACATTACAATTAAGGGGGATTGCAATTTAGACTTACTTTGCTTTGAGTCTCAAAGACACTTTACGCTTTTAAAATGTTTTCAGACACAGACTATGAGAACAATTGAAGTTGGAACGAATGCAGTTTATACTATGATTTGATAATAGGGCTATAGGAACGAAGGACTACGTTGTGGTGGTTTGAATTAGAAGTGTGTATTCTGCTACAAGTTCAGGTATTTCAACACTTGTCCACAGCTGGGGTCACTATCTGGGGAGGTATAGATGGCAAACACTTGTTGGAAAAGTATTTCACAGAGCAAGGGACATTAAGTTTATAGACTTTGCTTACGAACAGAGAGCACTTTGTCTCAAGTTTGTACTTGAAAATGTGATCTATCAGATTCCTGCTCCTTGTGCTATGTATGGTGGCTGCTGCATGCTTTCCTGCGATATTGGAATTTTATTTCCTCTTGAAACATAAGCCAAAGCAAACTCTTCTGTTTGTTGCATTTGTTTGTGGTATTTTCTTACAACAATAGAAAGGTATCTAATGCAAGTGCTATAGCAGTATCATAAGGTAGATCATTTTTTTGTTTAAGGATCAACCAATTGATATCAGGCTGGCTGTACTAGGTTGCACACACACACACACACACACACACACAGAGAGAGAGAGAGAGAGAGAGAGAGAGAGAGAGAGAGAGAGAGAGAGAAGGGAGGATTGAAGACTGGTGAAGATGACCCACCCAGAGCCCTCAGGACACAGGAGAGGCCTGGGACAGGATACTTCTGGTTTCCATCTGTGTCCGGAGCCAAGGATGTGCCACAGCTCTCCATACCCAGGTCCCACAGGAAGTGATCTGGTCTCCCAAGAATGCTGACACACCTGAGAGCACAGATGAGACAACCACTTCTGCTCAAATTCCTGGCCCAAGAAGAACACACCCAGAGCCCTCAGCTTAAGGGAACCAAGGACCAGCCTGGGACAGGATTCTTCCAGTTTCTGTCTGTACCCCAGAGCCGACCCTGTGACAAAGCTCTCCGTACCCAAATTCCTCCCATAGATAACTGATTTTCCAGGAGTGCTGACACACAGGATTACCAGAGGGACAAGCCACAGTCAGAGACAGCAAGACCAACTAATACCAGAGATAACTGGGTGGCAAAAAGCAAGGGCAAGCATATAAGCAACAGAAACTAAGGCTACTTGAAATGTTCAGAACCAAGTAATCACACCACAGCAAGCCCTGGATACCCACAAGACACAGGAAAATAATACTCTGATTTAAAATCACATCTCATAATGATAATAGAGTACTTTAAGAAGGACATAAATAACTCCCATAAAGAAACACAGGAGGCTCTTCCGGTCAGAAAAGAACCGGGGTAGCTAGGGCGCAGGGTCTGCTGACACTCGCCAGCTACCCACAACACCCGCCACAGGATCTTAAGACTTCTGGTGAGTGGAACACAGCTTCTGATCCAATCCAATTGTGCACGGGACCTGAGACTGCAATAGTTAGGGAAGCAGAAACCGGCCAGAGTAGGGCCACAGGCCTCATCCGGCCGGATCAGCACCTGGTAGCTAGAGCGCAGGGTCGGCTGACACCCGCCAGCTACCCACGACCCCCGCCACAGGATTTTGAGACTGCTGGTGAGTGGAACACAGCTTCTGCTCCAGTCCAATCACGCAGGACCTGAGACTGCTCTGGTTGGGGAGAGAGAAATCCAGCCTACATGGGGCCACAAGCCTCTTCCGGTCAGAAAAGCACCAGGGAAGCAAGGGCGCAGGGTCGGTTGGCTGACACTCGCCAGCTACCCACAACACCCGCCACAGGATCTTAAGACTTCTGGTGAGTGGAACACAGCTTCTGCTCCAATCCAATTGCACGCGGGACCTGACACTGCATTAGTTAGAGAAACAGAAACCGGCCTGAGTAGGGCCACAGGCCTCATCCGGCCGGATCAGCACCGGGGTACTGCCAGCTACCCACGACCCCCGCCACAGGATTTTGAGACTGCTGGTGAGTGGAACACAGCTTCTACTCCAATCTTTAAACAGTGACAACGACAACAACTAACCCCAGAGATTACCAGATGGTGAAAGGTAAACGTAATAATCTTACTAACAGAAACCAAGACCACTCACCATCATCAGAACCCATCACTCCCACTTCGCCCAGTCCAGGGCACCCCAACACACCGGAAAAGCTAGACACGGATCTAAAAGCATATCTCCTGATGATGGTAGAGGACTTCAAGAAGGACTTTAATAACACACTTAAAGAAATACAAAGGAACACTGGTAAACAGGTAGAAGACATTAAAGAGGAAGCACAAAAATCCCTTAAAGAATTGCAGGAGAACACAGCTAAAGAGTTTCAAATCCTTAAAGAAAAACAGGATAACCTAATCAAACAGGTAGAAGTCCTTAATGAAAAACAGGAAAACACATCCAAACAGATGATGGAAATGAACAAAACCATACTAGACCTAAAAAGGGAAGTAGACACAATAAAGAAAACCCAAAATGAGGCAACACTGGAGATAGAAACCCTAGGAAAGAAATCTGGAAACATAGATACCAGTATCAGCAACAGAATACAAGAGATGGAAGAGAGAATCTCAGGTGCAGAAGATTCCATAGAGAACATCGGCACAACAATCAAGGAAAATGTAAAAGTGCAAAAAGATCCTAACTCAAAACATCCAAGAAATACAGGACACAATGAGAAGACCAAACCTACGGATATAGGAGTGGATGAGAATGAAGATTTTCAACTCAAAAAACCAGCAAACATCTTCAACAAAATTATAGAAGAAAACTTCCCAAATCTAAAGAAAGAGATACCCATGAACATACAAGAAGCCTACAGAACTCCAAATAGACTGGACCAGAAAAAAAATACCTCCCTACACATAATAATCAGAAAAAAAGATGCTCTAAATAAAGATAGAATACTAAAAGCAGTAAGAGAAAAAGGCCAAGTAACATATAAAGGCAAGCCTATCAGAATTACACCAGATTTTTCACCAGAGACTATGAAAGCCAGAAGATCCTGGACGGATGTTATACAGACACTAAAAGAACACAAATTCCAGCCCAGGCTACTATACCCAGCCAAACTCTCAATTAACATAGATGGAGAAACCAAAGTATTCCACGACAAAACCAAATTCACACATTATCTCTCCACGAATCCAGCCCTTCAAAGGATAATAACAGAAAAAAACCAATACAAGGACAGGAACCACGCCCTAGAAACAACAAGAAGGTAATCCCTCAACAAACCTAAAAGAAGACAGCCACAAGAACAGAATGCCAACTTTAACAACAAAAATAGCAGGAAACAACAATTACTTTTCCTTAATATCTCTTAATATCAATGGACTCAACTCCCCGATAAAAAGACATAGACTAACAAACTGGCTACACAAACAAGACCCAACATTTTGCTGCTTACAGGAAACTCATCTCAGAGAAAAAGATAGACACTACCTCAGAATGAAAGGCTGGAAAACAATTTTCCAAGCAAATGGTATGAAGAAACAAGCTGGAGTAGCCATTCTAATATCTGATAAGATTGACTTCCAGCCCAAAGTCATTAAAAAAGACAGGGAGGGACACTTCATACTCATCAAAGGTAAAATCCTCCAAGAGGAACTATCAATCCTGAATATCTATGCTCCAAATACAAAGGCAGCCACATTCATTAAAGAAACTTTAGTAAATCTCAAAGCACACATTGCACCTCATACAATAATAGTGGGAGACTTCAACACACCACTTTCACCAATGGACAGATCATGGAAACAGAAACTAAACAGGGACACAGAGAAACTAAGAGAAATTATGAATCAAATGGATCTGGCAGATATCTACAGAACATTCTATCCTAAAACAAAAGGATATACCTTCTTCTCAACACCTCATGGTACCTTCTCCAAAATTGACCACATAATTGGTCATAAAACAGGCCTCAACAGATACAAAAATAGTGAAATTGTCCCATGCATCCTATCAGATCACCATGGACTAAGGCTGATCTTCAATAACAAAATAAATAATAGAAAGCCAACCTTCACGTGGAAACTGAACAACACTCTTCTCAATGATACATTGGTCAAGGAAGGAATAAAGAAAGAAATTAAGGACTTTTTAGAGTTCAATGAAAATGAAGCCACAACATACCCAAACTTATGGGATGCAATGAAAGCATTTCTAAGAGGAAAACTCATAGCTCTGAGTGCCTCCAAAAGGAAACTAGAGAGAGCACACATTAACAGCTTGACAACATACCTAAAAGCACTAGAACAAAAAGGAAGCAAATTCACCCAAGAGGAGTAGACAGCAGGAAATAATCAAACTCAGGGGTGAAATCAACCAAGTGGAAACAAGAAAAACTATTCAAAGAATCAACCAATCAAGGAGCTGGTTCTTTGAGAAAATCAACAAGATAGATAAACCCTTAGCCAGACTCACTAGAGGACACAAGGAAAGCATCCTAATTAACAAAATCAGAAATGAAAAAGGAGACATAACAACAGATCCTGAAGACATCCAAAACACCATCAGATCCTTCTACCAAAGGCTATACTCAACAAAACTGGAGAACCTGGATGAAATGTAGAAGTTCCTAGACAGATACCAGGTACCAAAGTTGAATCAAGATCAGGTTAATGATCTAAACAGCCCTATATCCCCCAAAGAAATAGAAGCAGTCATTAATAGTCTCCCAACTAAAAAAAGCCCAGGACCAGATGGGTTTAGTGCAGAGTTCTATCAGACCTTCAAAGAAGATCTAATCCCAGTTCTTCACAAACTATTCCACAAAATAGAAACAGAAGGTACTCTACCCAACTCATTCTATGAAGCCACAATTACTCTGATACCTAAACCACAAAAGACCCAACAAAGATAGAAAACTTCAGACCAATATCCCTTATGAATATTGATGCAAAAATCCTCAATAAAGTTCTTGCTAACCGAATCCAAGAACACATCAAAACAATCATCCATCCTGACCAAGTAGGTTTCATCCCAGGGATGCAGGGATGGTTCAATATACGGAAATCCATCAACGTAATCCAGTATATAAACAAACTCAAAGACAAAAACCACATGGTCATCTCGTTAGATGCGGAAAAAGCATTTGACAAGATCCAACACCCATTCATGATAAAAGTCTTGGAAAGATCAGGAATTCAAGGCCCATACCTAAACATGATAAAAGCAATCTACAGCAAACCAGTAGCCAACATCAAAGTAAATGGTGAGAAGCTTGAAGCAATCCCACTAAAATCAGGGACTAGACAAGGCTGTCCACTTTCTCCATACCTATTCAACATTGTACTTGAAGTCCTAGCCAGAGCAATTCGACAACAAAAGGAGATCAAAGGGATACAAATTGGAAAAGATGAAGTCAAAATATCACTCTTTGCAGATGATATGATAGTATATATAAGTGACCCTAAAAATTCCACCAGAGAACTCCTAAGCCTAATAAACAGCTTCGGTGAAGTAGCTGGATATAAAATTAACTCAAACAAATCAATGGCCTTTCTCTACACAAAGAATAAACAGGCTGAGAAAGAAATTAGGGAAACAACACCCTTCTCAATAGTCACAAATAATATTAAATATCTTGGTGTGACTCTAACTAAGGAAGTGAAAGATCTGTATAAAAAAACTTCAAGTCTCTGAAGAAAGAAATTATAGAAGATCTAAGAAGATGGAAAGATCTCCCATGCTCACGGATTGGCAGGATCAAAATTGTAAAAATGGCTATCTTGCCAAAAGCAATCTACAGATTCAATGCAATCCCCATCAAAATTCCAAATCAATTCTTCAACGAATTAGAAAGTGCAATCTGCAAATTCATCTGGAATAACAAAAAACCTAGGATAGCAAAAACTCTTCTCAAGGATAAAAGAACCTCTGGTGGAATCACCATGCTGGAACTAAAGCTCTACTACAGAGCAATAGTGATAAAAACTGCATGGTACTGGTATAGTGACAGACAAATAGACCAATGGAATAGAATTGAAGACCCAGAAATGAACCCACACACCTATGGTTACTTGATCTTCGACAAGGGAGCTAAAAACATCCAGTGGAAGAAAGACAGCATTTTCAACAAATGGTGCTGGCACAACTGGTTGTTAACATGTAGAAGAATGCGAATTGATCCATTCCTATCTCCTTGTACTAAGGTCAAGTCTAAGTGGATCAAGGAACTTCACATAAAACCAGAGACACTGAAACTTATAGAGGAGAAAGTGGGGAAAAGCCTTGAAGATATGGGCACAGGGGAAAAATTCCTGAATAGAACAGTAATGGCTTGTGCTGTAAGATCGAGAAATGACAAGTGGGACCTCATGAAACTACAAAGCTTCTGCAAGGCTAAAGACACCATCAATAAGACAAAAAAACCACCAACAGATTGGGAAAGGATCTTCACCTATCCTAAATCAGATAAGGGACTAATATCCAATATATATAAAGAACTCAAGAAGGTGGACTCCAGAAAGTCAAATAACCCCATTAAAAAATGGGGCTCAGAACTGAACAAAGAATTCTCACCTGAGGAATACCGAATGGCAGAGAAGCACCTGAAAAAATGTTCAACATCCTTAATCATCAGGGAAATGCAACTCAAAACAACCCTGAGATTCCACCTCACACCAGTCAGAATGGCTAAGATCAAAAATTCAGGTGACAGCAGATGCTGGCGAGGATGTGGAGAAAGAGGAACACTCCTCCATTGTTGGTGGGATTGCAAGCTTGTACAACCACTCTGGAAATCAGTCTGGCGGTTCCTCAGATAATTGGACATAGTACTACCTAAGGATCCAGCAATACCTCTCCTGGGCATATATCCAGAAGATGTCCCAACCGGTAAAAAGGACACATGCTCCACTATGTTCATAGCAGCCCTATTTATAATAGCCAGAAGCTGGAAAGAACACAGATGTCCCTCAACAGAGGAATGGATACAGAAATTATGGTACATTTACACAATGGAGTATTACTCAGCTATTAAAAAGAATGAATTTATGAAATTCCTAGCCAAATGGATGGACCTGGAGGGCATCATCTTGAGTGAAGTAACACAATCACAAAAGAACTCACACAATATGTATTCACTGATAAGTGGATATTAGCCCAAAACTTAGGATACCCAAGATATAAGATACAATTTGCTAAACGCATGAAACTCAAGAAGAATGAAGACCAAAGTGTGGACACTGTGCCCCTTCTTAGAATTGGGAACAAAACACCCAGGGAAGGAGTTACAGAGACAAAGTTCGTAGCTGTGATGAAAGGATGGACCATTTAGAGACTGCCGTATCCAGGGATCCATCCCATAAGCAGCTTCTAAACGCTGACACCATTGCATACAATAGCAAGATTTTGCTGAAAGGACCCAAATATAGCTGTCTCTTGTGAGATGATGCCGGGGCCTAGCAAACACAGGAGTGGATGTTCACAGTCAGCTATTGGATGTATCACAGGGCTCCCAATGGAGAAGCTAGAGAAAGTACCCAAGGAGCTAAAGGGATCTGCAGCCCTATTGTTGGAAAAACATGATGTACTAACCAGAACCCCGGAGCTCTTGTCTCTAGCTGCATATGTATGAAAAGATGACCTAGTCGGCCATCAATGGAAAGAGAGGCCCATTGGACTTGCAAACTTTATATGCCCCAATATAGGGGAATGCCAGGGCCAAAAGAATGGGAATGGGTGGGTAGGGAAGTGGGGGGCGCTATGGGGGACTTTTGGGATAGCATTGGAAATGTAATTGAGGAAAATATGTAATAAAAATATTAAAAATTAAAAAAAAAGAAACACAGGAGAAGACAGGTAAATAGGTAGAAGCACTTAAAGAGGGAACACAAAAATCTCTTAAAGAATTACAGGAAAACAGAAGCAAACAGGTAAAGGAACTGAATAAAATCATCCAGGATCTACAAATGGAAATGTAACAATAAAGAAATCACAAAGGGAGACAAGACTGGAGATAGAAAATCTAGGAAAGAGATCAGGAATCATAGATGCAAGCATCACCAACAGAATACAAGAGAGAGAAGAGAGAATCTCAGGTGCAGAAAATATCATAGTAAACATGGACACAACAGTCAAAGAAAATGCAAAAAACAAAAAGCTCCAAACCTAAAAAATCCAGGAAATACATGAGTCAAAGGGAGGAACCTTAGATGAATGCCCTACACTGGGGAGAGGGAACTTGTAAAAATAATTTAAAAAGAAAAAAAAAAAGGGATTGGCACAGTCATGATGTCTCTTCTCAACTGTAAAAACCCTAACTAAGACAAAGTATTTTGTCCTTACAGTCTGGGAAAAACCACAAAAAAATAAATAAGTAAGTGAATAAATAAATTAAATAATTAAAAATTTAAAAATATAAATATAAATAAAAATTTAAAAAAATAAAAAAGAGAACTTCAGAAAATTTCCCCTTACGAATACTGATGAAGATATGAGATACAATTTGCTAAACGCATGAAACTCAAGAAGAATGAAGACCAAAGTGTGGACACTGTGCACCTTCTTAGAATTGGGAACAAAACACCCAGGGAAGGAGTTACAGAGACAAAGTTCGTAGCTGTGATGAAAGGATGGACCATTTAGAGACTGCCGTATCCAGGGATCCATCCCATAAGCAGCTTCTAAACGCTGACACCATTGCATACACTAGCAAGATTTTGCTGAAAGGACCCAAATATAGCTGTCTCTTGTGAGATGATGCCGGGGCCTAGCAAACACAGGAGTGGATGTTCACAGTCAGCTATTGGATGTATCACAGGGCTCCCTATGGAGAAGCTAGAGAAAGTACCCAAGGAGCTAAAGGGATCTGCAACCCTATTGTTGGAACAACATGATGTACTAACCAGAACCCCAGAGCTCTTGTCTCTAGCTGCATATGTATCGAAAGATGGTCTAGTCGGCCATCAATGGAAAGAGAGGCCCATTGGACTTGCAAACTTTATATGCCCCAATATAGGGGAATGCCAGGGCCAAAAGAATGGGAATGGGTGGGTAGGGAAGTGGGGGGCGCTATGGGGGACTTTTGGGATAACATTGGAAATGTAATTGAGGAAAATATGTAATAAAAATATTAAAAATTAAAAAAAAAAGAAAAATACTCAATAAAATTCTCACAAACCGAATCCAAGAACACATCAAATGATCATTCACCACAATCAAGTAGGCTTCATCCCAGGAATGCAGAAATGGTTCAATATACAGAAATCAACGAATATAATCCAGTACATAAAATCTCAAAAAAAAAAAAAACAAAAAAAACCCAACAAACCATGATCATTTCTTTAGATGCAGAAATAACACTTGACAAAATTCAACATCCCTTCTTGTTAAAAGTCTTGGAAAGATCAGTAATGAAGGCCCATACCTAAATATAGTGAAAGCAATATACAGCAAACCAGTAGCCAACATCAAACTAAATGATGAGAAACTTGAAGCAATCCCACTAAAATCAGGGTGTAGAAAAGGCTGCCCACTCTCTCCCTATCCAATATAGTACTTGAAGTTCTAGCTAGAGCAATTAGACAACAAAAGGAGAACAAAGTGATACAAATTGGAAAGGAAGAGGTCAAAGTATCTCTATTTGCAGATGGTATGATAGTATATTTAAGTGACCCCAAAAATTCCATCAGAGAAGTCCTACAGCTGATAAACAACTTTAGAAAATTGGCTAGATACAAAATTAACTGAAACAAATCATAAGGGTTCTTCGATTCAAAGGATAAACAGGCTGAGAAAAAATTTAGGGAAACAATACCATTCACAATAGTCACAAACAATATAAAATATCTGGTATGACTCTAACCAAACAAGTGAAAGATCTGTAGGACAAGAACTTTAAGATTCTGAAGAAAGAAATCGAAGAAGACCTCAGAAAATGAAATGATCTCCTGTGCTCATAGATTGGCAATATTAATATAGTAAAACTGGTCATCTTGCCAAAAGTAATCTATGGATTCGATGCAATCCCCATCAAAATTCAAACTCAATTTTTCAGACTTAAAAGAACCATTCTCAAACTCATTTGGAATAACAAAAAACCCAGGATAGCAAAAACTATTCTCAACAATAAAAGAACATCTAGGGGAATCACCATTCCTGACCTCAACAAATATTGACAAAAACTGTATAGTACTGGTATGACAGGTAGGTAGGTTAATGAAATAAAATTGAAGATCCAGAAATGAACCCACACACCTATGGTCACTTGATTTTAGACAAAGAAGCTAAAACTATCCAGTGGGGAAAAAAAGACAGCATTTTCTACAAATGGTGCTGGTTCAACTGGAGGTCAGCATGTCAAAGAATGCAAATACAACCATTCTTCTCTCCCTGTGCAAAGCTCAAGTCTAAGTGGAACAAGAACCTGCTAAAACCAGATAAACTGAATCTAATTGAAGAGGATGTGGGTGAAAGCCTCTGACACATGGGAACGGGGGATATTTTTCTGAACAGAAGACCAATGGCTTATGCTCTAAGATCAAGTATTGACAAATGGGAATTCATAAAATTACAAAGCTTCTGTAAAGTAAAGGACACTGTCAATAAGGAAAAAAAAAAACAGCAACAGATTGGGAAAAGATCTCTACCAATCCTACATCTGATTGAGGGCTAATATCCAATATATACCAAGAACTCAAGAAGTTAGACTCCAGAGAAAAAAATAACCTAAACATATTTAAAAAAAGGATGGACCATCTAGAGACTGCCATATCCAGACATCCATCCCATGATCAGCATCCAAACGCTGACACCATTGCATTCACTAGCAAGATTTTGCTGAAACGACCCAAATATAGCTGTCTCTTGTGAGACTATGCCGGGGCCTGGCAAAAACAGAAGTGGATGCTCACAGTCAGCAAGTGAATGGATCACAGGGCTCCCAATGGAGAAGCTAGAGAAAGCACCCAAGGAACTAAAGGGATCTGCAACCTTATAGGTGGAACAACAATATGAACTAACCAGTACCCCCTGGAGCTCTTGACTCTAGCTGCATATATATCAAAAGATGTCCTAGTCGGCCATCACTGTAAAGAGAGGCCCATTGGACATGCAAACTTTATATACCCCAGTACAGGGGAACGCCAGGGCCAAAAAAATGGGAATGGATGGGTAGGGAAGTAGGGGGGAAGGTATGGGGTACTTTTGGGATAGCATTGGAAATGTAATTGAGGAAAAGATGGAATAAAAAAAGGGGGGGGGAACAGAGCTAAATAGAGAATTCTCACATCCTCTCCAGCATCTGCTGTCACCTGAGATTTTAGTCTTAGCTATTCTGAATAGGGTGAGGTGAAATCTCAGGGTTGTTATGATTTGTATTTCCCTGATGATTAAGGATGTTGAACATTTTTTTTAGATGAACCCCAGCCATTTGGTATTCCTCAGTTGAGAATTCTCTGTTTAGCTCTGTACCCAATTTTTAAAAGGGTTATTTGGATTTCTGGAGTCTAACTTCTTGAGATCTTTGTATATATTGGATATTAGCCCTCTATCAGATTTAGGATTGGTAAAGATATTTTCCCAATGTGTTGGTTGCCTTTTTGTCTTGTTGACAGTGTCCTTTGCCTTACAGAAGCTTTGCAATTTTATAAGGTCTCATTTGTTGATTCTTGATCTTACAACATAAGCCATTGCTGTTCTGTTCAGAAATTTTTCCCTGTGCCCATATCTTTGAGGCTTTCCCTCACTATATCCTCTATAAGTATTAGGGTTTCTGGTTTTATGTGGTGTTCCTTGATCCACTCATACTTGATCTTTGTACAAAAAGATAAGAATGGATCAATTCCCATTCTTCTACATGATAACTGCCAGTTGAGCCAACACCATTTGTTGAAAATGCTGTCTTTTTTCCACTGGATGGTTTTAGCTCCTTTTTCAAAGATCGAGTGATCATAGGTGTGTGGGTTCATTTCTGGGTCTTCAATTCTATTCCATTTATCTACATGTCTATCAATGTACAAGTACCATGCAATTTTTATCGCAATTGTTCTGTAGTACAGTTGAGGTCAGGGATGGTGATTTCACCCGAGGTCCTTTTATTTTTGAGAAAAGATTTTGGTATCCTAGTTTTTTTTGTTATTCCTAATGACTTTGCAAATTGCCCTCTCTACCTCTGTGAAGAACAGAGTTGGAATTTTGATGGGAATTGCACTGAATCTTTAGATTGCTCTTGGCAAGATAGCCATTTTTTACTATATTCATCCTGCCAATCCATGAGCATGGGAGACCTTTCCATCTTCTGAGATCTTATTCATTTTTTTTTTCTTCAGAGACTTGAAGTTCATATCATACAGATCTTTCACTCCCTTAGATACAGTCACACCAAGGTATTTTATATTATTTGTGAATATTGTGCAGGGTGTTGTTTCACTAATTTCTTTCTCAGCCTATTTATCCTCTGTGTAGAGATAGGCCTCTGATTTGTTTGAGTTAACTTTATATCCAGATACTTCACTGAAGTTGTTTATCAGGTTTAGGATTTCTCTTGTGGAACTTTTTGGGTCATTCATGTATATAACCATATCATTTGCAAATAGTGATATTTTGACTTCTTGCTTTCCAATTTGTATCCCCTTGATCTCCTTTTGTTGTCTAATTGCTCTGGCTAGTACTTCAAGTACTATATTGAATAGGTAGGTAGAAAGTGGGCAGCCTTGTATAATCACTTATTTTAGTGGGATTGCTTCAAGTTTCTCTCCATTTAGTTTGGCTACTAGTTTTGCTGTATATTGATTTTATTATGTTTAGGTATGGGTCTTGAATTTCTGATCTTTCCAAAACTTTTACCACAAACAAGTGTTAGATTTTGTCAAATGCTTTGTCAGAATCTAATGAGATGATCATATGTTTTTTTTTTCCCCGTTGGGTTTGTTTATGTAGGGGATTACCTTTGTGGTTTTCCATATATTGAATCAACCTTTCATTCCTGGGATGATCATTTTGATGTGTTCTTGGATTCAGTTTGCAAGGATTTTATTGAGTATTTTTGCATCAATATTCATATGGGAAATTGGTCTGAAGTCTTCATTCTTTGTTGGGTCTTTGTGTGGTTTAGGTATTAGAGTAATTGTGGCTTCATAGAATGAATTGGTTACAATACCTTATGTTTCTATTTTGTGGAATAGTTTGAGGAGTATTGGAATTAGGTCTCCTTTGAAGGTCTGTTAGAACTCTGCACTAAACCCCTCTGGTCCTTTTTTTTTTTTTTTTTTTTTTTGGATAGAAGACTATTAATGACCATTGCTATTTCTTTAGGGGATCTGGGACTGTTTAGATTGTTAGTCTGATTCTGATTTATCTTTGGTACCTGGTATCTGTCTAGAAAATTGTCCATTTAATCCAGGTTTTCTTGGGAGTTTTTGAAATTCTTCAGATTCTGTTGTTATGTCTCATTTTTCACTTCTGATTTTCTAAAGTAGGATACTGTCTCTGTGCCATCTAAAGAGTCTGGCTAAGGGTTCATCTATCTTGTTTATTTTCTCAAAGAACTAGGTCCTGGTTTGGTTGATTCTTTGTATAGTTCTTTTTGTTTCCACTTGATTGATTTCAGCTCTGAGTTTGATCATTTCCTGCACTCTACTCCTGTTCAGTGAATTTGCTTCCTTTTGTTCTAGAGCTTTTAGGTGTGCTGTCAAGCTGCTAGTTTATGCTCTCTCCAGTTTCATTTTGGAGGCTTTCAGAGCTATGAGTTTTCCTCTTAGGACTGCTTTCATTGGGTCCCAGAAGTTTGGGAGGCCCATTGGACACACAAACATTATATGCCCCAATACAGGGGAATGCCAGGGCCAAAAGAATGGGAATGGGTGGGTAGGGAAGTGGGTGGAGGTATGGGGGACTTTTGGGATAGCATTGGAAATGTAATTGAGGAAAATACGTAATAAAAAAATAATTAAAAAAAATAAGTTTGGTTATATTGTGGCTTCATTTTCATTAAACCCTAAAAAGTCTATAAATTCATTCTTTATTTCTTCCTTGACCAAGATATCATTGAGTAGAATGTTATTCAGCATCCAAGTGTATGTGGACTTTCTATTATTTATGTTGTTACTGAAGATCAACCTTAATCTGTGGTGATCTGAGAGGATGCATGGGATTATTTCAAAATTTTTGTATCTGATGAGGTCTGTTTTGTGACCAATTATATGGTCAATTTTCAAGAAGGTAACATGAGTTGCTGAGAAGAGGTATATTCTTTTGTTTTAGGATAAAATGTTTTATAGATATTTTCTTAGGGTCTGTATGATATCTGTACAAGATCTTCTGGTTTTCATAGTCTCTGGTAAGAAATCTGGTGTAATTCTAATGGGTCTGCCTTTATATGTTAGTTGACCATTTTCCCTTACTGCTTTTAATATTCTGTCTTTATTTAGTGCATTTGCTGTTCTGATTATTACATGTTAGGAGGAATTTCTTTTCTGGTCCATTCCATTTGGAGTTCTGTAGGCTTCTGGTATATTATTAGGCATCTCTTTCTTTAGGTTAGGGAAGTTTTCTTCTATAATTATGTTGAATATATTTACTGGCTCTTTAAGTTGAAAAATCTTTATTCTCATCTATATGTATTAGCCTTATGTTTGGTCTTCTCATTGTGTCCTGGATTTCCTAGATGTTTTAAGTTAGGGTCTTTTTGCATTTTTGCATTGTCTTTGATTGTTTGATTGTTATGTCCATGTTATCTATGCATCTTAAATTTTCTCTTCCATCTCTTGTATTCTGTTGTATTCTATTGCTGTTGCTGATGCTCACATCTATGGTTCCTGTTTTCTTTCCTGGGATTTCTATCTCCAGAGTTGTCTCCCTTTATGACTTCTTTATTGTTTCTACTTCCATTTTTAGATTCTGGATGGTTTTGTTCAATTCCTTCACCTGTTTGTTTCTGTTTACTGCAATTCTTTAAGTGATTTTTGTTTCCTCTTAAAGGGCTTCTACATTTTTTTCTTTTTCTTTTTTTTTTATTACCTATTTTCCTCAATTACATTTCCAATGCTCTCCCAAAAGTCCCCCATACCCTCCACCCCACTTCCCTACCCACCCATTCCCATTTTTGGCTCTGGCGTTCCCCTGTACTGGGGCATATAAACTTTGTGTGTCCAATGGGCCTCTCTTTCCAGTGATGGCCAACTAGGCCATCTTTTGATACATATGCAGCTAGAGTCAAGAGCTCCGGGATACTGGTCAGTTCAGAATGTTGTTCCACCTATAGGGTTGCAGATCCCTTTAGCTCCTTGGATACTTTCTCTAGCTCCTCCATTGGGAGCCCTGTGATCCATCCAATAGCTGACTGTGAGCAACCACTTCTGTGTTTGCTAGGCCCTGGCATAGTCTCACAAGAGACAGCTATATCTGGGACCTTTCAGCAAAATCTTGCTAGTGTATGCAATGGTGTCAGCGTTTGGAGGCTGATTATGAGGTGGATCCCCGAATATGGCAGTCTCTAGATGGTCCATTCTTTCCTCACAGCTCAAAACTTTGTCTCTGTAACTTCTTCCATGGCTGTTTTGTTCCCAATTCTAAGAAGGGGCACAGTGTCCCCGCTTTGGTCTTCATTCTTCATGAGTTTCATGCGTTTAGGAAATTGTATCTTATATCTGGGGTATCCTATGTTTTGGGCTACTATCCACTTATCAGTGAGTACATATTGTGTGAATTCCTTTGTGATTGTGTTACCTTACTCAGGATGATGCTCTTCAGGTCCATCCATTTACCTAGAAATTTCATAAATTCATTCTTTTTAATTGCTGAGTAGTACTCCATTGTGTAAATGTACCACATTTTCTGTATCCATTCCTCTGTTGAGGGGCATCTGGGTTCTTTCCAGATTCTGTCTATTATAAATAAGGCTGCTATAAACATAGTGAAGCATGTGTCCTTCTAACTGGTTGGGACATCTTCTGGATATATGCCCAGGAGAAGTATTGCTGGATCCTCAGGTAGTACTATGTCCAATTTTCTAAGGAACCTCCACACTGATTTCCAGAGTGGTTGTACAAGCTTGCAATCCAACCAACAATGGAGGAGTGTTCCTCTTTCTCCACATCCTCGCCAGCATCTGCTGTCACCTGAATTTTTTATCTTAGCCATTCTGACTGGTGTGAGGTGGAATCTCAGGGTTGTTTTAATTTGCATTTCCCTGATGATTAAGGATGCTGAACATTTTTTCAGGTGCTTCTCTGCCATTCGCTATTCCTCAGGTGAGAATTCTTTGTTCAATTCTGAGTCCCATTTTTTTAATGGGGTTATTTGATTTTCTGGAGTCCACATTCTTGAGTTCTTTATATATATTGGATATTAGTTCCCTATCTGGTTTAAGATAGGTAAAGATCCTTTCCCAATCTGTTGGTGGTCTTTTTGTCTTATTGACGGTGTCTTTTGCCTTGCAGAAGCTTTGTAGTTTCATGAGGTCCCATTTGTCAATTCTTGATCTTACCGCGCAAGCCATTGCTGTTCTATTCAGGAATTTTTCCCCTGTGCCCATATCTTCAAGGCTTTTCCCCACTTTCTCCTCTATAATTTTCAGTTTCTCTGGTTTTAGGTGAAGTTCCTTGATCCACTTAGATATGACCTTAGTACAAGGAGATAGGAATGGATCAATTCGCAATCTTCTACATGATAACAACCAGTTGTGACAGCACCATTTGTTGAAAATGCTGTCTTTCTTCCACTGGATGGTTTTAGCTCCCTTGTCTAAGATCACGTGACCATAGTTGTGTGGGTTCATTTGTGGGTCTTCAATTCTATTCCATTGGTCTACTTGTCTGACACTATATCAGTACCATGTAGTTTTTATCACAATTGCTCTGTAGTAAAGCTTTAGGTCAGTCATGGTGATTCCACCAGAGGTTCTTTTATCCTTGAGAAGAGTTTTTGCTATCCTAGGTTTTTTGTTATTCCAGATGAATTTGCAGATTGCTCTTTCTAATTCTTTGAAGAATTGATTTGGAATTTTGATGGGGATTGCATTGAATCTGTAGATTGCTTTTGTCAAGATAGCCATTTTTACAATGTTAACCCTGCCAATCCATGAGCATGGGAGATCTTTCCATCTTCTGAGATCTTCTTTAATTTCTTTCTTCAGAGACTTGAAGTTTTTATCATACAGATCTTTCACTTCCTTAGTTAGAGTCACGCCAAGATATTTTATATTATTTGTGACAATTGAGAAGGGTGTTGTTTCCCTAATTTCTTTCTCAACCTGTTTATTTTTGGTGTAGAGAAAGGCCATTGACTTGTTTGAGTTAATTTTATATCCAGCTACTTCACTGAAGCTGTTTATCAGGTTTATGAGTTCTTCGGTGGAATTTTTAGGGTCACTTATATATACTATCATATCATCTGCAAAATGTGATATTTTGACTTCATCTTTTCCAATTTGTATCCCCTTTATCTCCTTTTGTTGTCGAATTGCTCTAGCTAGGGCTTCAAGTACAATGTTGAATAGGTATGGAGAGAGTGGACAGCCTTGTCTAGTCCCTGATTTTAGTGGGATTGCTTCAAGCTTCTCACCATTTACTTTGATGTGGGCTACTGGTTTGCTGTAGATTGCTTTTATTATGTTTAGGTATGGGCCTTGAATTCCTGATCTTTCCAAGACTTTTATCATGAATGGGTGTTGGATCTTGTCGAATGGTTTTTCTGCATCTAACGAGTTGATCATGTGGTTTTTGTCTTTGAGTTTGTTTATATAATGGATTGTGTTGATGGATTTCCGTATATTAAACCATCCCTGCATCCCTGGTATGAAACCTACTTAGTCAGGATGGATGATTGCTTTAATGTGTTCTTGGATTCTGTTAGCGAGAATTTTATTGAGGATTTTTTTCATCTATATTCATAAGGGAAATTAGTCTGAAGTTCTCTATCTTTGTTGGATGTTTCTGTGGTTTAGGTATCAGAGTAACTGTGGCTTCATAGAATGAGTTGGGTAGAGTTCCTTCTACTTCTGTTTTGTGGAATAGTTTGTGCAGAAATGGAATTAGATCTTCTTTGAAGGTCTGGTAGAACTCTGCACTAAACCCATCTGGTCCTGGGCTTTTTTTGGCTGGGAGACTATATAGGCTTCTACATTTTTACCTGTGTTGTGTTCTCCTGTAATTCTTTAAGGGAATTTTGTATTTTCTCTTTAAGGGCTTCTACCTGTTTACCTGTGTTCTCTTGTATTTCATTAAGGGATTTATTAATGTCCTTAAAATCCTCAATCAGCATCATGAGATATGATTCTAAGTCTGAATCTTCCTTTTCCTGTGTATTGGGTTATCCAGGACTTGCTGTGATGGGAGTACTGGTTTCTGATGATCCCAAGTAGTGCTGGTTTCTGTTGGCAAAATTCTTGCATTCACCTTTCACCATCTGGTAATCTCTGGAGTTAGATGGTCTAGCTGTCTTTGGCTGGAGTTTGTTCCTCCTGTGAGTCTTTAAGCCTCTGTCAGCACTCCTGGAAGACCAGCTCTCTCCTGGCAAGACTAGTGCATAGATGGCCACAGAACAGCCACACTTCCTGGCTGCAGATGTAGGCCCATAGGACCCTGTCCCAGCTTCTCTTCTGCTTCTGCTGCCTGTGCAGTCCTGAGTGTACCCACATTAGAGAGACACAGGAGCACTCCCTGGAGGCAAGCTCTCCTCTGTCAGGGAAGGTGTACAGAGGACCGAGGATCATATCCACCTCCTGGATGCAGATGTAGGCCCTTAGGACCTGTCCCAGCTTCTCTGCTGCTTCTGCTGCCTGTGCTTTCCTGAGTGGATCTGCCTTAGAGAAACACTGGAGAGAAAATAGTGATCTCACCTAGGCTTATTTCATCTTATATTGCTCAAATTATATTCCATTCCTGAGGGAAGTAAAGGTAGGAACTCAAGGCAGGAATTGAACCAGAAACAAGGAGTAGTAATACTTACTGATTTGGTTTTATATGGTTTGCTAAGTCTACATTCTTATAGCACCCAGGACCACCAGCTCAGACTGAACACTGACTACAGTAGGCTGGGTCCTCTCATACAATTCCCCAAAACAAACAAACAAACAAAAAACCAAACCAAATAAAAATAAACAAACAAAACATTTTTGGGTGGTACTTTCTCAACTGAGGTTCCTTCTTGCAAAATTACTCTGGTTTGTGTCAAAGTGATATAAAACTGTGACCTTTTATCAATATGACACAAAAATTCATTACTGATAAACTAAAACCTTCCCTACTAATTAACTCCCTATATGTCATTGTCATACTAATATAGCAATTTCAAACAGTGGAACTTTTGAAAGTCCTACACTTTAAAAACTCAAAAACCGCCGGGCGTGGTGGCGCACGCCTTTAATCCCAGCACTCGGGAGGCAGAGGCAGGCGGATTTCTGAGTTCGAGGCCAGCCTGGTCTACAAAGTGAGTGCCAGGACAGCCAGGGCTACACAGAGAAACCCTGTCTCGAAAAACCAAAAAAAAAAAAAAAAAAAAAAGAAAAAAAAAGAAAAAAAGAAAAAAAAAAACTCAAAAACTTTAAAAGTCCCATCTCTTTAAAACATTCAAAGTGTCTTTCAAAGGTGAAAGCGTCTCTAAAATGTGGAAAGACTCTCTAAAATTCCAAAGCTCTATTAAATTCCAAACGCTCTCAATTATGTGTGTTTGTGTGTATGTGTGTATGTGTGTGTGTGTGTGTGTGTGTGTAATTTCTTATTCTATGAGGAAAGAGCCAGGGTACAATCAAATCAAAGAAAGTCACAGCCCAATAATGTTCAGCACTTGATGTCTAGGATCACTCACAGTACTCTGGAATCCAGAGGTTCTAGGCAGAAGTATTTATTTGGCTTTGCAATTCATAGAATACTCAGACTATCTCCTATACTCTGTCCAGTTCTATTCTACAGCTGCTTTCATCTTTGCTACTCATACAGTGGTTCAGGCTCCTCAAAATGCTGAGGTCTCTGCCAAAACTGGGCTGCATTTCTTCCAATAAACTCTGCTTGGCTCTCATCAAAGAGTATGACCCTGTTGAACATGACACATACAATCCTGGGTCTTCCATTGCAATTGAGGTTGTACCTTCATTAATGGCCTCTCTGGGCTCTCCAACATCTAATGGTCTCTAAGATAATCTATGATTCACCTTCATAGCTTTGTACAATGGCCTCTCTAGGCCTGTATTCAAGGACACCTTGACACATTCCTGGCCTCAACAGCTTTCCTTAGCCTAGTAGGTAGATTCCATACCCCCTTTCTTTAGTCACTTACTCTAAAGCCAAAATCAAGTGGCCAAAGCTGTCAAGTTCTCCTTTGTGCAGGGGCTGAAATAATACCCTCTTGCTAAAACATATTTTCTCCAGTCTTTTGTTTACAATGTTTTCCTTCACTGTTTAAGCTCAAGTGTGCTTCCTGTCCTGGAACTTGACCTATAGTCCAGGGTGGCCTTGAACTCCAAGATCTACCTATCACTGCTTCTAGCATGCCTAGCACACCTCCATGCCCATCCTTAATTTTTTAAAAATTTCTTTTCACAAGTTAGAAGCTTAGCTGAGCAGGGTATTTTCCTGAGATCGCCATTCTCTTTATTCCAATTTTCATTAGGCTTTTCCTTAATCTGTTTATACTTCCTGGTACACCTTTTTCTCCACAAGCCTTACATTTTGTATTTTACCCAGCTCAGCATGCTCTTTTTCATTTTAGATTTATGTAAACTGATCATTAATAACCATGTGACACACCCAACACCTGACTGTTTTTAAAATCTCCTTTCCCAAAGTTGTTAATCCATAACTCTTCAATTTAGCCTCAGGCATATTTTTGAACAAGAATAGAAAGCAGCCACATTCTTCACCAAAATACCACAGTAACAAAATTTAGGTCACAAACTAAAATTGTTTTCCTCGGAAACCACTTGAGCTAGGTCCCACAGTCCACCCTCAACACCACTGACTTTCACACTGCTATTAGTATGGTTCATTAAGTTCTGTTTAAAGTATTCGACTGCTTTTTTAATCCAAAATTCCAATGTTCACATTCTTCCAAACAAAAGCATGGTTCAGTCTACCACAGCAATACTCTGGTCCCTGGTGCCAACTTTTCTTTTAGAGTTTCTATCTCTGTAAAGAGACTCCATAGTCACAGCAAACTGCGACTTTATTTATTTGTTTGTTTGTTTGTTTGTTTACAATCCAGTCATTGTCCCCGCTCAGCTCCACCCACCCACAGTTCCTCATGCCATACCTCCTCTCCCCTGTCTCCTAGAGAGGATATTCCCCCAATACCAGGCCTCCACTGGGGCCTCAAGTCTCTTGAGGATTAGACTGATCTCCCACTGAGGTAAGACCAGGCAGTCCTCTGCTCTATATGTGCAGGAGGTCTTGTACCAGCTGTCTGGTATGCTGTCTGGTGGGTAGCTTAGTGTCTGGGAGATCCCAAGGGTAGTTAGTTGTTCTTCCTATGGGGTCGCCCTGCTTTTTCCCTTCTTCTATCTTTCCCCTAATTCAAGTATAGGGGTCCTGAACTTCAGTCCTATGGTTGCATATTAGTATCTGTGTCTGTCTCAATCAGCTGCTGGTTGGGCCTCTAAGAGGACCATCATGCTAGGCTACTGTCAGTAAGCACATCATAGCATCAGTAATAGTGTCAGGCCTTGGTGTCTCCCCATGAGGTGCGTTCCAAGTTGGGCTGGACATGAGACCACCTTTCCCTCAATTTATTTTCTATTTTTGCCCTGTTGTTCTTTTAGACAGGAACAATTCTGGGTCAGAAATTTTGATTATGGGTTGGTAAGATGATCCCTCCTCTTGAGGCATTGTCTATCTAATGGAGGTGGACTCTTTGAGTTCCTTTTCCCCACTGTTAGACATTTCACCTAAGATCACTGACAATGACTCTTGAGAGTTTCTCACCTCTCATGTCTCTGGTACTTTCTAGAGGGTTTCCCCATCTCTCACTTTCTACAGAAAATGGGGTTGATTTATACAATGGAATACACATTTACACCCTATTTAGCTACTAAGAATGAGGACATCATGAGTTTGGCAGGCAAATGGGTGGAACTAGGAACTATCAATCTGAGTGAGGTAACCCAGGCCGAAAGGACATACACGGTATTTACTCACAAATAAGTGGATATTAGCCCCAAAATACATAATACCTAGGACAAAACCCACAGAATTTAAGATGTTTAAGAAGTAAAAATGACAAGTGAGGATGTTTCACTCCCACTTAATAGGGGGAAGAAAATAATCACAAAAGGCGGAAGGAGGGAGGGTTTTGGGTGGGAGAGGGGATGGTGAGGGAAAAGGGAGGCAGAATCAGGTATTTTGGGATGGACAGGAAAGAAGCCCAGAAGACCAGCAAAATGAATGGAAATATACAGCTTCACAGCAAATCTTTTACTAGAAATCATTTAATTGGTTCTGATGTACAATTTCGGGGTTTAGTCCATTATCATCAAGGCAGGAAGCATGGCAACATGCAGGCAGACATGATGCTGGAGAAGTAGCTGACATTTCTATATGTGAAATGGAGATCATGGGGATCAACAGGCAGCAAGAGGAAAGAGCCACACTGGACCTGTCTTGAGCCCTCAAAACACAAATCCCACCCCCAGGGGCACATTTTTTCCAACAAGGTCACACCTACTTTAAGAAAGCCACACCTAGTCCAACAAGGCCACATTTCCTAATTTTGCCTAGGGGGACTATTTTGATTCAAACCACCACAATCATGTCATCAAATACATCAATAGGGAATATTTTTCCATGTGGTCAGAATTTCTTCAATAATGCCCAGTGATATTTTGTAGTTTTAAGATTCAATATATTATTCAAACTTATTAATTAAATTTTAATAACTATGGGTAAAGACATTTTATTTTAGTACATTTGTAAAGAATGTAATTAATATATTCACATGGATTTTGGTTTTACATGAAAAATAATTATTTTACAGTCACTGTTTAGTGACTTAGTAGCTCTAGTTATATTTTGAATATGGCCCTAATGATTTTCTACTAGTGCACAATTTTATAGATTAACATTATTTATAATTTGGTCAGTATAGATTTTATAGTATAAATTTAATGTAACATATATAATAAAGTATTATTCGTACACACGCACACACACTTATCTAACATTCACCACCATCTAATTAAAAAAACACATCTCCTGAAGAAGAAACTCTATGCCTCAAAACAGTCCTCCTCCATTATTCTGTCTATCCATAAAGAGGTTCTGTGTTCTGTGATATCTGCTGTTTGGAATTTTGTGTAATGATCTTATAGATCCTAACCTATCTTATAGGTTAATTTCACCTGTCAATTTGGTTAGTTAAGAAACATCTAAGGCATTAAACCCGCCTCTAGTCATGGCTGCTAACCTGATCAAATTTAGAATCATGTATGACAGTGTGATAATAAACCCTGTCTCACTGGGCGGTGGTGGCACATGCCTTTAATCCCAGCACTTGGGAGGCAGAGGCAGGCAGATTTCTGAGTTCGAGGCCAACTGGGTCTACAAAGTGAGTTCCAGGACAGCCAGGGTTTTACAGAGAAACCCTGTCTCAAATAATAATAATAATAATAATAATAATAATAATAATAATAATAATAATAATACTACAAAATAAAGCCTGCCTCTAGTTATATATGTGAGGCCATTCCCGAAAAGTCTAATAGATAAGAGAAGACCTACTTTGAATGTGGTTGGTACTATTCCATGGACTTGGGCCTAAGAATGAATAAAAAGGAGGAATAGACAAAGACTGTTTAGCATCAGTAACCCCCACTGGGCTTTCTTTTTGAACATATGGACCAAGTCAATCCCAGTATCATGCTTCTTCTAGTATGACAGATTGCATTCTTCTGAATTGTGAGCCAAAACACTTCCTCTTTTAAATTGCTTTCTGTTAATTTCTTGATTATTGATTTGATAAAAATAACAAATGTGGATTATTAATGGAAAATTTTTATGTTAACATGTTATTCATCTTATCACTTAGCCACATTTCCATTTATATTTCTTTATACATTCTGATTTGAAGTCTGTTGTTACTTTGTAAATTATTCAATTTTGTTGTGTCATTTCTTGACTTGATAATGTCCACTGGGACACAAACATTATAGCCTTACTATAAACAAACGTATTCATTATTTTATTTTACTTTTCATATTTTTTATTTTACAGCTATGGTAACTTACTGTACTTGAGGTTGGGAAAATTTACTCCTATATTTTCACTAAACATATAGTCTCATCTCTCTTCTTCAGGATGTTTATTCATTTTGAGTTAGTATTTTGAGTACTATATGGAAGGGGCCCACCTTCATTCTTTTTCATCTGACTATCCAAATATTAGCATTATTTAGAAAAAATTAAACACACACACGTGTACAATCACTCACACATGCATGCACACACACATGTACACACACACACATGCACACACACACACATGCACACACACACACACACAAATACTGTTACCTTTCTAGTAATTCAGTTGATAAATGTCACACAGGCTTAATTTTGAACGAAAGATTACATCTGTCGATCTGTGTTTCTGTCTTTATGTCAGAACTATACTGCCTTGATTATTCTATTTTTGTAATAAGTTTGGAATGGAAAGCTAAGATTTTGCATTTTCTTCTCATTTATCAATATTGTTTTGAGCATTCAGCATCCCATACTTGGGTATTACATTGGGTTTTACTTCCTGGGCGTTTAAGCTCTATTTTAAGCTTATACACATTAAGTATTATTATGTCTTCTTTCTGAATTGACACGTTAATCATCATGAAAATTCCCCCTTTATCCTCTACTCCTCAAATTCTTTCAACTTTATCCTCTTTTGACTCTGAATTTTTTTTTCCTTCTCCTCAGTTCAGCAACATTCTCCTCTACAGTCATAGATTTGCAAGTTGAAAGTAAGAGTTTTCACAGATGATCTCATTTATTTCCAAACATTGATTACAGTCCTCCTCATTATGCTTTATGATGTTGAAATACATTTATTTTGTATATTTTATCCCAGTGTTAAATTTATAATAATACACTAATCAGTTACAAGTGACCAAAAGAAATTAACTATATTTCTGGAAAAGAAAAGCTGTTTAAATTGTGTCAGACATATTGCTTTGGAGGTAGACCAAATTCTGATTATATTTATATTATGGATTTTTTTTCTATATTTAGCATCTATATTTATATAATATTTTTCATTTTCAATGGTACATATTTTAAGAGATTGTGATAGCTAAAACTATCCATAGATATAAAATCTCATATACTTAGTATAAGTACACAAATGTTAAATTATATAGAAAATTGTTTATCATTTTAGGGTTTTTTAAGGGCTGTTATAAAATAATGAATGCAATTCAGATATAGTGAGCTACATGTGATTTTATTTGTAACTGTCCTCATATTATTAAAATAACTAATATCTAGTAAAGTTATAAAGATTTCTTGAAATAGGATAGCTAGAATATAGACATTAAGTTTTTGTTTCAACATTTATTTAATATGTGGATGTACCTGTCTGTTGCTGTACCAGTTCCATGCAGTTTTTACCACAATTGCTATTTAGTATAGCTTGAGTTCATGCATGGTGATTTCCCCAGAGGTTCTTTTACTGTTGAGAATAGTTTTTCCTATCTTAGGTTTTTGTTATTCCAGATGAATTTGCAAATTGCCCTTTCTAACACTCTGAAGAATTGAGTTGGAATTTTGATGGGGATTGCACTGAATCTGTAGATTACTTTCTGCAAGAAAGCCATTTTGACTATATTAATCCTGCCAATCCATGAGCATAGGAGATCTTTCCATTTTCTGAGATCTGCTTCAATTTCTTTCTTCCAGAGACTTAAAGTTCTTGTCATAGAGATCTTTCACTTCCTTAGTTAGAGTCACGCCAAGGTACTTTATATTTTTTCTGACTATTGAGAAGGGTGTTGTTTCCCTAATTTCTTTTTCATCCTGTTTATACTTTGTGTAGAGAAAGGCCACTGATTTGTTTGAGTTAATTTTATATCCAGCTACTGCACTAAAGCTGTTTTTCAGGTTTAGGAGTTCTCTGGTGGAATTAATAGGGGCACTAATATATAGTATCTTATCATATGCAAATAGTAATATTTTGACTTCTTCCTTTTCAATTTGTATCCACTTGATCTCCTTTTGTTGTCAAATTGCTCTGGCTAGGACTTCAAGTAATATATTGAATAGGTAGGGAGAAAGTGGGTAGCCTGGTCTACTCCCTAATTTTAGTGGGATTGCTTCAAGCTTCTCTCCATTTACTTTGATGTTGGCTACCGGTTTGCTGTAGATTGATTTTATTATGTTTAGGTATGGGCCTTGAATTCCTGATCTTTCCATGACTTTTATCATGAATGGGTGTTGGATTTTGTCAAATGCTTTCTCAGCATCTAATGAGATGATCATGTGATTTTTGTCTTTGAGTTTGTTTACATAATGGATTACATTGATGGATTTCTGTATATTAAACCACCCCTGCATCCCTGGTCTGAATCCTACTTGGTCATGATGGATGATCATTTTGATGTGTTCTTGGATTTAGTTAGCAAGGATTTTATTGTGTATTTTTGCATCGGTATTCATAAGGGAAATTGGTCTGAAGTTCTCTTTCTTTGTTGGATATTTCTGTGGTTTAGGTATAAGAGTAGGGCTGGAGAGATGGCTCAGCCGTTAAAGGCTAGGCTCACAACCAAAAATATAGGTATAAGAGTAATTGTGACTTCATAGAATGAATTGGGTAGAGTACCTTCTGTTTCTATTTTTGTGGAATAGTTTGAGGAGAGTTTGAATTAGGTCTTCTTTGAAGGTCTGAAAGAACTCTGCATTAAACCCATCTGGTCCTGAGCTTTTTTTGGATGGGGGATTATTAATGACTGTTTCTATTTCCTTAGGGAAAATGTTAAGATCATTAATCTGATTCTGATTTAACTTTGGTACCTGGTATCTCTCTAGGAAGTTGTCCATTTCATCCTGGTTTTCCAGTTTTATTGAGATAGCCTTTTGTAGTAGTATCTGATGATGTTTTGGATTTCCTCAGGATCTTTTGTTATGTCTCCCTTTTCATTTCTGATTTTGTTAATTAGGAAACTCTCCCTGTGCCCTCTAGTTATTCTGGCTAAGGGTTTATTTATCTTGTTGATTTTCTCAAAGAACCAGCTCCTGGTTTGGTTGATTGTTTGAATAGTTCTTTTTGTTTCCACTTGGTTGATTTCAGCCATAAGTTTGATTATTTCCTGCCATCTACTCCTCTTGGGTGAATTTGCTTCTTTTCGTTCTAGAGCTTCTAGGTGTACTGTCAGAATGCTAGTGTATGCTCTCTCTAGTTTCTATTTGGAGGCACTCAAGGGTATGAGTTTTCTTCTTAGGACTGCTTTCATTTTGTCGCATATGTTTGGATATGTTGTGGCTTCATTTTCATTAAAATCTATAAAGTCTTTAATTTCTTTCTTTATTTCTTCCTTGACCAAGGTATCATTGAGTAGAGTGTTATTCAGCTTCCACATGAATGTTGGCTTTCTATTATTTATGCTGTTATTTTAGATCAGCCTTAGTCTGTGGTGATCTGAAAGGATGCATGGGATAATTTCAATATTTTTCTATTTGTTAAGGCCTGTTTTGTGACCGAATATATAGTCAATTTTGGAGGAGGTGTCGTGAGGTGCTGAGAAGGTACATCCTTTTGTTTTAGGATGAAATGTTCTGTAGATATCTGTTAAATACTATTGTTTCATGACTTTTGTTAGTGTCCATATGTCTCTGTTTAGTTTCTGTTTCCAGGATCTGTCAGTTGATGAGAGTGGGCTGTTGAAGTCTTCCACTATTATTGTGTAAGTTACAATGTGTGCTTTGAGATTTTCTAAAGTTTCTTTAGTGAATGTGGCTGCCCTTGCATTTGGAGCATAGATATTTAGAATTGAGAGTTCCTCTTGTTAGATTTTACCTTTGATGAGTATGATGTTCCCCTCCTTTTCTCTTTTGATAACTTTGGGTTGGAAGTCAATTTTATCTGATATTAGAATGGCTACTCCAGCCTGTTTCTTCAGACCATTTGCTTGGAAAATAGTTTTCCAGCCTTTTACTCTGAGGTAGTGTTTGTATTTGTCCCTGAGGTGGGTTTCCTGTGCAGCAAAAACTTTGCTATTTATGTAGCCAGTATGTTAGTCTATGGTTTTTTATTTGGGAAATGAGCCCATTGATATTAAGAGATATTAAGGAAATGCAATTATTGGTTCCTATTATTTTTGTGATAAGAGGTGGCATTCTGTTTTTGTGGCTGTCTTCTTTTAGGTTTTTGGGAGGATTACTTTCTTGCTTTTCTAGGGCATAATTTCCATCCTTGTGTTGGAGTTTTCCCTTTATTATCCTTTGAAGGCCTGGATTTGTTGAAAGATATTGTGTGAATTTGGTTTTGTCATGGACTACCTTGGTTTCTCCATCTATGGTAATTGAGAGTTTTGCTGGGTATCCTAGCCTGGGCTGGCATTTGTGTTCTCTTTGGGTCTGTATAACTTCTGTCCAGGATCTTCTGGCTTTCACAGTCTCTGGTGAGAAGTCTGGTGTAATTCTGATAAATCTGCCTTTATAAGTTACTTGACCTTTTCCCCTTACTGCTTTTAATATTCTATCCTTATTTAGTGCATTTGTTCTTCTGATTATTATGTGTTGGGAGGAAGTTATTTTCTCATCCAGTCTATTTGGAGTTCTGTAGGCTTATTTTATGTTCATGGGCATCTCTTTCTTTAGGTTAGCAAGTTTACTTCTATAATTTTATTGAAGATATTTACTGGCCCTTTAAGTTGAAAATCTTCATTCTCATCTATACCTATTACCCTTAGGTTTGGTCTTCTCATTGTGTCCTTGATTTCTCAGATGATTTGAGTTAAGATCTTTTTGCATTTTGTGTTTTATTTTTTTTTGATTGTTGTGTCCATGTTTTTTTTATGGAATCTTCTTCACCTGAGATTCTCTCCTCCATCTCTTATATTCTGTAGGTGATGCTTGCATCTATGGCTCCTGATTTCTTTCCTCAGATTTCTATCTCCAGAGTTGTCTCCCTTTTGGTTTTCTTTATTGTTTCTACTTCCACTTTTATATCTTGGATAGTTTTGTGCAATTCCATCACCTGTTTGCTTGTGTTTTCCTGTAATTCTTTAAGGGATTTTTGTATTTCCTCTTTAAGGACTTCTACCTGTTTAGTACTATTTTCCTGTAATTCTTTAAGGACTTCTACTTGTTCAGCAATGTTCTCCTGTATTTCTTTTTTTTTTTTTTTTTTTTTTTTTTTTGGTTTTTCGAGACAAGGTTTCTCTGTGTAGCCCTGGCTGTCCTGGCACTCACTTTGTAGACCAGGCTGGCCTCGAACTCAGAAATCCGCCTGCCTCTGCCTCCCGAGTGCTGGGATTAAAGGCGTGCGCCACCACACCCGGCTCTCCTGTATTTCTTTTAGTGAGTTATTAACGTCTGTCTTGAAATCCTCTACCAACATCATGAAATATGATTTTAAATCTGAGTCTTGCTTTTTGGGTGTGTTGGGGTATCCAGAACTTGCTTTGGTGGGCTTACTGGGTTCTGATGATACCCAGGGGTTTTGGTTTCTGTTAGTAAGATTATTATGATTGCCTTTTGCCATCTGGAATTCTCTGGTGTTAGATGTTCTTCTAGCTGTCCTTGGCTGGAGCTTGTTCCTCCTGTGATTCTGTTAGCCTCTGTCAGCACTCCTAGGAGTCCCTCTCCTGAGTTCCAGTGGTCAGAGCACTTTCTGCAGGCAAGCTCTGCTCTTGCAGAGAAAGTGCCCAGAAGTCTAGAGCTTAGATCCACCTCTTGAGTCCTGGGGTCAGAGCCTTCCCTGGAGGCCAACTTTCCTCTGGCAATGAAGGTGCCCAGAGGACTGAGTCTCAGGTCTGCCTTCTGGCTGACAATGAAGGCCTGAAGAGACCCTGTCCAAGAAGCTCTGTTGCTTCTGCCACCCATGTGCTCTCCTTTGTAGACTGGTCTCAGTGATCACAAGATCCTGTGTGTGCTATGGCCTCCCCAGTTCGTGACCAAGATAGAGTGGGGCTGGTCCCTACTGGAAGGAATCCAAGCCACTGTGAGTGATGGGTTACTTTGTCTCTGTTCCTACTGGCACAAGACCCTTCGGGATTCTTTGGAGCAGATGTTGCATTCCACTCACCAGTGATCCCAAAACCCTGGGAGTACTAGGATGCCTGTGGCGTGGAGAGTCCTCTGGGGACCTTGGGATCTTTCTGCTGGTTTCCTGGGGCTGTTCCTGACCAGAATGAATCCCTATGATGTTACTTTTTTAACACCTGAGTAATAATTCATTGTGTAAATGAACCACATTTTCTTTTTTTTTAATTAGGTAATTTCCTCATTTACATTTCCAATGCTAACACAAAAGTCTCCCATACCCTCCCCACCCCATTCCCCTAACCACCCACTCAAACTTGTTGGCCCTGGCATTCCCCTGTACTGGGGTATAAAGTTTGCAAGTCCAATGGGTCTCTCTTTCCAGTGATGGCCGACTAGACCATTTTTGATACATATGCAGCTAGAGTCAAGAACTCCGGGATACTGGTTACTTCATAATGTTGTTCCACCTACAGGGTTGCAGATCCCTTTTGCTCCTTGGGTACTTTCTCTAGCTCCTCCATTGGGGGCCCTGTGATCCATGCAATAGCTGACTGTGAGCATCCACTTATGTGTTTGCTAGGCCCCGGCATAGTCTCACAAGAGACAGCTATATCAGGGTCCTGTCAGCAAAAATCTTGCAAGTGAATGAAATGGTGTCAGCGTTTGGAGGTTGATTATGGGATGGATCCCTTGATATGGCAGTCTATAGATGGTCCATCCTTTGGACTCAGCTCCAAATTTTTTCTCTGTAACTCCTTCCATGGGTGTTTTGTACCCAATCCTAAGAAGGGGCAAAGTATCCAGACTTTGGTCTTCATTCTTCTTCAGTTTCATGTGTTTTGCAAATTGTAACTTATATTTTGGGTACTCTAAGTTTCTGGGCTAATATCCACTTATCAGTGAGTACATATCATGTGAGTTCTTTTGTGATTGGGTTACCTCACTCAGGATAATGCTCTCCAGGTCCAACCATTTGCCTAAGAATTTCATAAATTCATTCTTTTTTAATAGCTAAGTAGTACTCCATTGTGTAAATGTACCACAATTTTTGTATCCATTCCTCTGTTGAGGGGCATCTGGGTTCTCTCCAGCTTCTGGCTATTATAAATAAGGCTGCTATGAACATAGTGGAGCATGTGTCCTTCTTACCGGTTGGGACATCTTCTGGATATATGCCTAGGAGAGGTATTGCTGGATCCTCAGGTAGTACTATGTCCAATTTTCTGAGGAATCGCCAGACTGATTTCCAGAGTGGTTGTGCAAGCTTGCAATCCCACCAACAATGGAGGAGTGTTCCTCTTTCTCCACACCTAGCCAGCATCTGCTGTCACCTGAATTTTTGATCTTAGCCATTCTGACTGGTGTGAGGTGGAATCTCAGGGTTGTTTTGATTTGCATTTCCCTGATGATTAAGGATGTTGAACATTTTTTCAGGTGCTTCCTCAGGTGAGAATTCTTTGTTCAGTTCTGAGCCCCATTTTTTAATGGGGTTATTTGATTTTCTGGAGTCTACCTTCTTGAGTTCTTTATATATATTGGAAAGTAGTACCTTATCTGATTTAGGATAGGTAAATATCCTTTCCCAATCTGTTGGTGTTTTTTTTATCTTATTGATGGTGTCTTTTGCCTTGCAGAAGCTTTGCAGTTTCATGAGGTCCCACTTGTCAATTCTCGATCTTACAGCACAAGCCATTGCTGTTCTATTCAAGAATTTTTCCCCTGTGCCCATATCTTCAAGGCTTTTTCCCACTTTCTCCTCTATAAGTTTCAGTGTCTCTGGTTTGATGTGGAGCTCCTTGATCCACTTAGATTTGACCTTAGTACAAGGAGATAGGAATGGATCAATTCCATTCTTCTACATGCTAACCGCCAGTTGTGTTAGCACCATTTGTTGAAAATGCTGTCTTTTTTCCACTGGATGTTTTTAGCTCCCTTGTCAAAGATCAAGTGACGATAGGTTTGTGGGTTCATTTCTGGGTCTTCAATTCTATTCCATTGGTCTACTTGTCTGTCGCTATACCAGTACCATGCAGTTTTTATCACTATTGCTCTGTAGTAAATCTTTAGGTCAGGTATGGTGATTCCACCAGAGGTTCTTCTATCCTTGAGAAGAGTTTTTGCTATCCTAGGTTTTTTTTGTTATTCCAGATGAATTTGCAGATTGCTCTTTCTAATTCGTTGAAGAATTGAGTTGGAATTTTGATGGGGATTGGATTGAATCTGTAGATTACATTTGGCAAGATAGCCATTTTTACAATCTTAATCCTGCCAATCCATGAGCATGGGAGATCTTTCCATCTTCTGAGATCTTCTTTAATTTCTTTCTTCAGAGACTTGGAGATCTTATCATACAGATCTTTCATTTCCTTAGTTCGAGTCACTCCAAGGTATTTTATATTATTTGTGACTATTGAGAAGGGTGTTGTTTCCCTAATTTCTTTCTCAGCCTGTTTATTCCTTGTGTAGAGAAAGGCCATTGACTTGTTTGAGTTAATTTTATATCCAGCTACTTCACTGAAGCTGTTTATCAGGTTTAGGAGTTCTCTGGTGGATTTTTTAGGGTCCCTATCTTAGTTAGGGTTTTACTGCTGTGAACAGACACCATGACCAAGGCAAGTCTTATAAAAAACAACATTTAATTGGGGCTGCCTTACAGGTTCAGAGGTTCAGTCCATTATCTTCAAGGTGGGAGAATGGCAGTATCCAGGCAGGCATGGTGCAGGCAGAGCTGAGAGTTGTATGTCTTCATCCAAAGGCTTCTAGTGGAAGACTGACTTCCAGGCAACTAGGGGGAGGATCTTATACCCACACCCACAGTGACACACCCATTCCAACCAGGGCACACCTATTCCAACAAGGCCACACCTTCAGATGGTGCCACTCCCTGGTCCAAGGATATACAAACCATCACAGTCCCTTATATATACTATCATATCATCTGCAAAAAGTGATATTTTGACTTCTTCCTTTCCAATTTGTATCCCCTTGATCTCTTTTTGTTGTCAAATTGCTCTGGCTAGCACTTCAAGTATAATGTTGAATAGGTAGGGAGAAAGTGGGCAGCCTTGTTTAATCACTGATTTTTGTGGGATTGCTTCCAGCTTCTCACCATTTACTTTGTTGTTGGCTACTGGTTTGCTGTAGATTACTTTTATCATGGTTAGGTATGGGCCTTAAATTCCTGATCTTTCCAAGACTTTTATCATGAATGGGTGTTGGATTTTGTCAAATGCTTTCTCAGCATCTAAGGAGATGATCATGTGGTTTTTGTCTTTGAGTTTATTTATATAATTGATTATGTTGATGGATTTATGTATATTACCATCTCTGTATCCATGGAATAAAACCTACTTGGTCAGGATGGATGATTACTTTAATGGGTTCTTGGATTCAGTTAGCGAGATTTTTATTGAGTATTTTTGCATTGTTAATCATAAGGGAAATTGGTCTGAATTTCTCTATCTTTGTTGGATCTTTCTGTGGTTTAGGTATCAGAGTAATTGTGGCTTCATGGAATGAATTGGGTACAGTACCTTCTACTTCTATTTTGTGGAATAGTTTGTGCAGAACTGGAATTAGATCTTCTTTGAAGGTCTGATAGAATTCTGCACTAAATGCATCTGGTGCTGGGCTTTTTTTGTTTGGGAGTCTATTAATGACTGCTTCTATTTCTTTAGGGGATATGGGACTGTTTAGATCTTTAACTTGATCCTGGTTTAACTTTCCTTGTATCTGTCTAGAAATGTGTCCATTTCTTCCAGGTTTTCCAGTTTTTTTGAGTATAGCCTTTTGTAGAAGGACCTGATGGTGTTTTGGATTTCTTCAGGATCTGTTGTTATGTCTCCCTTTTCATTTCTGATTTTGTTAATTAGGATGTATGTGCTCTAGTGACTCTGGCTAAGTGTTTATTTATCTTGTTGATTTTCTCAAAGAATCAGCTCCTCGTTTGTTTGATTCTTTTAATAGATCTTCTTGTTTCCACTTGGTTGATTTCGACCCTGGGTTTGGTTATTCCCTGCCTTCTAATCCTCTTGGGTGAATTTGTTTCCTTTTTTTGTAGATATTTTAGGTGTGTTTTCAAGCTTCTAGTGTGTGCTCTCTCTAGTTTCTTTTTGTCTGCACTCAGAGCTATGAGTTTCCCTTTTTGAAATGCTTTGTTTATGTCTCATAAGTTTGGGTATCTTGTGGCTTCATTTTCATTAAACTCTAAAAAGTCTTTAATATCTTTCTTTATTCCTTCCGTGACCAAGGTATCATTGAGAAGAGTGTTGTTCATTTTCCACGTGAATATTGGCTTTCCATTATTTATGGTGTTCTTGAAGATCAGCCTTAGTCCATGGTGATCTGATAGGTTGCACGGGATAATTTCAATATTTTTGTATCTGTTGAGGCCTGTTTTGTGACCAATTATATAGTCAATTTTGGAGAAGGTACCATGAGGTGCTGAGAAGATGGTATATCCTTTTGTTTTAAGATAAAATGTTCTGTAGATATCTGTTAAGTCCATTTGTTTTATAACTTCTGTTAGGTTCACTGTTTCCCTTTTTATTTTCTGTTTCCATGATCTGTCCATTGATGGAAGTGGTGTGTTGAAGTCTCCCACTATTCTTGTGTGAGGTTGAATATGTGCTTTGAGCTTTACTAAATTTTCTTTAATGAATGTGGCTGTCCTTGCATTTGGAGCATAGATATTCAGAATTGAGAATTCCTCTCAGGAGATTTATACCTTTGATGAGTATGAAGTGTCCCTCCTTGTCCTTTTTGATAACTTTGGGTTGGAAGTCGATTTTGTTCCATATTAGAATGGCTACTCCAGCTTGTTTCTTCAGACCATTTGCTTGGAAAATTGTTTTCCAACCTTTCATTCTGAGGTAGTGTCTATCTTTTTCACTGAGATGGGTTTCCTGTAAGCAGCAGAATATTAGGTCCTGCTTGTCTAGCCAGTCTGTTAGTCTATGTCTTTTTATTGGGGTATTGAGTCCATTGATATTAAGAGATATTAAGGAAAAGTAATTATTGCTTCCTATTATTTTTTTTTGTTAGAGGTGGCATTCTGTTCTTGTGGCTGTCTTCTTTTTGGTTTGTTGAGGGATTAATTTCTTGCTTTTTCTAGGGCATGGTTTCTGTCCTTGTATTGTTTTTTTTTTTTTTTTTTTTTCTGTTATTCTACTTTGAAGGGCTGGATTCGTGGAAAGATAATGTGTGACTTTGGTTTTGTCATGGAATACTTTGGTTTCTCCATCTATGGTAATTGAGAGTTTGGCTGGGTGTATTAGCCTGGGCTGGCATTTGGGTTTTCTTAGTGTCTGTATAACATCTGTCCAGGATCTTCTGGCTTTCATAGTCTCTGGTGAAAAGTCTGGTGTAATTCTGATAGGACTGCCTTTATATGTTACTTGACCTTTCTCCCTTACTGCTTTTAATATTCTATCTTTATTTAGTGCATTTCTTGTTCTGATTATTATGTGTTGGGAGAAATTTCTTTTCTGTTCCAGTCTATTTGGAGTTCTGTAGGCTTCTTGTATGTTCATGGGCATCTCTTTCTTTAGGTTTGGGGAGTTTTCTTCTATAATTTTGTTGAAGATATTTGCTAGCCCTTTAAGTTGAAAATCTTCATTCTCATCAACTCCTATTATCTGTAGGTTTGGTCTTCTCATTTTGTCCTGGATTTCCTGGATGTTTTGAGTTAGGATCTTTTTGCATTTTCCATTTTCTTTGATTGTTGTGCCGATGTTCTCTATGGAATCTTCTGCACCTGAGATTCTCTCTTCCATCTCTTGTATTCTGTTGTTGATCTATAGTTCCTGATATCTTTCCTAGGTTTTCTATCTCCAGTGTTGCCTCACTTTGGGTTTTCTTTATTGTGTCTACTTCCCATTTTAGGTCTTGGATGGTGTTATTCAATTTCATCACCTGTTTGGTCGTGTTTCCTGCAATTCTTTAAGGGATTTTTGTGCTTCCTCATTAAGGTCTTCTACCTGTTTAGCAGTGTTCTCCTGTATTTCTTTAAGTGAGTTATTCAAGTCCTTCTTGATGTCCTCTACCATCATCATGAGATATGCTATTAAATCTGGGACTATCTTTTCGGGTGTGTTGGGTTGCTCTGGACTGGGTGGGGTGGGAGTGCTGCGTTCTGATGATAGAGAGTAGTCTTGGTTTCTGTTCATAAGATTCTTATGTTTGCCTTTTACCATCTGGTAATCTCTGGAGTTAGTTGTTGTAGTTGTCTCTGGTTAGAGCTTGTTCCTCAGGTGATTATGTTAGCCTCTATCAGTAGACCTGGGAGACTAGCTCTCTCCTGAGTTTCAGTGTTCAGAGTACTCTCTGCTGGCAAGCTCTCCTCTTGAAGGGAAGGTATCCAGATATCTGGTGTTCAAACCTTCCTCCTGGTAGAAGTTGTGATCCATTCACAGAGGTCTTAAGATCCTGTGGAGGGTCCTGTGGGTACCTTGTGGGTGTTTTCAGACACTGTGCCCAAGGTACCCAGGTGCTGGAGGGGACCGGAAGGGCAAACCACATTTTCTTTAGCCATTTTTCTCCTGAGGGACATATGGGTTGTTTCCAGTTTATGGCTATTATAAATAAAGCTGCAATGAACATATATGAGCAATTTTTCTCATGGTATGATGGCACATCCTTTGGATATATAGCCAATAGTGGTATAGCTTGGTCTTGTGGTAGATTGATTTTCAATTGTCTGAGGAAGCATGATATTGATTTCCATAGTGACTCTAGAAGTTTATGCTCCCACAAACAAGAGAGGAGTATTGTCCTTGTTTCACTTGTACACCAGCATGAGTTGTTAACTTGCATTATTGATCTTAGACATTCTTGATGAACAACCTTTTACATTCCTGGTGTAATCAGAATGAACTTACCTTTCTGTACCAAACTTATTTCACTTAACTTAGAAATGAGCATTGATATCTATAAAGTCACCAATGGAAATCCTAAAAGAAGTTGTCTTCACATAGGTAATGATGGCACTCAACTCATGGTCATCATGTCTTAACTTTCCAATTTTTGGTATTATTTGCATGGCATATCACACCAGGATTTAAAATTTTTTAAAGTTTAACAATATGTCTTTATGTAAATTTTCACTTACCCATTTATGGACATTTTTGAATGTTTCCATTATTTTGACTATTGTGAACATGGACATGTAGATACGATTTTTTCATATTTACTCAATTTCATTGGACAAATATACAAAAATGGAGTTCTTGAACATATTATATGGTAGATTTCTTTTTTAGGGAGGGTCTTACTTTATATCCTTGCATGGCCTAGAACTCACTATATAAAACAGTTTGTCCTCAAGCTCAAAGAGATGAATCTGCCTTTTCCTCTAAAGTTCTGAGATTAAAGGCATGTACTACCAGGTCCAGGTACAGTCTATTTCAACTATATTAAGAATCTCCATATTGATTTCTAATATGGATATATTTGTTACATTCATATTATAAATATATACTCATTTCTTTCCTTTACCTCATTACCATTATTGAGTATTTTATATTTTGGAAAATAACCATTCTTAGTGGGGTGAAATAACACTTAATGTGGTTTTAATTATAATTCTCTGGTGATTAGTATTGTTGAGTATTATATAAACTGGTCATTTTCATGTCAACTTTTTATCTTTACAAATATTCAATTGAGTGTGTTGCCCATCTTAAAATATTTTGTTCTAGTTTTTTTTTTCCTTATGTAATCTGGATATCAGACACAGATACAGATTTCTGTACTGTCCTTCCTTTACATAGAATCTTTTATTATTATTTATTGTACCCATTGTTGTTTAGATTTTTCTTGTGAAATATTCCTGTTTATATTTTTATTACTCTTGTTACAAATGTTATTTTATATTACAGTGTTCTAAAATTTTCCCTCTGTACTTTAATAATTTTAGAGACTTAAGTCTTACATTTAATATTTGATCCATTTAATTTTGGTTTTATTAGGTTGTTTGACAATTTATAATCATAGCATAATACTTGGTGTATAGTAGGAACTGAGAGATGAAATCTTTTACGTTCAGACTCCTTATAGAGAACTTGAACTCAGGTAAACTAACAGGCTAGTAGCTAGCATTATTTTCAAGTTACACCCCACCACCACCCCACGCAACAAAACCTGAGCCTGTCTCCAGTTTCTAGGTTAACCCCAAACAAGTAGTACATGTCCAGATTAACCTCTCCCAACAAATCTAGTGTTTCAAGGTTAATCCCCAACAAACACACCCCCTGCCTCATAAACACCAATGTGAAGGGAAGCAGAAGTAGTTTATGGTTTTACTCTCAGCACCACCCAATAATATTAAAGTTCACAGTAGCTCTCCAATTAGAAGCTTGCCAGGCAAGAAACCACACACACACACACACACACACACACACACACACACACACACACATGCACACACTGCTTGTTGGTTTCTATAAAACCTCACTCTTATTGATGTTTGGGGCTATTCTCCAATAAAACCATCCTGCATATTGTGGGTAGGCTGAGGACTGAACTAGGTTGAATAAAGTCCCTGCTGTGATTGCATCAAATCCACTCCTGTCTAGTTTTTTTGGGTTAACTAATACTTCCCTGGCACGACACAACTTATTTAATAATAAAAACTGAACCTCAAATTCATATATCAGTACAAGAGTTGCTAAATGGAAGAAAATCCCTACCATGTATGTGTATTTGGAAGACAAGTACTTCATATTTCAGTACAATGCCAAACAATATAAACAGTAACACATGCAAAAAAAATTAATGTATAAGCCAGTTGGATAAACATGAGAATCTGAAAAATAAAGTTATATGTATGTTTAATTTGAATAGTGTTTCTGTTTCTTCATATTTTAAGTTAGATTTCTTGCTATATATGTTGAGCTGACTTCAAACTCATGATCCTCCTGTCTCACTTTCCTGAGTTCTAAGATTGCAGCCATATCTTACTGTAACTTATTCAAACTTATTCAAACTTATCTCTTTTTTAAAAATATTTTTATTAGGTATTTTCCTCATTTACATTTCCAATGCTATCCCAAAAGTTCCCCATACCCCCCACTCCCACTTTTTGGCCCTGCTGTTCCCCTGTACTGGGGCATATAAAGTTTGCAAGTCCAATGGGCCTCTCCTTCCAGTGATGGCCGACTAGGCCATCTTTTGATACATATGCAGCTAGAGTCAAGAGCTCCAGGATACTTGTTAGTTCATAATGTTATTCCACCTATAGGGTTGAAGATCCCTTTAGCTCCTTGGGTATTTTCTCTAGCTCCTAACCTATTGTGCACCTTCCCTGCAAGAGGAGAGCTTGCCTGCAGAGAGTACTCTGAATACTGAAACTCAGGAGAGAGCTAGTCTCCCAGGTCTGCTGAGAGAGGCTAACATAAACACCTGAGGAACAAGCTCTAACTAGAGACAACTATAACAACTAACTCCAGAGATTACCAGATGGCAAAAGGCACACTTAAGAATCTTACTAACAGAAACCAAGACCACTCACCATCATCAGAACCCAGCACTCCCACCTCAGCCAGACCTGGGTACCCTAACACACCCGAAAAGCTAGACCCGGATTTAAAAGCATATCTCATGATGATGGTAGAGGACATCAAGAAGGACTTTAATAACTCACTTAAAGAAATACAGGACAACACTGCTAAAGAGGTACAAGTCCTTAAAGAAAAACAGGAAAACACATCCAAACAGGTGATGGAAATGAACAAAACAATACTAGACCTAAAAAGGGAAGTAGACACAATAAAGAAAACCCAAAGTGAGGCAACGCTGGAGATAGAAACCCTAGGAAAGAAATCTGGAACCATAGATGCATCAGCAACAGAATACAAGAGATGGAAGAGAGAATCTCAGGTGCAGAAGATTCCATAGAGAACATCGGCACAACAATCAAAGAAAATGGAAAATGCAAAAAGATCCTAACTCAAAACATCCAGGAAATCCAGGACACAATGAGAAGACCAAACCTATGAATAATATGAGTAGATGAGAATGAAGAATTTCAACTCAAAGTACTGGTAAATTTATTCTTTTATATTTTTATTTTTATTAAGGATTTCATATACACATATATAAGTAGAATTTTATACAGAAATGTAATTTGATTGCATCAATTCCCACACTCCATCCATTCCCTCCTCTCTACCACTAGTCCCTACTAATTCTACTTTTTCACTGCTTCTGTTTTTCTTTTCTTTTCTCTTCTATCCTCCTCCTCCTCCTCCTCCTCTTCTGCCACTGCTGCTGCTACTACTATTTGTCTTTCTCCTCTTCTTCTTCCTCCTCCTTCTCCTCTTCTCCTCCTTTGTCTCCTTCTCTTCCTCCCCCTGCAGAGTTCAATCAGTTTTTAAATCTTAATGCTGTAGCCTGATTTCATTTTGAGATAACGAAAACACTCTGATCCCTAGTGTTTCTCAATCTGATCAAGAGATCACTGAAACAATAAATTTCAATGAAATGGAAATTTACTCAGGAATTTCATGTTGAGAGAAGGAAAGGCTCCAGGTAGAGGTGGTCTGACAAGTTGTAAAATCTTACCAGGTAGGATTTATAGTTTGAGACGAAAACCCAAACTAAACTGAGTTCATAGTAGACTGGGTCACATAGCAAGGGAGACTGCGAAGATTTGCATGTATCCTATCCTAGGCCATCAATTTAAATTTAATCTCAATTCTGTACACTGCAGATGGAATCAGGGAGTTCACTGGATCACTTTGTTCCTTCCTTTTTCCAATGTGGCCACATGAAATAAATTTCCTTTTCATGCTTTCCACCATTAAAGAAAAGAATATTTAAATCTTATGAGTTATAAAATGAATGATTTATAAACTGGACTAGTTGATTTCACAAGAGAGATATATCATACCAGGACCATGATCAAAAGGATCATGTCTGAATATTTCATCAAGTGTGATGTGTTGACAGGATTCCAACCCTGGGGCAGCTGCTTTCTATACAGTACCTTATACTAATGGAGAATTATTAGATTAAGGAACTATAGTAGATGTTTATGTTAAATAACCTGCTACATACTTATACAGTAGAAATTAGGTCAAAATCTTATAACTGAAGGGAAACAATGTAATTCATGGTTTCACAGAGGCGATATTTTCTTAGAATAAATTATGATAAATCCCTATGTGTAGCAATACTTTTTAACTGGGAAAATGAATTAAGTTGAAAATAAAAATCTCTAAAATTTATAAAAATAATTCAAATTTAATAATATTTTCTATAAATATACTGAAGTTTTTATTATATAAACTGAAGTCAATTCTTTCATAAATCAATCTAGTCTCCCACTCTACTCAAAACAGGAAAATCAGATAAATAACTTGTTCTTCCTCTTTTACTTTCACTAATTAAAAAAATCTGACATTTACATAATGGAATACTATGCAGCTACTAAAAAGAAAATTATTGTGAGTTTCGCAGGCAAATTGATGGAACTATAAAATATCATCCTGAGTGAGATGACACAGACCCAAAGGGACACACATGGCATGTACTCACTGATATGTGAATATTAGGCAAAAGTGCAGAATATCCATTGATACATCCAACAGCTCCTAACAAGTTAAACAAGAAGGAAGACCCAAGTGAGCATGCTTAAATTGAGGAGGACAGAGGGGAAGATGCAGTGAGGGTATAATGAATAAGAGTTCTGAATGTATATTTTGTCAATTAAAAAAAAACAAATATTTGATGTAAAAAAAAAAAAGATGCTTCTCTGCTTCTTATCAGTATCAACCAAGAAATGGAATTTAAAATGATAGTATATATCAGTACAGTGACAAAAACCAATAAACCTAATACTACCAAGTATATGCAAGGATATAGAACCATGTGTCTCATTTAGTAATTTTATGGATACAAAATGATGCATCTATTTTAAAGGAGAGTTGCATATTTTCTTATAAGTCAAAATATTCTAGAACACATTCCAGCTTTAATGATACCAAGGAAGGTAGAACCCTATGTTCATATGAAAGCTTAAACACAGATAATTAAAGCATCTCTTATGCAATAATTATAAAAGTTTAAACCAGCAAAATATATGCTACAATGAATGAATATATAAAACAAAGCTAATGTCAGGCTTCATGGACAAACCTATTGTTATTATTTAGCTAAATATACATGGTATCAAGATTTCCTCTAAATTCTTATTTCTTTGTCCACAGGTTGGTGCAGCTCTGGAGCTCACGAGAGAAATTTCTTTGTGAAGTGTATAGCCACAGGCTTTACTACCTGTCTTCTTTGTTCCTAGAATAATGACTCTGAAATTTAATTATTTATAAACAAATGCCTAGTCCATAAGCTTTGGCTCATTCTCCAACTAGCTAGTAAGTTATATAATCTGTTTATTCTAGCCTATTCCTGCCACATGGCTAATTACCTCTCCTCAATACCATTCATCTGTTTCCTCTGAGTCCAGGGAGGAATCTGCTCTTGACTCTCGGAATCCCTATCTCTTTCTGATGGATGCCCCATGTTCTAATTCTGCCTCATCTCATTGACCATAAGTTTTTGTTTTTGTTTTTGTTTTTGTTTTTTGTTTTTGTTTTTGTTTTTGATAGGTGATGTTTCCACACATTGCATAAGAGGTTGCCTCTATAGTACTACAGGTGATAACACAAAACTTCACAACTGGTAAATGTTTCATAAATTCACAGCAAATGTGATTGCCTACATGAAACCTTTACAAGATTAAGACAGTTAAAATTAGAGAATAAAGGGTAGAGGGATTCAGAACCCCAAGACTAACTGAGGAACTATCTAAAAATTGATTGCTGCTTATGGAGGAAAAGTGTGGCTCCCTGTAGGTTGACCATACTACAGTGGATGACTCCACACACCAAGGTATATGAACATCACAGATTGGACCCCCAAAAAGCATGAAGTTGGGGGTTTAGAGAGATGGAGGCATATCTGGGCTAAATTAGAAAACAAATAGAGATAAATATGATCAAAATTCACTGTATAAAACTGTCAAAATAATTGAAACATTTTAAAATAAATTAAATATTATTAATAAAATGTGATACATGCTAATAACAGAAAACTTATTAACCTGTGCTGAGAAGTAAAGGAATTGATGTAAAATGAAAAATTATTTATTCTTATGTAGTGAAAGAAGAAAATTTGAGATCTATGTTCTCTTGTGTTTTGGAAAAGTGATCACAGAGTGAAAAAAAAATCGATAACTGTGGAGGAGGAAAAATGAATAGAAATAACATAGGTAATTTTTAGGGAAGTTATGCATCTCAGTCACATACTAAAATGGTTAGCTTGTATATAGAAAATATACAAATATTCTTGCTTGGATAAACATTTGAGTTCAGCTCATGAAATTATTTGCTTTTTTTTTTTTTTACTTCTTTAGCCACTCAAATAATACAGTAGTTAATAATATATTTTCTTCATTGCATTTGAAACTGTCAAATACCAATTGATTATTTATTTCTTGAAAACTTCTAAGAACACATGGATTTCTATATTTAAGATGACTGGTCATCTGAATCTCTTCTCACTAGATTTTATCCTTTAATCTTAGCCTCCCACTGTGAACTAGGATTCCCTAAGTTTAAACATTTACTAAGGACTCCAGAGAGGACCCCAAGCTGTTTATCCTACTTCTTTTATCAGTTAGTATAATTATACTTTGTATTGGAAGTTATAACTCTTATCGCAGTACTTGACAGATGGAAAATTTACTATTTAACTGATTTCTCATTTGGGGGATTTTGCACTGTTAGAAATATAGGTTATTTTATAGATTATCATGGGGTGAAATTATTAAGAAATTAAATAATTTGATACATGAGTATATCATACTAAGTTTTAAAATTAGAAACTGTATGTACTTCTAATATTAATATAACTAAATTAACTTAATGGCAAAGTGAAATGTACAGAAATCATTAATATCAAAAAATAACTGAATAATGTAGTTCTAAAATTATCTGTCTGTCTTATCTCAAGACTGTCAACAATCAGTACAACTTCTTATTCTCCTGTAATATAGAAGAGTCTCTCAACATTTAATATTATATACACAAAAATAGATGCTGTAAAATTTTGTTAAAATACCCTATGTTTCTACTGATGCCCATTTTCCTTGCTTAGTGACTGCAATGATGTTCATTAATCAGTTCATTTCTACATACACTTAAGGAGTACCAATTATATGCTCAAACTTTTGTTAAGTATACAGGAATGCATTTCATCTTTTGTCAAGGGTCAAGGAACTACTCAGTAGTTTTCAGTGGAATAAAAGCTGATATAAAATCAAACACATAATAAAGAGTAACAGTTTGAACTCTTTAAAAATATGTAAAAATCAGCATGTTAATAAAAATTTTTGATGGAAGCATATGAAACATTTATGATGATTGATATAAAACAGTATACAGGATTATGTTATCAAGATTTTGCAATTTTTTTATTTGAATTAGTTTTATAATATATTTGGCATGAAATATCATGAACAAATAAATATATGATGACTTAATAAGCACATCATTTTAATCTTATTCTTCAAATTTCTAGCATGGCAAAAACCTCAAGTGAGAGAAGGCTCCATTCCTCTTCCTTACCTAAAAATAAAAAGCACTTCTGTATGTATACATGAATAGTGAGCACTCACTTTATCAGTCAGGAAATAATGTGTTAGAGAAGGTGAGTTGATTAATTTTTTTTAAAAAATAAGGTCTTGTATGGTTCTTATAGTCTGACAACTAATGGATGAAATAGATATTTTCTACATAGTTAAGCTACTGAAGAGGAATTTCTTTTTTCTAAACTATATGACCTATTTATTTGATTTATATTTCTATTTCCCTTTCTAGTATCTGGGTTCATAATACATTAAGTAGCTCACAAAAGTGAATCTTGCCTCCCACAGACAGTTGCTAATACAATATGCTGCAGAGTTATCTCTGGGCATGGAACCCTTTCCTCCTATGTGAGTCAAGTTTGTAAAAATTTACAAATATGTCTTTAAACTAATACTAATTAAATGATAATATAACACTTTGTTCTTACCATCACAACTAACATGTAATATGTTTAAAAATAATAGCAACTAACATTTATTTTATAATTTGAACTCTAATGGCACTGCTCATTGTATACATTGCATAACAACAAGATGAGTAGTGAAACTAAATTAGGTAGGAGGCACTACTTCAGTCCTCCATTTTATAATGAAGCTGATAACCAAAAAGTTTGAAAACGTTGTTTGAGGTCTTGATCTAGACTTTTGACTCTAGATTCTGTAATCTTAACTGACATAATGGTCTTGATTGAGTAAATATTAACAATCGCGAAGATTAAGGATCTGCTCAGGTGTCCATAACAGAGTTTTCAGCTAACAAGCTACTTCTCAGATATGTACTTTTCAAGTTTTACCTAAAAGCCTCTTATGTACTTTAACTCATTTCTATTAAGGTTTGTGAACATATTCCTTGGTGACTCCTTTCAGTCATTTCAGGCTCATTTTTTTTTCAACTAAATTTCTACTTAATGTTAGGATTTAAAAAAAAAATCTTTCACAATCCTTCCTTTAATAACCAAGAAAAGCTGTTTTTAAAACCACATGTGATCTTTATATCTCTGGGCCATTACTTTTTTTTCCCCTCTCACACATCTATCTACTCATGCTTCTGGACATGAAGGTTGGATCCAAATGCCTGCCTACATTTGAATTCAATTCTCACAAAGACTATAATGTTAAAGAAATTAGTAGTAAGAGATGATTTAGATATGCCTTTAGAAATTTCCAAGGTGCTAGAATTCATACAAAACCATACATACATAAGTGTCTTAGTTAGGGTTTTACTGCTGTGAATAGACACCATGACCAAGGCAAGTCTTATAAAAAACATTTAATTGGGGCTAGTTTACAGATTCAGAGGTTCAGTCCATTATCATCAAGGTGGGAGCATGGCAGCATCCAGGCTGTCATGGAGCAGGCAGAGCTGAGAGTTCTACTCTTCATCCAAAGGCGGCTAGTGGAAGACTGACTTTCAGTCAACTGGGGTGAGAGTCTTAAGCCCACACCCACAGTGACACACCTATTCTAACCAGGTCACACATATTCCATCAAGGCAACACCTCCAGATGGTGGCACTCCCTGGTCAAAGAATATACAAACCATCACAATAAGTATATGTCTTAGTCAGGGTTTCTATTCCTGCACAAACATTATGACCAAGAAACAAGTTGGGGAGGAAAGGGTTTATGCAGATTACATTTCCATGTTGCTGTTCATCACCAAAGGAAGTCAGGATTGGAATTCAAGCATGTCAGGAAGCAGGAGCTGATGCAGAGTCCATGGAGGGATGTTCCTTACTGGCTTGCTTCTCCTAGCTTGCTCAGCTTGCTTTTTTATAGAACCCAAGACTACTAGCCCAGGGATGGCACAAATGGGTCCTCCCATCCTTGATCACTAATTGAGAAAATGCTTTATGGTTGGATCTCATGGAGGCATTTCCTCACCTGAAGCTCCATTCTCTGTGATAACTCCAGCTTGTGTCAAGTTGACACACAAAACCAGCCAGTACAGTATATATTTAGTATTGTCAATGTAATGAGATTCTCTTTTCAAAACTTTGCTGAGACAATCATTGTTGGTATATATTTTAAAATGTCATTCTCTTGGTTAAATCTGGTTGTAGCTATTAATATTCACAGATCCCTGTTCAAAACAATTGTGTTAGTGAACAAAATTGATTAGAAGGAAAAGAGAATAAAAACGTTATGGCTGGACCCTAAATGGATGCTTGTAGTCTGGTAAAACTTTTAATGAATACACTATTAGTAGTTCACATTTTAATTTCTCCTACTGCTTGTAACAATTAGCATTTATCTTACCCTTTTATTACATATCCCAGGGTATGTGTTTTTCATCAGTCATTTGTGACCATATTTTTTTTCATTTTTTATTAGGTATTTTTAGCCACTCACTCATTTATGCATTTACTTTGAGATAGCTTTATAATAGCTCAAAATTTTGGTAATTCTAAATTAGAAGTACAAAATTGTCTCATCTGATCACCATAGAGTTAGACACTGTTATCTACCATGTTTACACAAACTGCCTTTCCTCATGGTCCCTAAATAGTTTTGATCCTTTACTCAGATGCTCTAGATCACACTATTATTACTTTAAAGCATTTTTCATTAAAAGTATTGAGATATGAAGTATATAATTAATTGTGTTTATTTAATACACATGTGTGTTAGTGGCCAAGTTTAAAGTATAAAAGATTCTGTTTATAACCAGATGACATGCTTAAGAACATAGTCTATTTGAATTACTTTGTATATATTATGATATTACTAGCATAATCTAGTAGTAATAGTAGTAGTAGTAGTAGTAGTAGTAGTAGTAGTAGTAGTATTTATTTAAAATCCAGCCATTGCCAGCCTCCTGGGCCTCCCTCGCACAGTTCCTCATTCTATTCCTCCTCTGTCTTCAAGAGGATGTCCCCAAACCCCACCTCAACCTCCATCCCAACCCCCACCCCACCAGGCTTCCTCACTCCCTGGGGCCTCAAGTCTCTTGAGGATTAGGTGCATCTTCTCCCACTGAGGCCAGACCAGGTAGCCCTCTGCTGTTTATATGTCTGGGGCCTCAGACCAGCTCATGTATGCTGACTGTTTGGTGGCTCAGTGTCTGAAAGATTTCCTGGGTCCAGGTTAGGTGAGATGGCTGGTCTTCCTATGGAGTTGCCCTCCTCCTCAGCTTTTTCCAGCCTTTCCCTAATTTGACCAGAGGAGTACCTGACATTAGTCCAATGGTTGGGTACAAATATCTGAATCTGTCCCTAAGTTTTTGATCTTAGCCTTTTCCCTGATCACTACAGGCTTTAAACAATTCTTTAAGTGCTTCTCAGGCATTTGAGATTCCTCTGTTGTGAATTCTCTGTTTAGTTCTATACTCCATTATTTGATTGGGTTGTTTTGCTTCTTGGTGGTTTGCTGCTTGAGTTCTTTATATATATTGGATATAAGCAATCTATCAGATTTAGGGTTAGTGAAGATTTTTTCCCAATCTGTAGGTTGCTGATTTGTCCTACTGAGTATGTGCTTTGCTTTACATAAGCTCTTAAGTTTAAAGAGGTTCCATTTATCGATTCTTGATCTTAGAGCCTGAGTCATTGGAGTACAGTTTAGGAAATCCCCCCCCCTGCCCCGTTCCAATAATTTGAGGCTAATTCCTACTTTCCCTTCTATTAGATTAAGTGTATCTGGTTTTATGTTGTGCCTTGATCCACTTGGACTTAAGCTTTGGTGACAAATACATATCTCTTTTGATTAGACCAGCACCATTCCTTGAAGATATTTTTCCTCATTGTAAATTTTTGGCTTCTTTGTCAAAGATCATGTCCATATGTGTGTATTTACTTTTGGCTCTTCAGTTCTCTTCCATTGATTTACCTGTCTCTTTTAACCAATAATATGCAGTTTTGATGACTATTGTCTGTAGTACAGCTTGAGATAAGGGCTAGTGATTCCCCCAGAAGTTCTTTTTACTTTTAAGAACTGTTTTGGCTATCTTGGGGTTTTTGTTTTTCCATATGAAATTGGGAATTGCTCTTTCCATGTCTTTGAAAAATTGTACTGGAATTTTGATGTGAATTTCACTGAATTTATAGATTACTCTTGATAGAATGGACATTTTAACTATGTTAATCCTATCAATTAATTATCATGGGAGAGCTCTCCATTTTCTGAGTTATTCTTCAATTTCTTTAATAAAAGACTTAAACTTCTTGACATACAAATCTTTTACTTGTTTGGTTAAGTTACCCAAAGATATTTTATATTATTTGTGAATATTGTGAAGGATGTTGTTTTCCTATGTTCCTTCTCAGCTAGCTTATAATTTGTATAAAGGAAGGTTGGTCATTTGATTTAAATTTTTTCATTTTTTAATTGTTTATTAGATAATTTCTTCATTTACATTTCAAATCCTATCTCAAAATGTCCCCTATACACTCCCCCTGCCCTGTTGTCCTTCCCACTCACTCCCAATTCTTGGCCCTGGCATTGCCCTGTACTGAGGCATATAAAGTTTGCAAGACCAAGGGGCCTCTCTTCCCAATGATGACCGACTGGGCCATCTTCTGATACATATGCAGCTAGAGACACGGGCTCTGGGGGTACTGATTAGTTCATAATATTGGTCCATCTATAGAGTTACAGACCCCTTCAGCTCCTTGGGTACTTTCTCTAGCTCCCCCATTGGGGGGCCTGTGTTCCATCCAATAGCTGACTGTGAGCATCCACTTCTGTGTTTGCTAGGCCCCGGCATTGTCTCACAAGAGACAGCTATATTTGGGTCCTTTCAGCAAAATCTTGCTAGTGTATGCAATGGTGTCTGTGTTTGGTGACTGATTATGGGATGGAATCCTGGGAAGGGCAGTCTCTAGATGGTCCATCCTTTCATCTTAGATCCAAATTTTGTCTCTGTAATTCCTTCCATGGCTATTTTATTCCCTATTCTAGGGAGGAATGAAGTATCCATGCATTGGTCTTCCTTCTTCCTGATTTTCTTGTGTTTTGCAAATTGTATTTTGGGTATTCTAGGTTTCGGGGCTAATATCCATTTATCAGTGTGTACATATCAAGTAACTTCTTTTGTGATTGGGTTACCTCACTCAGGATGATATCCTCCAGATCTGTGCATTTGCCTAAGAATTTCATAAATTCATTGTTTTTAATAGCTGAGTAGTATTCCATTGTGTAAATGTACCACATTTTCTGTATCCATTCCTCTGTTGAGTGACATCTGGGTTCTTTCTAGCTTCTGGCTATTATAAATAAGGCTGCTATGAACATAGTGGAACATGTGTCCATATTACCAGTTGGAATATCTTCTGGGTATATGCCCAGGAAAGGTATTCTTAGATCTTCTGAGAGTACTATGTCCAGTTTTCTAAAGAACCACCAGACTGATTTTCAGAGTGGTTGTACAAGCTTGCAATCCCACCAGGAATGGAGGAGTGTCCCTCTTTCTCCACATCCTTGTCAGCATCTCCTGTCACCTGAATTTTTGATCCTAGCCATTCTAACTGGTGTGAGGTGGAAACTCAGGGTTGTTTTGATTTACATTTCCCTGATGATTAAGGATGTTGAACATTTTTTCAAGGGCTTCGCAACCCTTCAGTATTCCTCAGGTGAGAACTCTTTGTTTAGCTCTGTACCCCATTTTTAATGGGGTTATTTGAATTTCTGGAGTTCAGCTTCTTGAGCTCTTTGGATATATTGGATATTAGGCCCCTATCAGATTTAAAATTGGTAAAAATTCTGTCCCAATCTATTAGTGGCCTATTTGTCTTATTGACAGTACCTTTTGCCCTACAGAAGCTTTGCCATTTTAGAGGTTGCATTTGTTGATTCTTGATCTTACAGCACAGGCCATTGGTGTTCTCTTTAGGAATGTTTCAGCTGTGCCCATATCTATGAGGTTTGTCCCTACGTTTTCCTCTATAAATTTCAGTGTCTCTGGTTTTATGTGTAGTTCTTTGATCCACTTAAACTTGAGTTTTATACAAGGAGATAAGAATGGATCAATTTGCATTATTCTACATGATAACCACCAGTTGTGCCAACACCATTTGTTGAAAATGCTGTCTTTTTTCAACTGGATGATTTTAGTTCCTTTGTCAAGATCAACTAAAGATAGGAGTGTGGGTTCATTTAAGGGTATTCAATTCTATTTCATTGATCTAACTGTCTCTTGCTATACCAGTACCGTGAAGTTTTTATCACAATTGCTCTGTAGTACAGCTTGAGGTCAGGCATGGTGATTGCCACAGAGGTTCTTTTATTTTGAGAATAGTTTTTTGCTATCCTAGATTTTTGTTATTCCAGATGAATTTACAAATTGCCCTTTCTAACTCAGTGAAGAATTGAGTTGGAATTTTGATGGGGATTGCATTGAATCTCTGGATTACTTTTGGCAGGATAGCCATTTTTACTATATTAATCCTGAAAATCCATGAGCATAGGAGATCTTTCCATCTTAGAGATCTTCTTCAATTTCTTTCTTCAGAGACTTGAAGTTCTTGTCTTACAGATCTTTCACTTCCTTACTTAGAGTAACACCAAGGTACTTTATATTTTTGTGACTATTGAGAATGGTGTTGCTTTCCTAATTTCTTTCCCATCCTGTTTATACTTTGTGTAGAGAAAGGCCACTGATTTGTTTGAGTTAATTTTATATCCAGCTACTGCCTTGAAGCTGTTTATCAGGTTTAGGATTTTTCTGGTGGAATTTTTAGAGTCACTTATATATACTATCATATCATCTGCAAATAGTGATATTTTGACTTCTTCCTTTCCACTTTGTATCCACTTGATCATCTTTTGTTTTTGAATTGCTCTGGCTAGAACTTTAAGTACTATATTGAATTGTAGGCAGAAAGTGGGTAGCCTTGCCTAGTCTCTGATTTCAGTGGGATTGCTTTCAGCTTCTCTTCATTTACTTGGATGTTAGCTACTGGTTTGTTTTAGATTGATTTTATTATGCTTAGGTATGGACCTTGTATTCTTGATCTTTCCATGACTTTTACCATAAAGGGGTGTTAGATTTTGTCAAGTGATTTCTCAGCATCTAATGAGATGATCATGTGATTTTTGTCTTTGAGTTTCTTTATATAGTGGATTGCATTGATGGACTTTCGTATATTAAACCATCCCTGCATCCCTGGAATGAAGCCTACTTGGTCATGAAGAATGATCATTTTGATGTGTTCTTAGATTCAGTTAGGAGGATTTTATTGAGTATTTTTGCATTGGTATTCATAAGGGAAATTGGTCTGAAGTTCTCTTTCTTTGTTGGATCTTTGTGCAGTTTAGGTATAACAGTAATTGTGGCTTCATAGAATGAATTGGGTAGAGTATCTTCTATTTTTATTTTGTGGAGTAGTTTGAGGAGAGTTGGAATTAGGTGTTCTTTGAAGGTCTGATAGAACTCTGCATTAAACCCTTCTGGTCCTGAGCTTTTTTTGGTTGGGAGACTATTAATGACTGCTTCTATTTCTTTAGGGGAAATGGGACTGTTAAAATCGTTAATCTGATCCTGATTTAACTTTGGTACCTGGTATCTGTCTAGGAAGTTGTCCCTTTCATCCAGGTTTTCCAGTTTTATTGAGTATAGCCTTTTGTAGTAGGATCCGATGATGTTTTGAATTTCCTCCGGATCTGTTGTTATGTCTCCTTTTTCATTCCTGATTTTGTTAATTAGGATACTGTCCTTGTGCCCTCTAGTTATTCTGGCTAAGGGTTTATATATCTTGTTGATTTTCTCAAAGAACCAGCTCCTGGTTTGGTTGATTCTTTGAATAGTTCTTTTTGTTTCCACTTGGTTGATTTCAGCTCTGAGTTTATTTCCTGAGGTCTACTACTCTTGTGTGAATTTGCTTCCTTTCGCTATAGAGCTTTTTTTTTTTTTTTTCATTTTAAATAATCAATTTATATGTTTACATTTCAAATGGTATCCTAGGTATCCTTGATTACTACTCCACAAACATCAATCCCTTGCCTCCTATCCCCCTTTCCCTTTGCCTCAACAAGGCTGTTCCTCCACTCACTCCTCCCTCCCACCTCACCACTCTACCATCCCTCTATGCTGGGGCATCAAATTTCTACAGGACCAAGAGTCTCCTCTCCCATTGATGTCAGACAATGTCATCTTCTTCAACATTTGTATCTGGAGCCATGGATTGTTTCATGTATACACTTTGGTTAGTGGCTTAGTGGGATTCTCTCAGTGATCAGTTAGTTGATATTGTTCTTCCTATATGGTTGCAATCCTCTTCAGCTCCTTCAGTCCTTTCCCTAGTTCTTCCATTGTGGTCTGCAGGCTCACTTCAATGACTAGCTGTATCTGCATCTGTATAGGTCAGATGCTAGGAGAACGTCTCATGGAATAGCTATACCACTTCTTGGCATCAGCAATAGTGTTATGGTTTGGTATTTACAGATGGGATATATCCCTAGGTGGGGCAGTATTCAGATGGCCTTTCTTTCAGTCTCTGTTCCATTTTTTGTCCCTATCTTTCCTTTGGACAGTGACATCTTTGTGTTAACAATTTTGAGATGGGTGGGTGGTCCCATCCCTCAATTGGGAGCCTCTGGATATGGTCTCTATAGGTTCGATTTCCCCTTTGTTGCATATTTTGTCTAAAGTCATTCCTATTGAGTCTTAAGAGCTGGCTCAGTGATTAAGAGCATGGACTGCTCTTGCAGTGGTCCAGAGTGCCATTTTGAGCAACCACATAGTGGCTTACAATCATCTCTAATGGGCTCCAATGCTCTTTTATGGTGTGTCCCAAAGCAGTGACAATGTACTCAGATACATAAAATAAATACATATTTTTAAAAAAGAGTTAATTTTATATCCAGCAACTTTTCTGGAATTCTTTATAAGCTGGAAAACGTCTTCTTTAGAATTTTTTGAGGTTGCTTATGTATACTATCATATCATCTGCAAATAGTGATACCTTGACTTCTTTGCTAATTTGCAACCCTTTGATCTCCTTTTGTTGTCTTATTGCTCTAGATAGAACTTTGAATACTGTATTGAATAGATGTGGGAGAGTGGGAAGCCTTGTCCCTGGTGATTGCTTCAAGTATCTCTCCATTTAATTTCATACTGGTTGTTGGTTTTCTTTATATTATTTTTATTATGTTTAGATATGGGCGTTTAATTCCTCATCTCTCTAATACTTTAAACATGAAGGAGTGTTGTATTTTGTCAAAGACCTTTTCAGCATCTAATGAGATGATCATGTGATTTTTTTCTTTGAGTTTGTTTATATAGTGGATTATGTTGACAAGTTTCCATATATTGAACCATCCCTGCATCACTGAGATGAGGCCTACTTGATGATAGTGAAATATTGTTTTGATGTGTTCTTGGATTTGGTTTGCTAGAATTTTATTGAGTATTTTTAAATTAATATTCATAAGTAAAATTCTTCTGAAGTTCTCTGTTGGATCTTTATGTGGTTTAGGTATCAAAATAATTGTGGTTTCATAGAATAAATTAGGTAGTGTTCCTTCTGTTTCTATTTTATGGGATATTTTGATGAATGTCAGTATTAGCTCTTCTTTGAAAGTCTGGTAGAATTCTGTACTAAAGCTGTCTGACCCTGACCGTTTTTTCACTGGGAACATTGTAATGACTTCTTGTATTTCCTTGGGGGATATTGGTCTATTCAGACAGTTTACCTGCTCTTGATTTAACTTTCAATAACAGCAAAAATAACAGAAAACCCACATACCCATGGAAACTGAACAACTCTCTACTCAATGATAACTTGGTCAAGGAAGAAATAAAGAAATAATTTAAAGACTTTCTGAAATTCAATGAAAATTATGACACAGCATACACAAATTTATGAGACATAATGAAAGCTGTGCTAAGAGGAAAATTCATAGCACTATGTGCCCTTGTAAGAAAAAAAAATTGGAGAGATTGTAAACTAGCAATTTAACAGTATACCTGAAAGCCCTAGAACAAAAAGAAGCAAACTCACCCATGAAAAGTAGATGGCAGGAAGTAGTCAAACTCATAACTAAAACCAACCAAATAGAAACAAAGAAAATGATAGAGAGAATCAACAAAAATCAAAAGCTGATTCTTTGAGAAAATCAACAAGATAGATAAACCCCTAGGCAAACTAACTAAAAGGCACAGAGACAGTATCCAAATCAAAAAACTCAGAAATGAAAAGAGACATAACAATAGAAACTGAAGAAATTCAACAAATTATCATATCCTACTACAAAAGTCTAAACACAACAAAACTGGAAAATCTAGAGGAAATTAATGATTTTCTAGACAGATAACACCTAACAAGTCAAATCAACTTACTTCTTAAATTGCTATTTCTGCATACTTTCTACTTTTGACTATAAAATATGCATATCCTAACTGTTATTAATAGAGTTATTAATATGTTTCTATATTTATAGACTTACTACCAAAGAAATATAATAAAAGAGAGTTCCATGAGGTGCAAAGTAGAAGGTATATTATTTCTGTTTGATGAAATGTTCTGTAAATATTTAGGTGGTCCATCTGATTTATAACATCAGTTAACTCTAGCATTTATTTGTCTATCTAGTTTTTCTCTGGATGACTTGTCTATTGGTGAGAGTGGAGATTTAAAGTATCCCACTAAGGGGTTCACTATGTGATTTAAGCTAAAGTGTATATCTTTTAGTAACTTGGGTGCCCTTGTCTTTGGTGTTTAGATATTTAGAATTGCAATATTCTCTTGGAGGATTTTTCCTTTGATGAGTATGTTGATGTTTTCATACCTCTTCAGATTAGTATTGGTTTGATTTCTATTTTATCAGATATTGAAATAGCTGTAATATCAACTATCCTCACCCTCAATAACTCAATTGAATTCTTGACATATATTTATCCAATGCACTATTTAACAATTCCACTTGAATACTTATTAATATGGAAATATGATTTATTCTTTTCACATAAACACATTTATTCAATAGGCAGTATCATCTTAATTAATAATAACGCTATCCATAGACTTCTCAAGGACAAACACTACTTAGAACATCAGTTATTCCAATTGTTCTCAAATTTCATTATTACTCTATGTCAGAAAGATCCAAAATAATTAGCATTTCTTTAAATAGAAAAGGAAATTAAACAATTTAACTTTTTATAGCATAAAAAGACTGAAATATATAGGACATTTAATCAAATAAGTTAATTTTTTATAATCAAAACTATAAAACACAATAACATTGAAGGCATATATTAAAATTTCCCCATATTTATATAATAGAAATCATGTTGCTGAAATACCTATATTACCAAAAACAGTTGAAAACTTCAATATAATCCCTATCAACATTTTAATATGTGTTTTACAGAAGTAAAAAAAAAGTACTAAAATATATACAGAACCACAAGAAATGCCCAGAACCAAAACCGTCTTGAAAATAGAAGATGGAAGTGGCATTATACTGATTCTAGACTGTATAAATCAAACCAAATCAGCATAGCATGAAAATATATGCATAGATCAGAAATGGAATACAAAGTTGAACACTACATTTAGGCATTTACAGTCAACTGATCTTTAACAAAGACACCAGGGTAGAGATATGAATAAATAAGTAAATAAATAAATATCTATTCAATAAACAACATTGGAAAATTGTATATATAAAATATAAAAGAATGAAATGAAGCCGAAATTGCTCCATATGTCAGAATAAACTCAAAATGCATTATCTGTATAAAATTATGATCTAATATTCTAAAATTACTAGGAGAAAACATAAAATGCTTTAATTTGATTTTGCAAAGAAATTCAGATTTGAACCCCAAAACATAGGAAATGTGAACTAAAACTGAAAACTGGAATATATATCAAACTAGAAATTTCTAGACAATCATGGAAAACAACCTATCAAATGAAGACATATATACAGTGATATAAAATATTTGCAATCTAAATATCATTAGGAGTTAAGTGTTCAAAAGAAATAAAAATTATAATTCAATATTAAGAAAGCAAACCTCCAGATTGATTTTCAACATAGTTGTACCAGTTTACAATCCCACTAGCAATGGAGGAGTGTTCCTCTTTCTCCACATCCTTGCCAACATGTGTTGTCACATGAGAATTTGATCTTAGCCATTCTGATTGGTGTCATTTTGATTTGCATTTCTCTGATCACTAAGGACTTTGAACATTTCTTTTGGTGTTTCTCAGCCATTCTAAATTCCTCTGTTTTGAATTCCCTGAGGGCCAACAGAAAGAATGGAAATAGGCAACAGGAGTAGGAGGTTGGAGGAACCCTCCAGAATGCACCAGAGACATGGGAGGTGAGAGACTCTGAGGACTCTCACCTCCCATGAAATGCCCTACAGTAAGGAGAGGAAAATTATATAGCCCACCTCCAGCAGGAAGACAGGCCATCAAGTGAGGGAGGGGGTTGCCATTCCACAGTCAAAACCCTGACTCATAATTGTTCCTATCTGAAGAATTACAGGGATGGAAATGGAGAGGAGCTGGAGGAAAAAGAAGGTCCAGCGACAGGCCCAAAGTGAGATCCAGCTCAAGGGGAGGTCTCCTGATGTTGAATTAAGGAAAGACTAACATAAGCTGAGGAGGGTGACACTGTAGGAGGACCAGCAGTCCCAATCTGGACCCCAGAGTTCTCTCATACACTGGAACACCAAACAGGCAGCATACACCAGCTGATATGAGGTCCCCCAACACATATACAGTGGAGGACTGCCGGGTCTGTGTTCATTCAAAGAAGATGCACCTAACCCTCAAGAGACTGGAGGCCCCAGGGAGTTTAGAGGTCAGGTGGGGTAGGGGATGGGAACATTCATGTGGAGACAGGGGCATGGGGAGGAGGTATGGGATGTGGAACTTCAGAGGGTGGACTGGGGAGTTGGGGGAGAAATCTGGAGTGTAAAATAATAAACAATAAAAAAGAAAGTGACTATTTTGAATAAAATAAAACAAAAATATGAGCAGATTATGAAAAAAGGATGAGGAATAAGAATTGGCAATTTCTTACAATGGACATGTCAAAAGGGATTGGCTACAAACAAAACTGTCAGCATAGATACTGCTTGTTTTGAAAACGTTCTTTCTCTAGCTCCTCCATTGGGGGCCCTGTGATCCATCCAATAGCTGACAGTGAGCATCCACTTCTGTGTTTGCTAGGCCCTGGCATAGTCTCACTAGAGACAGCTATATCTGGGTCCTTTCAGCAAACGCTTGCTAGTGTATGCAATGGTGTCATGGTTTGGAAGCTGATTTGGGGATGGATCCCTGGATATGGCAGTCTCTAGATGGTCCATCCTTTCGTCACAGCTCTAAACTTTGTCTCTGTAACTTCTTCCATGGGTGTTTTGTTCCCAATTCTAAGAAGGGGCAAAGTGTCCACACTTTGGTCTTCGTTCTTCTTGAGTTTCATGCGTTTAGCAAATTGTATCTTATATCTTGGGTATCCTAAGTTTCTGGGCTAATATCCACTTATCAGTGAGTACATATCGTGTCAGTTCCTTTGTGATTGGGTTACCTCACTCAGGATGATATCCTCCAGGTCCATTTGCCTAGGAATTTCATAAATTTCATAAATTCATTCTTTTTAAAAGCTGAGTAGTACTCCATTTTGTAAATGTACCACATTTTCTGTATCCATTCCTCTATTGAGGGGCATCTGGGTTCTTTCCAGCTTCTGGCTATTATAAATAAGGCTACTATGAACATAGAGGAGCATGTGAACTTCTTACCGGTTGGAACATCTTCTGGATATATGCCCAGGAGAGGTATTGCGGGATCCTCTGGTAGTACTATATCCAATTTTCTGAGGAACCGCCAGACTGATTTCCAGAGTGGTTGTATAAGCTTGCAATCCCACCAACAATGGAGGAGTGTTCTTCTTTCTCCACATCCTCGCCGTATCCAAGGAGCTAAAGGGATCTGCAACCCTATATAGGTGGAACAACATTATGAACTAACCAGTACCCTGGAGCTCTTGACTCTAGCTGCATATGTATCAAACGATGGCCTCATTGGCCATCACTGGAAAGAGAGGCCCTTTGGACATGCAAACTTTATATGCCCCAATACAGGTGAACGCCAGGGCCAAAAAGTGGGAGTGGGTGGGTAGGTGAGTGGGGGGGAGGGTATGGGGGACTTTTGGAATAGCATTGGAAATATAAATGAGGAAAATACCTAATAAAAATATTTTAAAAAACCTAAAACCTTTCCAGCCAGATACGATCTAGACACTATCATGCCTTTAATCCCAGTACTCAGGAGGCAGACAGAGGTGGGTTGCCATGAGTTCAGACTTGCCTAGCCAGTTACGTGGTGAGATGGTCTCTAAAAACAAATGCAAAAACAAAATAAAATAAAATAAAATAAAAGGTTCTTTGAACAAGGCTCAAGAAAGGGGTTTCCCAATGCACTTTCTTTCCTGTTGTAGTTTTGAAATAAACATAATAAAAACAGTTTATCCTTAGCTAGATGCTCAGTGAGAGGTGATTATCTCATGAAGGTACTAATCTTTCAGCCATGGCTGAATTCACATTGAAATGAGTTATTAGTTGAAGCATAGTTAGAGGAAACCGGTCCCTGAGGACAAGTCCAATGGAGACTAATCTCATCCTCAGACCCTTTCTTTCTGTGTTGTGGGCCCTTCTTATTTCTTCTATTTACTGGCTGCCATGAAATGAGCAACTTATTTTTTTCCAGTTGTTTCTTACTTGTCACAAGCCTAAAAGCAATAGAACAAGCTTAATTTGACTGACAGCTCTATAATCACAAGCCAAAGCAAAAAATTTTTGGCTGTAAATTGATTGCTGTAAGTACTCTGTCACAACAATGTAATACAGTTTCCAAACTCCCAAGAACTCAGCACACAGATGTTTACTGATTAAGAAAAAGAAGTTAAGTTCAAGACCTACACTTAAAAGTACAGTACCAGGTCACCTGCCTGGAAATCCAGTGCTGGACAAAACACTGTGACCCCTACTCCCAGTTTATGAACTGAAGCTATGAAAGCTGGACCTTGCATACTTAATAAATGGCATATTACCACTATCGTCCCTTATTCTACCTCTGGCAATGAAGTTTATAAAACTTTATCATCTTGGATCACAGAATAATCATAGACCTTTCTTGGTGAGACCAAGTGTCCTAGTAGAAACTGAAGTTCCACCATGCAGGCTCTAGACCAGTTTAGTATTGTGTGTACCTGTGGGACAGGACTGAGTTTTAACCACATCAATTTAGCCTTACAATATATTCGGGTAGATCTATCTTTTGGAGCTTATAACTGTGAATGTCAGATGTGGCCAATTTGTCAGTAGCTTTTGTGTTCAAGAGACTATTGTCATAATCTAACCACCTAAATAGTACAGTTATTGTGTTATTGTCAGACCAGTGTTAATATTAGGATCCTAGACCTTCTCTAGCACCAGGCAGAGAGCATTACTTCAATAGGATAGACCTTTTGCCTTGTATCACTGCATAGCCAGTATGACACTCAGTATAGACCTGAGAGTAAATGAAGCCCATTATTTTCTGCAAAATAGCATAAGATAATAAATATAGCATTTTACTGGCATAGACTCAGACACACAGACAAATAGAACATAATAGGTACAGTTAGGAGCAAGAAACTCTGTTGTACTATTGCACAGGAGAATGATTATAGATAATGATAATATACTCTACTTTTCATGAAGTATAATAAATTATTCTGAAATTTTTTACCACAAAAAAAGATAATTCATGTTTGAGGAGGTCCTTGGCTCATTAGCAATGCAACTTTGAAGGATATATTCTCCTTCTTAATGTATCACATTCTACTCATAACATGGACTGCTTTGATCTATATATGCGCTCCTGCAATGAAGGGCTATTTTGCTATACATCTAAAAAATTTGGCCAATTGAGAATGGACTGAAATCTTTGAAAATATGAGCCACCAAATTATTTTTCTTTATAAGTTGATTATCACAGCATTTGTTTTTCCTACAAGCAAACTAATAAAGCTAACTTTAAGTTATAAGCATGCACATATGAACTGTTAGGTAATGATATAAGAAAATGTTTCTTTGTGGATGACCAGTTACTGAAAAGAAACTTAGCAACCATGCTGTCATTTGAAATTTATTATATAGTAGAAAAACACAATGAAAAGATATATAAGTAGAAACAAAATAATAATATAGTAAGAACCACATAGCCTATGTTTAGATTATATGTCAAACATTCTTGGAAAGAGTGGGTCTTGAGAATGAAGGGAGCTTACTTAGGAGAAGGATTTTTTGGAGGAAGTATTTCGCTATATAGAAAAGGAACATATTCTGTCCTATACATTAGAAGAATTCTGCCAACTTTAAATATTACAATTTCTCAAATACTGACCCATTTATACTTTTACTGTTGCTGAGGTTTTTTAATGAGAAGAAAATGCATGGTACATTTGTTTTCAACAATGAAGGTCAGACAAATGGGAAACAAAGTGTAAAACAATAAACATTAATTTATAAAGGGACTTAATTGACTGAATTCATCAAGAAATAATAAGTAGATATTTTACCTTTTCAATGTTTAATGAATATTCTATTTCTATGTGTTACCATATCAATAATGAATGTTTGTAGTAATTATTAAGCACTATATTTAAATGTCTACCATTTTATGAATATTGGATATCTTATTATGTATCATTGCTATTCATTACTGATTTAAATGCCATAAATTTACATATATTATGCCTTTACCTTATATAATTAAGTTTAGAAATAGGAAATTAGTTCTCTTAAATCGACTTCACAATTAACTAGCTCTTTATTCTCTCTATTAATCCACTCAATTATACCCTCACAGAAGATTAGGAGAAACAAACACAAGGTTAAATTATTTTGTTTAATTAAAAATATTACAGTTATTTATTTGTGTGGGGGTTGGTGGGAGTAGAAGTATATATTATACCACATAGGTAGAGGTAGGAAGGCAGCATGCAGGCATCAGGTCTCTTACTCTATCATGTCAGTCCCTGGAATCAGATGTGGGGCAAGTGGATAGTGCCACCAAACAGAATAACTGGTAAGATTGAATGAAGTCAGACCCCAGCAATCTCAGAACTGAGAATAATAGGAATATGGCAACTCCTCACTTAACTCTACACGTAACCACAACACCTCATTGAGAGGACCAAGGCAAACAGTCATATAGTATAAAATCCTAGAGTTCTCCATATTAATGAAGTATCTAGATAAGCCCGAGTATTCAGACAATGAGCTTCTCTTCCTGGGCATTCCTTCCTGCAAAATGTATATAATCCCTGGTTTACCCTGAGTAATGTGTATGCATTCACATTCACCATCAAATAAAGCAGTTTGAACTAGCAAGGACCATCTCTTCATCAAGGATTGCCTTGTAGGGAGGGGCTTTGTCATAAAGAGCCATGCCTAAATCTTCCAGAGTAGGCCTTCTCTCTTCCAGCCACTCCTTACTCTCAGCAGTCACTGGGAAACAAACCGGTTTCAGGATCCTGCTCTGAGCTCTGCTTTCTACTTCCTGCCTGGTACATGGGCATTCTGAGGAAAAACTTGGACCAGGAACCCACTTTCCTAACGCACAGCAGTACACCAGCTGTGCCTGGGTACACAGGAGACTGGGAACTGCAGCATTAGTCTCAGACTGTGCTTATTCCCTCGCTGGGATAATAACATGGACTGAGGACCACATTATAGACTGTATTCTGCCTCCTCAGAGCAGCATGCTAGCAGTACTCAGGCACCCCAGTGTTGAGGCAGCCACACAGCTCTGCAATTAGATTTAATGGGAAATATTTTTACTTGTTGGTTATCTTGCTGGTTCCACTTTTGTTTAACTTTTAAGACCATCAGATTTATTTTCTACTTTTCTACTAAATTGGAAGAATTTAAGTATCTAGACTGACAAGCATTCCATGTAGTGATGGGTAAACCAGAGTTTTGGAAATAAAAACATATATAATTTACCACAGGTTAAAATTGAATTTGTTTTAACAGAAGGCATCACTACTAAAAACAAGAGTTGCCCTAACAAAAAGAGCATATGTCATAAAGAATGACATTCTTGATCTTCTACTACTGCTGAAAAAACTGAGGTGAAAATGGAGTCCACTAACACAGAATAAGGGGAATCTCAGTGCCATTGACTAGAATATGTTTGAAAGAAGCTAACAAATAGAAAACAACAGTGTTTCCTTACCCATTAGATTTTAAATTAACTATAAGAAATGTCAGTAGAGATTAACAGATGAAAATAGAACTTTTTCATAAAAATGTTATCTATAATATATGTGGCCTGAAATCTTTGTCAATTCCCTCAAAATAACCTAGGAATATATCCAAGAGAATTGAAATAATAATTTTATTGGAAACACCATTATTAACAATGTCACAAAAGTAGAACTGGTCTAATTCTATTTAATGGGCTAAGGACAAAGAAAATATCACACACACACACACACACACACACACACACACACACGCACGCATGCACACACACACAAAGTAGAATATCACTCAGCAATTAAATGGGCATGAAATATTGATCCATGCTATAACATAGATAAGTCTTGAAAAGTCTCCTGAATGAAATAACCCATTCACAAAAGACTACATTTTTTGTTATTCCATTTATATGAAATACCAATAACATTAATATTTAGAGACAGAAAAATGGAGAAATATGTGGGTTAGGAAACAGAATTAAGGATACTTACAAATAAGGGTATGATTTCACTAAGCTATTATAAGTATGCTTTGGAATTAGATCATCATAATAATTTAATACCTGTTTAAAACATTCAAGGTCATAGGAATACTGAATTAAACCCCCAGAAATGATGAAGTTGTCTTAACAAAGCAGTTAATAAAACATTTTTTTAAAAATTGACTTCTGTTTTTAATTTTAAAAATAAGAGAGAATTGTAGACAATTTTGCAAAAGGCTTTGTTCTCATCTAGTGTGTCTTATAAAGTAGGATCTCTTAGAGGCTTGAGTGCCTCCTCATTCTTATTTAGGAGTCTTGAAAGCAGAAAAAATAACATCTTCATGCCTTTGTCACCTTTGCTCTCTGCACCATAAGGACTAGGTATTTATGTTACAGTCCCTAGTTATGTTACAGTCACTAACAACATGTAGGGCCCTATATAAGACTTAAAAGCAGAAGGTGAATGCATTTCCAGATTAACCAGCCAAATTATTGGGAGAAGTTATCAAAGTCAGAAGCCAGTGCTGAAATGGAGAAAGAAGCAGGGAGATTAGCTGAAGTGTGGCTTGCACTACCAGGTCCTCAATGGTCTCCTGGCTCTACTCCTTTGTTACTGCTCTAGGTGTTATCAGGCTATCTGTGTTATCAAGCTATTTTCACTCTGCCCTTGTGCAACTGCTTCCTCTCCTTCCAGTGAAATAGCTGGGGTATCAAGCCTCCACAGGACCAAGGGCCTCTGCTCCCACTGATGCCAGATAAGGCAATCCTCTGCTACATATGCAGCTGGAGCCATGAGTTCCTCCATGTGTATTCTATGCTTGGTTTAGTTTCTGGGAGCTCTGAGTTGTTGGTGTAGTTGATACTGTTGCTCTTCCTATGGGGTTGCAGCTTCTTTAGTCCTTTAACTCCCCCATTAAGATCCCAGGGCTCAGTCCAATGGTTGCCTGTATCTGCATCTGTATTTGTCAGCCTCTCAGGGAACAGCTATTATCAGGCTCCTTCCTGTCAGCAAGGGCTTCTTGGCATCAGCAATAGTGTCTGGGTTTGGTAGCTGCAGGTGGGATGGATCCCTAGGTAGGGCAGCCTCTGCAAAGCCACATGTATAAGAGACCATTATTGTGAATTATTTGCAACTGGAATATACATATTAATAATAATTTTGCCTCTTCTGAGCAATCGATATATCCTGGATAGTAATATACCAGTACTACCTTCAATGAAGACACACACTTGTAGGCTTATTATGAACCGTGCTCTCTTCTACAAGTCTCTATACTTTGAATTTCATCAGCATTATTTAGAAGCTCAGTGACTTCTGCAACATGAAGTCAATCTAAACAATCCAAGGGTGTGAAAAAGTACTTCTGGCTTTCACTGACAAAATATAATGAAATTCCAGAAGGGTACAAATCAAGTCTTCTACTGCAATATGCAATATTCTAACCACATCACAGTATTACAGAATGTTTTGTGGTCATATTCATAAGTGATTTAAGAAATCTCTCCCATTATTGCCTCTCACATACCAAATGAACACTTTTATGTATTCTAGGATTCTTTAGTTTTATGTAATCATCTCATATACACGATCTTATTCTCGAATCATGGACTGAATCATTCAGATAACTGATGTGGACCAGGGACCTATGTTCTTGACTGAATCATCCAGATAACTAACTGAACCTCAGTTGTCCTATTCCTAGATTACAGGGTTTTTTATGTCATAGTATACATACATGGAATTCTTATCTCATTACTTTACACCAAACTTTCAAAAGACTTCTCATGCGAAATAAGATACAATCTTTTATATAGCATGTAAAACATAATAACCTAGACATGAATTTCTCACCATCCATATTTATATAGAATCTTGCCAAAATCTCAGAGATTTCCAGATCATCTCTTATCATCTACTTATTTTTTGCTTCCTGTGCATGTAAAGCTCACTCATATCCTGAGGAGTTGGCATGCAAATCTTTCCTTTATCTCACTACAGGAATGGCTCATTAATACTATTCAAAATGACAGTTTGTATTTCTGGTCTCAGCTCTGTTTCCTGAGGTTTTTGGCTACATATCCTCCCATATTTAAATGCGCACATGAATGCACTACCCATGCTACCTCATTGTTCAGTCCTATTTTATTTTTCTTATGGGACTTATTATTATATAAAACAGATATATGTTCACTCAACTACACACAACAGCCAAATATATTTAAGATTATCATTTCTGTTCACAGGACTATTTTTAGTGCTTATAAATTTCCTAGACTATAATAGTTTTACAAAGAAAAAAATGTGGCAGATGAATGAATACATAAATAAATTTCTACATATATTGAAACAAAAGGCAAGATATCACTATCTCAAGAACTATGAAGAGAAATGCATTCTAGTTACTATATATAACTATTAATGTGATAAGAAAAAAGCATACATACAAGGAAAATTGAGCTATCATCACTTAAAAGTTGCAAGGGAGGGGAAATAGTATTCCTCAGCAATGTAGTTTTTGATGTGTTGCATTTTCCCATGTAAGTAACTTTCTACTCTTGATTCTTCAGTCGATACTAATTAAATGCAGTGTGTAACAAAGATATCAAAGTAGGAAAGGGAACTAGAAAACTTGTGAAGTAAAGGAAATATGGCAAGAAAGGCAAGAGAATAAAAGAATAAATGGTGTGGGGAAGCTGTGATCAAAGAACACATGCTCATATATATCAATTTACTATGTACATATAGTATGTGAATTCATTATTTAATTTTAAATAATCATTTCATGACTTGCTAATTAACTCTGAAAACTAAACAAAAATATGCAGTGATACAAGAATAAACATTTTTGAGCAGAGAAGCTACCTCAGTATAAGGGTTCTTCCCTAGCATGTTGGAGGTTTTATGCATAACAATAAGTATCATGAAAACTATATGTTCTTTGGATATATTCATGAAACATTCTCCAGTAAGTATAGACATTAGGTTAAATTACAAAGATTTAAACATATTTAAGAAGTCTTAAGTCATACTATGTATCATTTACAACCACAATTGAACATTGTAGAATAAACCACAATTGAACATTGTAGAATAGTAGAAACAATAACACAAGAAAATATGGAATATTCATTAGCATATAGAATTTAAACCACAGTCCTTCTTGTGTTTGCTTATTCTTTCATACAATACATCCCAAAGGCTGCTTCTCTTCTCTCCACTACTCACACCCCTACATACACAACACTTCTAGTCTCCCCCAGACCCATAGTTGCAGAGACCCACAGCCAAACATTAAGTGGAGTTTTGGGAACTCTGCAGAACTAGGGGAAGAAGGATTGTTGGAGACAGAGAAGTCAGACACTATATAAAAACAACCTACAGAATCAACTGAACAGTGCACAGTGGGGTTCACAAAGACAGAACTGACAATCAGTGAACCTGTATGGCTCTACAATAGGTCCTGTGTGTGTGTGTGTGTGTGTGTGTGTGTGTGTGTGTGTGTGTATTAGTTCTGCAGCTTGGGGTTTTTGTAGGACTCCTAACAGTGAGACTGCTGGTATCTCTGAAGTTTTGCATGCACATGGGACTCTTTTTATCCTATTGGCTTGCCTCATCTAGCCTTGATATGAGTGTTTGTACCAATTATTGAATCTTGTTATGCCATGATCAGTTGATTTCCCAGGAAGGCCTGCTCTTTTTTGAGGAGAAATGGAATGGCTAACCAATGTCTGCTCTAACTTGAAGGATATACCAGCAGAGAAAGCCTACACCAGATATTTCCTGGATGGTCAAGAATCAGAAGCTGAATGGCCCAAACAACTATGGTAGATCCAGACATACCTGGTCAAAAAGTCAATAAAAAGATTCCTAGTAATATTCTGATATACTCATAGATTGGTGCCTAGCTGAATTGTCATCATAGTGGTTCCTCTGACAGCTGATGATAGCAAACCATACATTCTTAAAAAGTTAATGTATTAAAAACAAACAAAGAAAAAAATTAAAGTTAAGTTAGAATATACTCAGAGTTGAATGAAAGTAAAAACATTTTATATCTTCTCAACCTTCCTAATGCTGCAACACTTTAGTAAAGTTCTTCATGGAATAGTGACCTTAAACCATAAAATTATTTTCATTGCTACTTCATAACTGTAATTTTGTTAATATTTTTAATTTTAATGTATATATCAGTATTTTCTAATGGTCTTAGGTGACAACTGTGTAAGGGTCATTTGACCACCAAAGTAGTTACAAACCATAGGTTTCACTACCCTAGAAAGATATGTTATTTAAATGTACTCAGGAAGAAATAGAAAATTGTAAAACACATTAAAATTAGAAATTTAATCAACTGTCTTTTTAAACAGTTTTTATTAGATATTTTCTTCATTTACATTTCAAATGCTATCCCAAAAGTCTCCTATACCCTTCCACCGCCCTGCTCCCCAACCCACCCACTCCTGCTTCCTGGCCCTGGCATTCCCCTGTACTTGGGCAGATGATCTTCGCAAGACCAAGGGCCTCTCCTCCCTTTGATGGCAAACTAGGAAATCTTCTGCTACATATGCAGCTAGAGACACGAGCTCTGGGGTACTGGTTAGTTCATATTGCTGTTTCTCCTATAGGGTTGCTGACCGAAAACTCTGTGGCAAACAAGAGGAACTTGGTAGCAACATGACTTTTACAGTGTAACATCATGATTTGTATAGTGTTACTTAAAGTTCTTTAAGACTACAAAGTAAGAGAAAATTTATTCTCTCTCACTACCTTGGGTTCTTGTGGTTCATATATGCACATGTAGCTTGGCATGTATTTGTATTTATGGAGTTCACATATACATATAATTTAATACAGATAAGTGATTTAAGTGATTAAAAGAAATAAGGGAATGGACAGTGTAATGTGATATATGTTAATAAGTAGTATGAAGAAGGAATAGGCCTTGGTTTTTATGGGGTTGGAAAGGATAAAGTCTCTCTGACAAAATAAAATACACGATAAATCCAAACATCCTCATAGATTAATATATTCATATCTCTAAGGGGAATGAATCATGCTGAATGTAAGTGTTCTGCAAGGGCTCTGAGAAAGAAAATCATTGGGCATATTTGAATAATAGCAAAAAAAAAGCTGTTTAATTTTAGCATTTGTAAGCTGAAAATAAAAGCAGTGATGGAAGATAAGGTGAGAAAGTTCAGTAGAACTGTTTACATTCAACTCTAATCCATTTTCTTCAGAGGTATGAAAGCATTGATCTATGTGGTCTATGCAACTTTGTCTATGGACAAGACATGGTAATAGCACACATAAACTTGCAACAGCTGTGATTGCCTGCCTAGGGCCTACACAACACTAAACCCATAAAAATTCAGCCACAGATGAAGAAGGGATTCACTGCTATCCAAATTACCCAGGGGAGTTAACAACATTCTAAACCTTCTGGATGAGAGAAAATTGTTGCCCTCAGTGATGTAGCCACACATTTCAGGGAATAGATTAACACTTATGCCACATGAGTTCCCCTAGTTCAGTGGTTCACAAAGGAAAAAAAAAGACAAAAGCAAAACAGAAGACATCAAAGTTCGCCTGGTAGCTTTGGGACAAGCTCATGGGGATTGATAAGGCTGGAAGGAACGAAGACGAATGATGAGAGTGAACCAAATACATTATATATATATATATATATATATATATATATATATATATGTATAAATTTGTAAAAGAATAAAATAATAGTTAAGGTGTATCATGGACTATTGCTTGGTTTAGAGGAATGACAATGTCTTCTCTGTAAATTAAAAAGAGAAGAGAATCCAATGAGATAGTTACTACTTATTTTCATCAGGGACTTTGAGAAGACTATTATTGGTGATATATATATATATATATATATATATATATATATATATATATATGAATCTAGATACATTTTGAATATTCAGGTTTCCAGTCTCACTACTGGATTGATTGTGGTGTAATAAAGAAGTAATGGAGTCAAGAATGGCCCTGATGCATTTTATAAAAATAACTAAAAAAATTGGAATTGGAATTGGAATTTAATGACATAGTCTATCTCCAAAATGAACCCTGCAATTACTGATAGCCTATTTTCCTGTGATTTCTGCCACTTATTTTCATAAATTATGACTTGGATTCTAATAACACTGTTTTGTCTTGCTGATGATGAATAAGCTATTATCTATTCCCCATCACTGAGGAAAAACTTTGACTATCTTTACCATGTTTGGATATGATGTTGACACTTCAGAAAACCCTGGGTCCATCATAATATTATCATAATGATTAAAAACATACTTGCTGTAATAGCAGGTCTACATGTACCCAGATTATAGAAGAAAACAGGTGATACCTAGAAGTCTCCCTTATCACTGAAATGCAATGTTGGCAGCATGCATACTACACCTTCTTTAACTTAGTCATTCATAAAAATTGAGGTACTATATATTTAAGGGGGATGGTCATTTTATTCTGTAATTGGACACTGAGTTTATTTTTTTTCTTTGACTCTGAACTGTTTGATTAATATAAGACATTGTTCAATGGGAAAATAATCTATAAATATGATAACAATAGGTTTAGGAAAAGAACTGGAGTTTTGATCTGTATGAATTTCATTGGAGATAGCAATTGGATATCTACTTAGAGATGCAGAGTAGACAGTTATGTGTGAGAGCATGGAATTATATAAAAAAGTGATATATATATATATATATATATATATATATTCTACATACATAAGTTCATAGATGTAATTCCATTACCTAGCTTTAAGTAGAGCTAGAAGAATGCATAAGTTCAAAAACTGCATTAATATTTTCATCATTTGGAGTACTTTCAGTTAAACAGATAAGATTTAAAATCATTGGTAATTAAAGTAGGAAAAATAGACAAGATGAAGACATTCCAAAAGCTAAGATCATTTGAGTGTAGAAATGGAAAGCAATGCATAAAAAGAGCAAACTGGGTCTGGACATCAATTCTGCTAGTATATACAAATCTACACTTTTTGAAAACTAGAATATTTTATTCATGACTGCAAAGGTATCAGGTAGAAATTTTTTTCTATGATGAGTTAATCTTAAAGTCATATTGTTATGACCAAAAAGAACCCAAGAGAACATGAGTTTATATCATGTCAGTAGAATCATCTTTAGCGCTACAGTGGAACTTTTTTCACTGATACTTCCTGGACCCACAGCTTTGCAGCTGACCTGCTGTCTTCATGATTTCTTATTATTTAGAGCCATAATAAGCCTCCTTACCCAGCTAATGGCTTTTGCTTCAAACTGAGGAGATAACTTAGTAAAATGCCTTCCTTGCATGCATAAATATCTAAGTTAAAAACAAAAACAAAAACAAAAACCAAGCTGGGTGTACTGACCTTTAATTGTAATCACAGCACAGAGGAGATAGAAATAGGCTGTATTAGCTATTTCTCTGTTGTGATAAAAAGATATTCCCAGAAACTATAAGAAGTGCATGCTTACAAGAGCCTGATATAGCTGTCTCCTGAGAGGCTCTGCCAGAGCCTGCCAAATACAGAGGTGGATGCTCACAGACAACCATTGGACTGAGCACAGGGACCCAACAGATGAATTAGGGGAAAGACTGAAGGAGCTGAAGTGGTTTGCAACCCCATAGGAAGATCAACAATATTAACCAACTGGAGTCCCCAGGGATTAAACAACCAACTAAGGAGTAAACATGAAGGGACCCATGGCTCCAGCCATATATGCAGCAGAGGATGGCCTTGTAGCTCATCAATGAGACGAGAGGCCCTTTGTCCTGTGAGGACTTGGTGCCTAGGTAGGGAGGCAGGAGAGGGTGGGTGGGTAGGGGCACACCCTCATAGAAGCAGGAGGAGGGAGATGGGATAGAGGATTTCTGGGGGAGGGGGAAATCGGTAAAGGGGATAACATTTGAAATGTAAATAAATAAAATATCCAATAAAAATAAATTTGAAAAAAGAGAGAAACTTGGGGGGAGCACAGGCTGCTACAACAACCTCCGACACATAGACTTGGCCTGCCCGGGGGCAGGTTGGGGGAGGGGGCTTATGAGCTCACAGTTGGCTCAGAGTAGCAACCACGGAAAGGAGGGAGAATGGCGACCTGGACACAGACGAGGCAGTGGTGCCCTTGTAGGACTCAGAACTAGCCCTGGCTGGCATCAACATGTATCTCAACAACCTCTTCAGGGAGTAGAGTCATCTTTTCAAACAATGAAGAAATCACAGTCCATTAATGAGTTTTGGAGCCAGTTTCATCAGCTTTTTAAACGCCATGACATTTGAGAAGGAGAAAATGCAGTAGGCCTGCTATAATTTAAAGACTATGGAGAGCTGTGTGAGAGTGAAGAGGGTGGAGTAATTGAAACAATTAAGAATAAAATTAAGAAGAACTTTGATGTCCAGAATCCACCCCCTCCATGGTCGATCGACTTCAGAGGCAAATCATTATTGCTGACTGCCATGTTTACTTACTTGACTGTGCTTTCCTTTGTGAAACAAGAGTTGTTGGCCTACATAAAAGGTGGGTGGATCCTTAGGAAACCCTAGAAGATTTACAATAAATGTTATGTAGACATCAAAGCCCTTCAGGAGCAGTATCAGAAGAAGGTGACAGAAGAACCCTTGTCTTCTGATGCTGCCAATGATAACCATATTGTGGCAGTGGTGGTGGCTGAGGAGTCCCTAAGCAGACTGAAAGCTGCTGTGAGCTTTGGATATGGCCTTTTTCACTTTCGTATAGCCGTGGTCCCCCCAAACCTTCTCAAAATCATCAACCTCCTGGGGTTTCTTGGAGACTGCCTACAGGGCCTTTCTTCAATGAAGTATGCAAGCGAACGTAAGGACATGAAGGCCCCTTTCGCTACATTAGCCCTCCTGTGGTAACTTACTGTGGTCTGCCCATTGTTTGCCTTGGACAGCAATGATAACAAAGGGGGCCTGGATGAAGCTAAAGCAATTCTTCTCAGAAAGGTGTCTGCTTAACCAAACTCTTCCCTCTTCATGTTCTTCAAGGGACTGATCCAGCAGTTAGAGTGTCAAATCAACAGTGCCTTGACTTCCATTCTGCTCTGGAGCTGCCTGTAGACCAGAGGAAGATGCAGCATGTCTGTCTGTATAAAATCGGCTGGCACAGCATGACTGAACTCAACTTCAAGGGTGCATTTTTTACTTTGAGAGACTGAAGAATGAGTCCAGGTGGTCCCAGTGCTACTATGCATATCTGACTGCAGTTTGTCAGGGAATCACTGGTGATGTGGATGGGGCACAGCTCATTTTTAAAGAAGTCCAGAAACTGATTAAAAGGAAAAACAACCAGATTGAACAGTTCTCTGTGAAAAAGGCTGAGCGAGTTCAGAAACAAACCCCAACCAGGGCACTGTGTGTGTTGGCCTCCATTGAAGTTCTGTACTTGTGGAAAGTCCTTCACAACTGCTCTTTCCCTAACCTGCAGAGGATAAGTCAAGATTGCCATGAAGTGGATCATTCATCTGTCATTTTATTGAAGCATTTCCTCCTTGAAGCTATACACAAATGTCTGGGAAATTCGCAATCTAGATGCTGTTCAGTTCTTCCAGTGAGCTGCTAAAGATGAGCCCTGTCAGCAGATGTACTGGCTGGTTTTATGTGCCAAGTTGACACAGGCTGGGGTTATCACAGAGAAAGGAGCTTCACTTGGGGAAGTACCTCCATGAGATCCAGCTGTGGGGTATTTTCTCAATTAGTTATCAAGGGGGAAAGGCCCCTTGTGGGTGGGACTATCTCTGAGCTGGCAGTCTTGGGTTTTATAAGAGAGCAGGCTGAGCAAGCCAGCAGAAGCAAGTCAATAAAGAACATCCCTCCATGGCTTCTGCATCAGCTCCTGCTTCCTGACCTGTTTGAGTTCCAGTCCTGACTTCCTTTGGTGATCAACAGCAATGTGGAAGAGTAAGCTGAATAAACTTTCCTCCCCAAGTGCTTCTGGTCATGATGTTTGTGCAGGAATAGTAACCCTTACTTAAGACAGCAGAATAACTTGTATGTCCAGCCATATGCATGCTAGGAGCTTAGCTGCCTCCTACTAGATAGAGCAGAGACTGTAGGAAGAGGCAGAACTCTATTCTTTCAGGTAAAGGAGAATTTTTCTGGCTATGACTTTGAAAACATATTGCATGTTATCATCCATGCTGCTCTGGCCTCCCTCAGGGAACTTGTCCTTCAGTGATAAACTCCAAAAGGCCCCTTCGTTCCCTCCACCCAAAGTCAGCACTATGAAAGCTGAGGAGAAAACTCTTTTGAAGATCAGCTTTTCTTTTGGAGACCACCTGTGTCAGGGATGGGTTTCCTGGTGTCTCTGACATACTAAAGATTCCTCTTTTAAACATGTAGCTATGGAGTAATAAAGATGTCTGTAATGATAATAGTAACAGACCTGGGAGAGGGTTAAGTGACCTTGTTCAAACATTTTAGTTTTGTGACTTATTATTTGTCTTAGTCAGGGTTTCTATTCCTGCACAAACATCACGACCAAGAAGCAAGTTGGGGAGGAAAGGGTTTATTTGGCTTACACTTCCATGCTGCTGTTCATCACCAAAGGAAGTCAGGACTGGAACTCAAGCAGGTCAGGAAGCAGGAGATGTGCAGAGGCCACGGAGGGATGTTCTTTACTGGCTTGCTCCTCTGGCTTGCTCAGCCTGCTCTCTTATAGAACCCAAGACTACCAGTCCAGAGATGGTCCCACCCACAAGGGGCCTTTCCCCCTTGATCACTAATTGAGAAAATGCCTTACAGTTGGATCTCATGGAGGCATTTCCTCAACTGAAGCTCCTTTCTCTGTGATAACTCCAGCTGTGTCAAGTTGACACAAAATTAGCCAGTACATTATTTTTAAATAGAATCAAACAAAATATTCAAAAAAGTAAGAGAATGTTTATTATATAGGTTTATGGTTCCATCTTGGAATCAAGGCATAGCAGTAGCAGTTAACACAGCAGGGGCAAGAAGCTGAAATTTCAAATTTTAGCCACAAGCAGGAAACAGGGTGAAATGGAAGTGGCTTGAGGAACACTCCGACCCTCCCCACCCCCAGGATGAACTTTCTCCAAATTCTATGGTGCTTCACCACATAAAACTCCTCAAATAGCACCACCAACTGGGTGTTCAAATACCTTAGCCTGTAGAAGACATTTCTCACTGAAACCAGAACAAAGGCATATCTCTTGGATTTGCTTTCCAGTCTTGCCTGGATAAACTCCAGGTTAGTCAAAGAACTGCTTATAAAATAAAGAAAGTAAATGATGTACAACAATGATACTCTAGTATTAAAACACACACATACACACAAACACACACACACACACACACACACACACACTTCTGATTTACTAAATAAACTTAATTCATAGTAATGATGACATACATATATAAAGCTTATAAGTTAGGTTCTAGTTTAGTCAATCTATGTCCATGTTAATTAACTCATTTAATCTCTAAACAGCCTATCTTACAATAAATACTGTCAGACTCAAACTTATGAAATTGCTGGTCTCTAATTATATTATACAAGTTGCTTAATCAACTGCCATATAATCTGTAAATTCAGTATCACTAAAACGCACTTTACTAAAACCATCCAGAAATTAAACTGAGAACAAAGAGGTTTGGTAGCATACGATGTAAAAATGTGACCACCATATACTTAGCTCCAGAGCTCAAATCCTTATAATTCTATTTTATCTCCTTTTTGTGTCACCATCTAAATCCAGAAGCTTTACTGTACTGTGACCCATCCCCTTCTATATTCATTACAATCTATTATTCTTAATCCTCAGGTTTCCTGGGCAAAAAGAAATGTCAAAATTTCAGGGCATGTTACTGGTGAAGACAAATGCCAAACAGTTACAGTTTAAATTTTGAAATACTTCTGGGGAAAAAAACTCACATCTAAATTACTGCAAAAATACTTCAAGGAAAATACATCTTCACAAATTTATTGTTTGTTCTCTTGGACATGAATACTTATTAGTGTTTAATATATCAATTTTTAGACTGGATAAAATTCCTATTTGATCTATTTTCTAGTCATGATTATTTTTGCCATATATATATATATATATATATATATATATATATATATATATATGAAACACTTCACTGCAAAACAGCTAGAAGTTATTATAAAAGTGACCTATATATTCATTGTATTGTTCTAAATTGATTTTTCAAACATATGCTTATAGCTAGATCATGCCTTTGCAAAGCAATGTGTATTCTTCACAAACTGTTTATGTTGTCACTTTCTATTTTGTGCTATAGGAAAAAGTAAAATTAGAGAAGCTGAATGCCAAATCAAACCTACTAAAATCTGATTAAAGAGTAACTGATTAATACAAACAAAAGTAACCCTGAAAACTCTACCAGAAAACCCCTACGACTGATAAACAACTTCAGTAATGTGGCTGGATATAAAATTACTCAAACAAATCAGTGGCCTTCCTATACTCAAAGAATAAACAGGCTGAAAAAGACATTAGGGAAACAACACCCTTCACAATAGTCACAAACAATATAAAGTATCTTGGTGTGAGTCTAACTAAATAAGAGAAAGATCTGTTTGACTAGAATTTCAAGTCTCTGAAGAAATAAATCATAGAAGACCTCAGATGATGGAAAGATTTCCCATGCTCATGGATTGGCAGGATTAATATAGTAAAAATGGCCATCTTGCCGAAAGCAATATACAAATTCAATGCAATCCCCATCAAAATTCCAACTCAGTTCTACATAGAGTTAGAAAGAGCAATTCTCAAATTCATCTGGAATAGCAAAAAACCCAGGGTAGCAAAAACTCTACTCAACAATAAAAGAACCTCTGGTGGAATCACCATGCCTGACCTCAAGCTGTACTACAGAGCAATTGTGATAAAAATTGCATGGTATTGGTACAGTGACAGGCAAGTAGATCAATGGAATAGAATTGAAGACCCAGAAAGGAACCAGCACACTTATGGTCACTTGATCTTTGACAAAGTAGCTAAAACCATCCAGTAGATAAAAGACAGTATTTTCAACAAGTGGTGCTTGTTCAACTGGCAATCAACATGTAGAAGAATGCAAATTGATCCATTCTTATTTCCCTGTAGAAAACTAAAGTCCAAGTGGATCAAGGGTCTTCATATAAAACCAGAGACTCTGAAACTTATAGAGGAAGGTGGGGAAAAGCCACTGATACATGGGCACAGGGGAAATTTTCCTGAACAGAATACCAATGGCTTATGCTCTGAGATCAAGAATCAACAAATAGAACCTAACCAGGGAGCACAAGTCCTTTCTGATTGGCACCAACACCTGGTCACATTGGGCTAGAGCTCTTCTGAAGGCCCTACGGTCCCCAGATGACTCTCTATGCTATCTTAGGATCACTGGTGAGTCAACACAATATCAGTTCCAATCCAATCAATCGCACCAGGCCTGAGCCAGCAGCAGGGAAGCAGAAAACCCACCTGACCAGGGGCATAAGTCCATTCCAGGCTGCACCAGCTCCTGGTCACTTTTGAGAAGAACTCTGCTGATAGCAGGACAGTCCCCAGAGGACTCTTCATGCGATCTTAGGATCACTGGTGATCAGAACACAACATGGGTCCCAATCCAATTGTGACTGGCCTGTGACAGCAGGAGCAAGGACACAGGAGCACTGCCTGACCAGCAGCTCTGGTTACTTCTGATCTGTGCTGGTATAGCTTGGATTTGAATACATCAAACAGCACTAAGGTCCCCAGAGGGGACACCACTTCCAGGCACTGTAACACGCCCAGGATCTTAGGATTCCAGGATCCCAGGATAACAGGAGCATGGTCATACCAGGATCAAAGGGTCTCAGAGGAAGCTTCACTGCCAAGACCTCTGACACACACAGAATCTCAGGTTCACAGGAGCCCAGAATCACAGGATCACAAAGAAAGATGGACTTTGAGGATTCCTGAATCAACCAAGATTATAGGAAGGACAGGCTCCAATCAAATATATTGAGGGCAACAAGAACTTGACATAATCAGATGGCAGGAGGAAAGCATAAGAACAGAAGCAACAGAAAACAAGGATATTTGGCAACATCAGAACCAAACTTTCCTACCGAAGCAAGTCCTGGATACACCATCACACCAGAAAGGCAAGACAGGGATCTAAAGTCACTTCTCATGATGATTATGGAGGACTTTAAGAAGGAAATACAGGAAAACACAGGTAAAGAGCTAGAAGCCCTTAAAGAGGAAACACAAAAATCCCTTAAAGAGTTACAGGAAAAAACTAACAAACAGGTAGAAGAATTGAAAAAACCATCCAGGATCTAAAACTGGAAGTAGAAAAAAATTCAGAAAACCCAAAGGGAGACAACTCTGGATCTAGAATCCCTAGGAAAGGAAACAGGAACCATAGATGCAAGCATCAGCAACAGAATACAAGAGGTGAAAGAGAGAATCTCAGGTACAGAAGATTCCATAGATAACATGGAAACAAAAATCAAAGAAAATGCAAAATGCAAAAAGATCCTAACTCAAAACATCCAGCAAATCCAGGACACAATGAGAAGACCAAACTAAGTATAATAGCTATAGTTGAGAAAGTAGATTTTCAACTTAAAGAGCCAGTCAATATCTCCAACAAAATTATGGAACAAAACTTGCTAACATAAAGAAAGAGATGCCCATGAACATACAAGAAGCCTACAGAACTCCAAATAGACTGGACCAGAAAAGTCATTCCTCCAAACATGTTAATCAGAACAACAAATGCACTAAATAAGGATAGAATATTAAAAGCAGTAAGGGGAATATGTCAAGTAACTTATAAAGGCAGACCTATTATAATTACACCACACTTCTCACCAGAGACCATGAAAGCTAGAAGATCCTGGAAAGATGTTATACAGAACCTACGAGAACACAAATGCCAGCCCTGGCTACTGTACCCAGCAAAACTCTCAATTACCATAGATGGAGAAACCAAGGTATTCCATGACAAAACCAAATTCACACAATATCTTTCCATGAATCCAGCCCTTCAAAGGATAATAAAGGGAAAACTCCAACACAAGGAGGGAAATGATGGCCTAGAAAAAACAAGAAAGTAGTCCTTCAACAAACCTAAATGCAGATAGCCCCAAGAACAGAATTCCAAATCTAACAACAAAAATAACAGGAAGTAACAATTACTTTTCCTTAATATCTATTAATATCAATGGACTCAATTCCCCAATAAAATGAAATAGACTAACAGACTGTTTCATAAATAGGACCCAACATTGTGCTGCATACAGGAAACCCACCTCACCAACAAAGACAGACACTACCTCAGGGTAAAAGGATGGAAAACAATTTTCCAAACAAATGGTCCAAAGAAACAAGCTGGAGTAGCCATTCTAATATCGAATAAAATTGACTTCCAACCCAAAGTTATCAAAAAAGGAGGGGAACTTCATACTCATCAAAGGTAAAATCTTCCAAGATGAACTCTCAATTCTGAATATCTATGCTCCAAATGGAAAGGAATCCACATTTATCAAGGAAACTTTAGTAAAGTTCAAAGCACACATTGCACCTCACACAATAATAGTGGGAGACTTCAACACCCCACTCTCATCATTGGACAAAACCTGGAAACAAACTAAATAGATACACATTGAAACTAAGAGTAGTTATGAAACAAATGGATTTAACAGATAACTACAGAACATTTTATCCTAAAACAAAAGGATATACCTTCTTCTCAGCACCTCATAGTACCTTCTCTAAAATTGACCATATAATTGGTCACAAAACAGGCCTCAACAGATACAAAATTACTGAAATTATCCCATACATCCTACCAGATCACCAAGGACTAAGGCTGATCTTCAATAACAACATTAATAATAGAAAGCCAACATTCAAGTGGAAGCTGAATAACACTGTATTCAATGATACATTGTTCAAGGAAGAAATAAAGAGATTAAAGACTTTTTAGAGTTTAATGAAAATGAAGCCACAACATACCCAAACTTATGGGACACAATGAAAGCAGTCCTAAGAGGAAAATTCATAGCCCTGAGTGCCTCCAAAAAGAAACTAGAGAGAGCATACACTAACAGTTTGACAGCACAACTAGAAGAAAATTCACACATGAAAGGAAGAAAATTCACCCAAAGTTAAATCAGGATCAGATTAATGATCTAAACAGTACCATATCCCCGAAAGAAATAGAAGCAGTCATTAATAGTCCCCCAGCCAAAAAAAGCGCAGGACCAGATTGGTTTAGTGCAGACTTCTATCAGACCTTCTAAGAAGACCTAATTCTAATTCTCCTCAAACTATTCCGCAAAATAGATACGAAAGGTACTTTACCCTATTCATTCTATGAAGCCACAATTACTCTGATACCTAAACCACATAAAGACCCCAACAAAGAATAAGAATTTCAGACCAATTTCCCTTATGAATATAGATACAAAAATACTCAATAAAATCCTCCCAAACTCAATCCAAGAACACATAACAAAAATCATCCATCATGATCAAGTAGGCTTCATTCCAGGGATGCAGGAATGGTTTAATATTAGGAAATCCATCAACATAAGCCACTATATAAACAAACTCAAAGACAAAAACAACGTGATCATGTCATTAGATGCTGAGAAATCATTTGACAAAATCCAACACTCATTCATGGTAAAAGTCTTGGAAAGATCAGGAATTCAAGGCCCATACATAAACATAATAAAATCAATCCACAGCAAACGAGTAGCCAACATCAAACTAACTGGAGAGAAACTTGAAGCAATCCCACTAAAAATCAGGGACTAGAAAAGGCTACCCACTTCCTCCCTACCTATTCAATATAGTACTTGAAGTCCTAGCCAGAGCAATTCAACAACAAAAGAAGAACAAGGGGATAGAAATTGGAAAGGCAGAAGTCAAGATATCACTCTTTGCAGACAATATGATAGTATATATAAGTGACCCTAAAAATCTCACCAGAGAACTCCTAAACTTGATAAACAGCTTCATTGCAGTACCTGGATATAAAATTAACTCAAACAAATCAATGGCCTTTCTCTACACAAAGGATAAACAGCCTGAGAAAGAAATTGGAGAAACAACACCTTTCACAATAGTCACAGATAATATAAAATACCTTGGTGTGACTCAAACTAGGGAAGTGAAAGATCTCTATGATAAGAACTTAATGTCTCTTAAGAAAGAAATCGAAGAAGATCTTAGAAGATGGAAAGATCTCCAATGCTCATGAAATGGCAGGATTAATATAGTAAAAATGAATATCCTGCCCAAAGCAATCTACAGATTCAATGCAATGCCCATCAACATTCAAACTCAATTCTTCACAGAGTTAGAAAGGGCAATTTGCAAATTCATCTGGAATAACAAAAAGACCTAGGATAGCAAAAACTATTCTAAACAATAAAAGAACCTCTGGGGAAATCACCATGCCTGACCTCAAGCTGTACTACAGAGCAATTGTGATAAAAAACTACATGGTACTGGTACAGCAACAGACAGGTCAAAAATGGAATAGAATTGAAGACCCAGAAATGAATCCACACACCTATGGTCAGTTGATCTTTGACAAATGAGCGAAATATGTTCCACTGTGTTCATAGCAGCCTTATTTATAATAGCCAGAAGCTGGAAAGAACCCAGATGTCCTTCAAAAGAGGAATGGATACAGTAATCATGGTACATTTACACAATGGAGTACTACTCACCTACTAAAAACAATGAATTTATGAAATTCTTAGACAAAGGGATGGGTCTGGAGGATATCATCCTTAGTGAGGTAACCCAATAACAAAAAACTCACATGATATGCACTCACTGATATGTGGATATTTTGCTGATATGACCCTGATATAGCTGTCTCTTGTGTGACTATGCCAGTGCCTAGCAAACATAAGAGTGGATGCTCACAGTCAGCTATTGGAGGGAACACAGGGCCCCCAATGGAGGAGCTAGAGAAAGTATCCAAGGAGTTGAAGGGGACTGCAACCCTATAAGTGGAACAGCAATATGAACTAACCAGTACCACCTGAGCTCGTGTCTCTAGCTGCATATGTAGCAGTAGATGGCCTAATTGGCCATCATTGGGAGAAGAAGCCCTTGGTCTTGCAAAGATTATATGCTCCAATACAGGGGAATGCTAGGGCTAGGAAGTGGGAGTGGATGGATTGGGGAGCAGGGTGTGTAGGGTATAAGAGACATTCAGGATAGCATTTGAAATGTATATGAAGAAAATATCTAATAAAAAATGTTTAAATTTTAGAAAAGGAAAGAAAATTGGACATAGTACTTCCAGAAGATCCAGCAAAACCTCTCCTAGGCAAATACCCAGAAGATGTTCCAACTGGTAAGAAGGACACATGCTCCACTATCTTCATAGCAGCCTTATTTATAATAGCCAGATGCTGGAAAGATCCCAGATGTCCCTCAACAGAAGAATGGATACAGAAAATGTGGTACATTTACACAATTGAGTACTACTCAGTCATTAAAAAAGGACTTCATGAAATTTTTTAGCAAATGGATGGAACTAGAAAATATTATCCTGAGTGAGGTAATCCAATCACAAAAGAACACACATGGTATGCACTCACTGATAAGTGGATATTAGCCCAAAAGTTTGGAATATCCAAGATTCAATTCACAGACCATATGAAGCCTAAGAAGAAGCAAAACTAAAATGCGGATGCTTCAGTGCTTTTTGGAAGGGTGAACAAAATATTCACAGGAGAAAATATGGAGACAATGTTGGAGCAGGGAAAGTCCATCTAGAGACTGCCCCATCTGGGGATCCATCCCATATACAGTCCCCAAACCCAGACACTATTGTGGATGGCGGGAAGTGCTTGCTTACAGAAGCCAGATACGACTGTGTCCTGAGAGGCTCCACCAGTGCCTAAGAAATACAGAGGAGGAAGCTTGCAGCCAACCATTAGACAGGTCCCCGATGAAGGAGATGGAGAAGAGATTGAAGGAGCAGAGAGGTTTTTCAGCCCCACCGAGGGAGCAACAATGTCAACTGGCCAGAACCCTGGAGCTCCTGGGGACTGGAGCACCATCCAAAGAATACACATAGAGTGACCCATGGTGCTGTCTACATATGTGGCAAAAGATGGCCTTGTTGGACATCAGTGGTAGGAGAGACCCTCGGGCCTGAGGGTGTTCAATGCCCCAGTGTAAGGGAATGCCAGGTTTGTAGGATGCAAGTGGGTTGGTGGGGGAACACCCTCATAGAGGCAGGGGCATGGGGAATGGGATAGGGGGTTTCAGAAGGGGAGACCTGGAAAGGGGAGAATATTTGAAATGTAAATAATGAAAATATCCAAGGGAACAAAAAGCAACTATAAATAAAAAAAAAAAAGGAGTTCAAAAGAATAGAAAAAAAGCTGAAAAAAAAATCATAGGTCATGAAAAACAAGAAATAAAAGTGTTTCTAATTAAAACAAAACACACATCACCCTCAGCAATTCAGATAATATATGCTTTCTTTCTGAATCTATCAGTGCAAATCTTTGTAATATAGATGCCACCCTTTCATTCTGATCTACTCATTTCTTTAGTGTATACTTATTCATGAAACATATTAACATCTAAAGAAGTGTATTTCACCTTCTTCTAAGACATCAATTCTTGGACAACAAATATTTCTGTCAAACTCTTTAGTCTTAGCACAGTTAAAATGCTGGATAGAAAGATGGCTTAGTATATGCTTTATTCTTTTGTAGAAATGGGATCCATAAAACAGAAGGAAATGTGGAAAATAGAACTCATTGTATATTTTTAATTCTTATCATTTTTACATAGTAGATTTTGAAGAGGGAGGAAATTGTAGTATTACATTGATGCATATTATGCAAACATGGTGTTATTATTTACTATTATTATTATTATATTCACAAAGTACTTTATTAAATTATCTCTCGTCATATGGAAAACTTAAAATACTTCCAATTGTGACCCAAAAAGCATATTTATACCAAAACCTTTTAGAGAAGAATTAAGAAAATGTACTGATTTTCCTTGGTAGTTACTGAATAGCCTGAAGGCCTGGCCACAAGCCTTCTTTCCTGGGATGCATTAATATTAAAACCATTTAATTTTGGCATAACCATGATATTGTCACACATAGTATATAATGTAATCTTGACCACCAGCAAAGACTAATGACATTCTTCAGTAAGGCCTCAATTACTGGATATATCTATCTGTTGCAGTGAACCAATTGTCTCAAAAAAAACAAACAAAAAAAATTATACACTATTAAAGTGAAAGAGAAACATGAAACAAAACTAAGAATCTGAAAAATACAATATTCCTTTCTTAACATTCCTAATGTCACAGTAGATTTCTGTAGAAAGGAAACTATAAGGTTGTCTTGCATGTGAGATCGCTAGTATGGAGGAAATGATATCAATTTGATATTGATAATTGTTAACAAACAACCGTGTAGACTTATATGAAATTCATCTTTCTCAAATGTAAATAAAATGAGCAATATAAAATATTAGAATTTCATAGTCATCAAAACTGATGATTTGTGTTTGTACACAGGTCTTCCCTTAATTCTGAGAGAGTTGTGTGTTGTATAGCCATTTCCTCTGACATTGAAAAATTCCATCCTGTCGAGAAGCTCTTTAGGTCAGCCTCTACAAACCAAAATAATTTCAGAAAGCCCTTAAAACTGATCAAATTCACTAGGTCTCTTCATCCTCAAGAGCAAAGAAGCAGTAAATATGGAGGAAAGATACTCTCAGACAAATTGTTCCACCTAGTGGAGAGTCTTTGCATCTTTGTAGGAAAGAATTGTGACATATACCACCAGAAAAAATGAAAACAAACACCAGGGCTGGAATTATTGTTTTTATAGAAAATATTTTTTTCAGAATAACAATAGAAAGAATAAGTGGCTGTACACGATAGGGTAAAAGAAAGCATAGTTGAGCATTCTGTTAGCTATAAGTTGGGTCTAACTACTCCCTGGACTTGTCTTTCTTCATATATAATACACAACCCAAACAATTGCCATATTTACCTCCTAGGATTTCTATGAAGCTGAAATGCCATACCATTGATAGACATTTTTAACAGAGTAAATTTTATTTCTCATTAGAATAGTGAAGCACGCCTTTAATCCCAGCACTTGGGAGGCACAGAGGCAAGCAAATTTCTGAGTTCGAGGCCAGCTTGGTCTACAGAGTGAGTTCCAGGACAGCCAGGACTATACAGAGAAACCCTGTCTCAAAAAAAAAAAAAATACTGAATACCTTTAAGAATCATAAACCATTAAACAAGTGTAGACTTCAAAATTAATGGCAAGCCTGTCTTAGTTGTTCTGAGTCTAGAGTATTGCAAAGATGATTAAATACCTAGTCTAGGGTTTTCATCAACTCATAACAATGACTTTTGATGGGTAAGGGAGAATCATCGAGGGCCTGGTGAAACCTAGCAGGCCTGGGCTCGGCAAACATGGCTGTTGAGGAATTAAAAACCAGCAACTTGGCAGCTCTGCCTAGAGCACAGACATGCCCTTGGTATATATCTTTAATGACAAACAATATAGGTAAGGCTACTTTGTAAAAGGAAGCAACCATGTGTGAAAATGTTGTCTAACAGAGGGGCAAACAAATGACTAATCAGAGAAAGATTTGACAGAATGAGTCAGAGATAGATTATACACAGCTCTCAGGAGAACAGACAGGGAATGGAGAATGGAGACGTTTTAAGATAAGTGCAGGGAGAAAGAGTCAGCCAGTTCTGGTCAGTCAGTTGAATTCAGTTCAGTCAGTCAGCAGGAGAGGCAGTGCAGTAGACTTAACTTGAGCTGAGCTGAGCTGAGCTGAGCTGAGCCGAGCTGAGTTCAGTTCAGTTCAGTTCAGTTCAGCTCAGTTCAGCTCAGTTCAGCCCAGTTCAGCTCAGTTCGGTTCAGTTCAGTTCAGTTCAACTGCCTCTACTGAGGCAGTTGAAGTCAGAGACTAGGAAGAAGCCAGAAGATGAGAAAAATTGCCTGAATTAGTCTGAGGTCAAGCAGAGCAATTCAGTGAGAAACTGAGGGAAAACAGATTGAAGTCAGCTTGGAGAGGAGTTTTGAGCCAGAACAGCTGAGTTCAGCCTTCCAGCCAGAGTTCAGAAAAACTAGAAAGTGTGAGCTTATTCAATATCAAGCCTCCTAGAATACACCTAGTGAATAAAAGATACATTTATGCATGACACTGGTGGGTCTTGCCCTTCCCCCTTCCCTCTTCCCTCTCCCTTATAAACCACAGATTACATTCCTAAAGCTAGCTATCAAGGTTGGTTCCTTTATGTGGACATTTTCTTATGCCAGACTCATTCATCATTCCTGAGGATGACTACCAAAATTCATCAATCGAAAGCCCCCTTTAATTCACCTAATTAACATGTCCAATCAAAATATACTACTGCATCCTAGCCCAGTCTAACATAGACATCCTTTTTTCTTCCTAAAAATTAAGTCTACAAGGTCATTGGCTGGTGTTTTTCTACCTGAGTCAGAATGCAGCCACTTTAATTTTTTTTATTGTTAATAAAGGATTTCTCTATAAAAACAGGTGTTTGCACATGGTTTGTGCCTAATCTGGATCAGAAGGGAGCTCCCATCTGTGAAGGGTCTTCATTACCTGGGGCTGGCATTTGTTGAGTGTCTCCTGTGGACCAATTGACAGTGCTTAAGAGGGATGCAGGGGTGGTTAACAGCTTTATGGTCTTGTCATTACTCACCTAGAAATGTTCTCAACTGCATAAAAGAGGTCAAATAAGACTTGGCAAATAAGAGGAATGGTAGGTAGATTTGAGCTACAAAAAATAGTCACTTTCTATTTTTAAATTGATATTATGTTTGAGAAAACACAAGTTCCTCTTTTGTTTTTGCAAACAACCAGCTTGTTCCTGCCAAGGTTGAAATCTGAGCTTAAGTAATACAAGAATAAAAACAGTAAAATAGATGCTTTGTGAACCATTTCAGTTTCCTGAGGAAGGAAGCATTAGGCTAGTAAAAAACTATTTTAAAGAAAGCAACCACAGGTAAAAATAAGTTCTCAATACTGAATTTTCTTCTTTCATTATGGTTATGGATAAAACCATTCAATAATTTTTAAAACTAAACCACAGAAAATTTTGATGCTATAATATGTTAGTTGACTTCATAAATTTTCCAAATTCAGATATATCTCAGCATTTGTTATAGTGTCTCTTTTATTCACAGGACTTTATACTTGTCTTTTCAGATAAATTGCAAATTATTAAGGTCAAGAATCACATCAAAAAGGAATCTAGGGCAAATCAACACAAACTGATGTATCATTCTATTAGTCTGACTAGTATATAGCAAAATCAGAATTTAATATAAAGAGCCAATAGAAAGAAATGAAGGCATCAACAGAGTGCTACTTAATCCTTCTTTTGTATCAGCAACTAATATGCATACCAAACACAATCCCTGCTCTTGACAATATTATTTGTATTCATTTGTTTATTTCCTATACATGTGTGCCAGGAACTCATGTAGAAGTCAGAGGAGAATTTGATGGAGCTTGTTCTTTTGTTCCCCAGTGTGTGGACAGCAAAGAGTGAACAAAAGTTGTCAACTTAGCAGCAGTTGCTTTTATGATCTGGGACATCTTGCTGGACTATTCTGTTGCTTTATAGCATTCAGTGTAGAGTATGAATTAAATGAAATTTTATGGTAATGATCATTATGTTAAAGACTAGGAAGAAATCCATTTCACTATATAGATTTTAAGGAAAAAAAAAAACAAAAACAAAAAACAAAAAAACAAAAAACCTTCACCCAACCACAAGGGTAATGGAATTCTTCACAGTGATATTTTCCTTTCATATAAAATTTGATAAGAATGAAGATCAGGAGTTCCAGGTCCATAAGCAGACATAATAAAAGCAATATACAGCAAACCAACTATCAATAGCAAATTAAGTGGAGAGCTACTTGAAGCAATACTACTAAAATCAGGAACAAGACAAGGCTGCCCACTGTCTCTCTATTCAATATAGTACTCGAAATTCTTTCTAGAGCAATAAGATAACAATAGGAGATCAAGGGGATACAAATTGCAAAAGAAGTAAAGGTATCACTATTTGTAATTCTATACGAGCTGATACTAAGCCCCTGACACATATATAGCAGAGGACAGCTTGGTCTGGCCTCAGTGAGAGAAGATGCCCTAACCCTCAAGAGACTTGAGGCCCCAGGGAGTAGGGAGGTCTGGTGGGGTGGGGTGGGTTGGAGACATCCTTTTAGAGATAGAGGAGGAGGATTGTGATAACTAACAGCCAGAGGGCAGACGGGGAGGGGGATAATGACTTGACTGTAATAAATTAAAGATAATTTAAAATAATAATAATAATAACAATAAACCTCAGGACTGAAAAAAGAAATAAGCTGAACACAAATTTATACTATTATTAATCACTTGTTTTAGAATTTACTTTTTAAATATTTATATACTTACACACTAATTGCTTTTGTGCACACAATAATTTATGACTCTGTGTAATATAACAATATAAGTAGCTAGATTAGAGTACTCAAAATGTCTGGCATATACTATAAGTTAACTTTTACAAAGATATTTAATATTCATGTATTTTAAGACATTGCCAATGACTTCTATAATCCTCAAAATGTCTGACTTCATGCATGCATTGAATATAAATATGAAATTTGTCATATCTCCAACCAAGAGAATCAAAAATGCATTAAAGACATAAATCTGCTAAGTCAAAATATGTTAAATATGTTTACAACTTGAAGTTTATAAATATGCATTCCCATTTTATCAGTTATAGCAACAATTATTAAACATTTAATAGATTCTAAATGACTTTAGGTATAATTTGATTAAACTACATAAATTTATCTAATTCTAAATGTATGAAATGCTTACAATGGTACTAAAATAAACAGTTACTGAACTTTAATAGAATTTCATAGTCCATATTATTTACATGGCCCAAAAGTATCTTTTTAACTTTATAATTTTTTACTTAATCACAAATCATACATTATTTTCTCAAATTCCTCTAAGGTTCTGGTATTTTTTTATCTTTCTTTCTTTTTCTTGCACAATGAATTGGTTAAATATTTTATAAGAACCTACAGATATGCTGGACCTGTGAATACATGTACCAAAAAAAAATCAATAATTACTCTTTGTGGGACTGAAGAGATGATGGCTCAGCTGTTAAGAGTAGTTGTTGTTAATACTGGAACTGGAGTTCTAATTGCAGAACCCACATGACAGCTCACAACAATCCATAACTCCAGTTTCAGGGGACCCAAGCTCCTCTTCTGGCCTCTGTGGGCACTAGGCACACACATGGTGCACAGATATTCATACAGGCAAACCTCTCAAACCCATAAAATAAAATAAATTAATTAAAAATGACTATTGTTGAGGCAATAACTATAGCAAGATCAGCTAAGGGTACTCTTCTAAACAAAGGTTGCAAATAGAGTAAACTAGATGCTTATTCAGATTTCACCAGTTTTTCAGATACTGTCTATTCCTTTTATAAACAGGATCCAATCCAAAATTCCTTTTTTTTTTCTTTAATTTTTTTAAAGTTGGATGTAATGTTCCTCCAGTTTTCATGTGTGTGTGACACTTTACTGTAAACAAACACTGCTAAAATAGTAATAGAATGAGCCTCAATTCATTCATACTTTTCTTTGATTAGACTGTAGCCTAATCAAGAAGTATGGATATACATTTTGTAGGAAACTCTTTAATCTACTAAAATAAATGTTTTAAATTAATTTTTATGGTAGAACTTGCTTGTTAGTACAGTAACATTCACTTCCTCATTACCTCTTAATTTTTCATTGGAATTCTTTTGTAAGGCAGAGTTTCACTTTAACTATTATTAGCCTACATAATAATATTTATTGTATAGTATCGTGCTATGAAATAAATAATATAATTTAGAATTATTGTCTTTTAATCCAAATTTATCAGCTTCTATTGATTAATTCACTCCAACTTTGGCCTTTTGTAATTCTTTCAGATTGGAACTTGTGTTCTTTGTTGATTTCCCTTTCTCTCTCCTGTATTTGTGCTTTTAATAATCACAACATATTCTACCTGTACCACTCATTCTGTAATTAATCATTATTCAAGAAACTCTGGAAGACCAAAGTCCATTGTTGCTGAGTTATCATTGATTCCATGCCACCTAGAAATGCAAACGTATGAATTCAACATCTAAATCCAAAAATGAGCCACATTTACTATATATACATTGAAATATGAGTAAGTTAATTCTGGTATAAAACATCTCTCCCTCTTCAGTCCTTGTCCACTTTCTTCAAACCATTGTCCTTTTCAGATCACCCTCCTATTTTTCTTTCTTTTTTTTTTCCATGAAACTAAAATTACTCCTTTTGGGGAAAAATTTGTATCAGATACCCCTCCTTTAAGAAAGCCATGGAAGGAAAGATGGAAACATTATGCCACCCTTACCACAAAATTTATCAAAATACAAACCATGCCAAGCTATTTAAAGAATAAAAGATCTTGAACAAATCAAATAATTCAAATATGGAACTATGGAACTGTACTACCTTGAACTATTGAGCAAAGACTAAAAGACTGAGAAAGTGATGTATCTCCAATGCTCTTTCAGATAAAAGATGATCAATTCTGCCGGGCATGGAGGTTCATGTCTTTAATCCCAGCACTTGGGAGGGAGGCAGAAGCAGGCGAATTTCTGAGTTCCAGGTCAGCCTGGTCTACAGAGTGAGTTCCAGGACAGCCAGGGCTACAGAGAGAAATCCTGTCTCAGAATAAAAAATCAATTCCCAAAAATGATGATAAAATCCATGACAACACAATTTAATAGCCTTGCTATTATGTCTTTCTGTTTTCTGTGATGGCGGGGAAGAAAGTAATAAAGTGGAAATCTTAAAATGACAGAGGGTATCACAGAGGTGATATCCAGATTGACAAGCTCATAGTTGACAGACACTGTGGCATGAAACCTAGATCAAGGAGCACTGAAGAGACAGGTTTCATTATGAATGCTTTCCCCTAATATCAAGTAGAATGAGAAATAGGTGTTTGTGAGTATATTTGGTGAGGGATGCATATTACTGCCAAAAAAAAAAAAATCAGTTGATAAAAGGTTTAGTGAAGGAAAGTAACAATGACATTTTCTAAAAAAAAATAATTCTTGCCCACAGGGTTACTTAATATCAAAACCTGAGGATTCTACTATATATTGTAAGTGATGAGGCATGTTCAAGAGATCAAATAGACTATTTTATTAAAAAGTATTGACATCATTCTCAAAGACTAACTAATGATGTCTCGGTCACTATTTTTTTTAAGTAATGTGAAATGAAACATTGTCTTACTAGTTGTAGCCCTTTCAAAAATTACTGACATATTATACTTACCCATTTATATCTAAAGTACAGGATAGTCAAATCTATCAAGGCAGAAAATATATTAAAAACTACTTCCAGAAGATGACAGTGAAAGAGGATGGAGATAATAGTTAAAGTGTGTGGTACTTCATTCCTCTTCCATCTTTTCTACTTGTGCCTGCTGCATTATTCTCCACTATTAATTAACATTTTGATATTATTTCAAATGTTGAAAGAACCTTGACCAACCCTTTTCATTCATACAACTCTAATCTCTATTGGGGGTTTCCCCTGTACAAAAGAATGGAAATGCTAAGTAAAAGCATCCTTCATTTCTGGGACACTGTCAAGGTTTTAATGCAATACTAAATTAGTCAAGAGACACAACTCAATCAGAATGATATGGATAGCCATCTGTTATTTTCCTATAAGAGTAATTCTATAGGAAGGTGGAATGTCTAGTTACCACTTCATTTCAGTAGCCATGCCTGCTCAAAGCATCATATAGCTGCCACTTGGTAATGATGATTAAAATGTTTTGTAAACCCATTTTTGTGAGTTGCATGTATCAATCCCATCACATCTCAAAATCCCTACCTTCTATCTTTGTCCTTCCTTCGTGCTACATTGAGTTCTAGAGTCAAAGCTTTGTGTGCCAATCTGGGGATCTCTGGCTTGTTTTGTTTGTTTCTTCTCTTGTGAACTATCTCATGAATACCAGACAACATACTGCCCTGGATAATTACATTTCTCAATTGATTATATCCTTACTTTTCAGTACAAAAGTAGTCAGAATTTAAATCACGCTATTATGAGTCCCACTCTGAATAATACTGCTGCATAAACTCAGCCTTATATAAGTGAGATATTAAGCTAATTTTATTATTAACTAATAAAACAGACAAAATGTGTTTTTACATATAAGCTTGATTAAATATTTAAAAGTTATCTTATGTCTTCTTCTCGGTGATATTCAAGCATCCTCACCTGTCATTGGAGATAGATAGAAGGAGTAAAATAAGTGAGAGAGGTGATGAGAGAGGAATGTGCCAATCTGTTCTCAGAAGATCTATATGGATGCATTGCTGGCCTGCCTTCCTCCTTCCGTTCCCTTGTAGCCTCAGGCTATGTTTGTATCTGTCAGTCTAGTTTCATAAAAGGGAGCCTAGGATAAGTGCCCTCTGAGAGGCTCCACATGGTAGCTGACTAAAACAGATACAGAGAACCATAGCCAAGTATCAGATGGAACTATGAGATATTATGGAAGAGTTTAAGGAGGGATTGAGGAACCCAAAGGGGGTAGAAATTCCATAGAAATACCAACAAAGTCAACTAATATGAACCCTTGGAAGCTCCCAGACACTAAACCACTAACCAAAGGGAATACCAGGGCTGGACCTAGGCCCCCTGCACATATGTACCCAGGAGGACCTCCTCCTCAGAGGTAAAGAGTGGGGAGGAGAGAGGAAGGGGTGCCAGCCAGTAAGGAACATCCCTCTATGGCCTCAGCATCAGCTCCTGCTTCCTGGCCTGCTTGAGATCCAGTTCTGACTTCCTTTGATGATGAACAGCAACATGGAAGTGTAAGTTGAATAAAACCCTTTCCTCCCCAACTTGGTTCTTGGTCATGATGTTTGTTCAGGAATAGAGATCCTGACTAAAATAAATTGGTAAGAGCATAGTGGGGGTTTCCTGTGAAAACCTGACCATATTTTGGGAAGGACTGTGGAAGGACTTTGGAACTTTGGGCTAGAAGATCCATTCAGTGTTAAGACCTTTGTGGAATGTTTTGTAGGAGCTTGGAAGATAATGTTGAGAACAGTGCAGAAGATGGAGGCCTGGCTTGTGAAATTTCAGAGGTAAGATTAAAGACTCTTATCAGGGCTATTGCTATTTTGATTGTGAAGATCTGTGGTTCTGGTTAGCTGGGGCTGAAGAATCAGATCTGATAACAAGGTACCAGAGCTACTAAAGCAAAACCTTTGCATTACTGGGACTATTGATGCTGGTTAGCTGGAGCTAAGAAATTAGTGGTGATTAAGAAAAGATCAGCATCATTGAGGTGAATTTTTCCGGGAAGTGTTTCCTGAGAGCACAAAGAGGCTGTATTCCAGAGATAGCAAAAGTTGTACCTCGTACTGCAGTAGAACTTAGTAATGTGTTATAGTCACTCAGGTGGTGCTGGTTTTGAAGGCATGAAGGGGTCATGAAGAGCAGCTGAGGCTCCGCACTGTGAGAGGTCATGGAAGGCATTGGCGAAGGTGCAGCCTCAGTTGCAATTGATGGCCCACGACTTGAAGGGGTCGTGCAAATGAATTGAGGCTTGGCACCATGAAGAGAGCCTATGAGAGGCTGTTGGTGAAGCCTAGTTACAGCAGAAGACAGCAGTGTTTTGAAGATGCCAGTACCATGAGATGACCACCAGCAGCAGCAGCAGTGGAGTACAGGTATATGGAGCCTAGAAGAGAAGGTGTGTACTACAAAGGACAGAGCTGGAGAAGTGACCCAAGCCCTTGGAGGAATCCAGAAGATTGTGAGTGAATCCCAGACACTGGACAGTTAGAATTTGATTGTGCTTTTGATTGTGCCTGTGGCCTGATATTTTTCCCTCTTAAAGGAAGTATTTTAGTGCAGCCCACAGATAAGAGACTTTGAATTTTAAAAAGACTTTAAATTTTAAGAAGATATTGGATAGTTTAAAGGGATCGAACTTTTAATATGTAACTCCTGGGGGACTTTTAAAGTTATTTAGATCTTGGGGATGAATAAGAATGTAAGAGTTTAAGCTTAATAGTGATGTGTTTGTGTGTCAAGTTGACAAGGGGTCAATTGTACTGGGTGGTTTTGTGTGTCATCTAGACACAGGCTGGAGTTATTACAGAGAAAGGATCTTCAGTTGGGGAAGTGCCTCCATGAGATACAGCTGTGTGGCATTTTCTCAATTAGTAATCAAGCTGGGAGGGCCCTTTGTGGGTGGTATCATCTCTGGGCTGGTAGTCTTGGGTTTTATAAGAAAGCAAGCTGAGCAAGCTAAGGAAAGCGAGCCAGTAAAGAACATCCCTCCATGGCCTCTGCATCAGCTCCTGTTTCCTGACCTGCTTGAGTTCCAGTCCTGACTTCTTTGATAATGAACAACAACATGAAAGTGTAAGCTGAATAAACCCTTTCCTCCCCAACTTGTTTCTTGGTCATGGTGTTTGGGCAGGAATAGAAACCTTAACTAAGACAGGGGGCATTGTGAAAAAAGTTAAAGGTTAAAGAATACAACATTCACCAATATTAATTTTGGAAAAATGAATCCATACAGGGTTTTAAAAATAAAAATTAAGTTTTATATATATAAACTTAATATTTGTACATTATATCCACTTAATCCACCTTTCTCATTAATATACTTTTTATAGATAAATATATGACTATTTTTTCAAGAATTTAGATTGATGACATTTTCTTCATTATTATTACTCATAACAGCAAATGGAAGACAACTTTTATGGCTATCAAAGAAATTAATTAATAAAAGTAAATCCATAGTTTAAAATTCTAGTGTGTACTTACAAAAGTGATCTTGACTATATATGCTGGCCTGAAAAGGGCAAGCATCCATTTTAGTAATTGGCAAAAGAAAAGTGTAGATCAATATGTTCATAATAACCCATGTATATTCCAATGTATTTTGTGCTACATTTGTCTCTGGAAAGGACAGATAAGAACAACATGTACAAAATTGTTGGTTGTAGTTAGTTATGTATGTTGGTGGATAAATGTTGGAAAAACTTCAGAAAGAGAAGAGTTGTGTGATTTATTCATATTTTAGAGCATGTTGCAATAAGAATGCATGCACTACTGCATTTTCAATTAAAATATTTTAATATTCCCTTATAACAGAAAAAAAAACAATTATGTATTATTCAATTAAAGTAACAGCTAACTGATATAGCAGGCAAATGTGAAATTGAATGAATAACAGACCAAAAGTTAAGTTTTCTGCACATAAATTTTGATGACTACAGACAGGATCTCTTTAACTTTCTGATGGCCAAGGGATGCAGGATGCTTCTATCCTGTTGCTCTACTCTGTAGTCTCCAGAGTTATATGAGGTCAAATATGAGAAATAGATGGATACTCCTAGTTTCAACTGTACCACCTAGGAAGCTGAGAGTTTCAGGATATGGAGAAAAGATCATAGTCTTTGTCATAAGCTATCATATAGTAGATGCTCAATATAAAGCAAATTGCATAGTTTTTATAATAAATTATTGAATTCTTACAAAACTTTTAGAAATGGATAGCTTTGCTTTGAAATTTGACCTATTAAGACTCCTACTATATAACAGGTCTTTTGAAATAAAATTTCATCAATATTCCCAATAACAAATAGCATCTATATCCTGTGCACTATCAAATGTTCCTGTAAGTGTTAGCAGAACATGCAACCCTGTTTACTTAGTATCACTTTTCTTCACCAATTTTTGCAAAAGCCTAAACAATCTCATGATGATTTCCCCTTTCCTTTTATATTTGTTTACAGTTTTAAATTGTATGTAGGCTATATTTTCCATTTTGTGTTTGAATGAACACCTGTGCAGGTACCATTAAGTAAAATGCTAATTTTCCAGTGGGGAATGTATACGAAACAGATGTAATGGAGAAATGATTAAATGTTTCTCTTTCTAAATTAGAGCTAGAATTTCCATAAAAGAACTAATGTTTATCTCTGAGAGAAGTCCAGGATTTTATGGAATTCAGCCTTAGGGGCTGATTGTTTGTATAAGGAGCTCTATGGTCTTTCCTCAAGTACCACTTGTAAAGAGTGGTTTTTGTTTTGTTTTGTTTGTTTTGGGGTGGGGGGATTTGCTTTTCATTTTGTTAACTGCATAAATAAGTTCATTTGACTATATATGTACAGTCACTATTCACTAGTCTGTTTCAAAAGAGATATCTCATTAAAATTCTGTTAAAAATATGAAGGTGGCTTAATAATTTTCTCTCTAGCTTCAAAGTTATAGTCCCCAGCATAGCAGCAGATTGTGTACAGATCAAGAGTCTATTCATATCCCATCTAGTACACACTGAGAATGTGTTACAGAGAACAAGGTAGGAAAAGCAAATATCTCACTGCTACTATCCAAAGTAAAGTTTTAACTGAAAGGTGTTCCAGCTGCCAAAGGAGCTTCAGCATGAGTCATGCAGCATTTAGAGTCATCCTCATGGAGGAGAAATGCTCATAGGCTTTTCCTATGAATTACTGAATGTTCTTATAGGGCCAAGAATCAGTCTACATAGAAGGCATTAGTGACAAGCTACACCTCTGATCATGTTTCAGACACAAGTAGTAAAAACACAGAAGGTTGTTTTAATGTGAGAAAGTGGAGGGCTAGAGAAAATTTCTAGTTCCTGGGGAGATACAGATTTCAATGAACACTGGAACTGAAATAAGTGAACTTACATTCAGGAATTCCACACAATTTCTTCCCAAAAATCTATCCTTTGCATAATAAGCCCCCTTCTTTAGTCCTTTCAGTATTCTGAAGCATGATCCATCTCTTTGTTCCATGATAAACATTCCAAACTACTCAGTAGAAATTATAAGGAGACTTGTCTGAATTTAGCAGCTATGTGACACCTATGGGCTCTCAATGAGTTCAAATGGGTAACCTATGTTCAACTCTGTCATTTAATAGCTAAGTGAGCTCAGACAAATAGCCAACTGCTCTGTGCTTTCAGTTCTTAATCATTGTAGTAGTTCTGGCAATCTCTGCTGCAGAACCACAGGAATGTGTGTTCTATATAAAAAGCATGTGATTCAGTGTTGGGCATTCCTAGCAAACTTTGAGAGTTCCAACTACTAGATAAAACCAAAAATTACTTTTCATGCCATTACATAAGGCAGAATTTAGATGATATCATGATGAATTGGGCTAGGACCAACATAGTATAGCCTTTGGAGAGAATTGTAGTCCAAGACTCAGGGATAGCAAATAGGCATTTAATTTCTCATATTTTCATTTCTAACCTTGGCATCCAAACCCTAAGTGCATCTATCTGAGAGTGGGGCTTTCTTTGTATACAATATCTGAGCCTTTCCACCACATTTCCAGTTATTTTAAATATCTAGCTTTATTTATAAGAAAACCCCTGCTTTTTTTTTTTTTAACTTTTCCTTTGGTCTTCTTTATTAGTAAGTACAAATGTGCCTTCTGTGTAAATGTTTCTGACTCTTAGCCTGTATACTGTTTTCTTTAGGGAGTTGGAATGAGTGGGAAATTAACATTTATACTATTCTTGGATTTGAGGATTTTCTGCTACTTCAGTACTGGAAGAGTTGACTATCATTTCTGAAAGGCTTGGATATAATTTTTGGGTTGCTGCAGCTCTATTCTTGCTCCAGATGAGTACAGCTTGTAATAATGGAAGCTGTTCTGAGTATTATTTAGATCATATAACATGTTACTTTCTGCGTAGAATTTGATTTGTAACCTCAGACATCTCAGAAAATATGTGGTGCTAGGATACCAAATCAGGGCAGAAAATGTTGCTTTGTAAATAAAATTCACTAAATATTTTTTTAAAAAGTAATACATTTTCTAAAATGTGGATATTCTTCCTTGGGTAGATTCAACAGAAAACTCATATATTCAAATCAAAGATGGGTTCGCCATACTTATTTTGCTACTCTTTAAATGGAAGCACTATTTCAATTCCTTTCACTCCACCAAAACTCTTGTTCTTGCTTAAAGTCAGCCTAATTGCACTCAATGTAACCTCCCTTATAATGTTCTAATGGAGTTGTCTGAGGCTCTAAAACTGGTCTTTTAAAAAAGACCAAACAGCTGTTTGGGTGAATGAAGTATTATCCTAGGGTTTTCTGAGCATCATTTCAAGTCCCACATTGTCTCTCAGGGTATTATTCTTTGTTACTGATGTCTCTTGAACATTTTTAGTTCCGTCACTAAAGAAAGCAGGATATCATCCCCAAATTTTCTAGCTAATTATTCCTTTCGAGTTTTGTCCTAACCAAAAAGGAATTGTTAAGAAGAATTTTTCCTACTGGGATTTTCTCTCAACCATAAAATCTATACAACAATCTGATCCTAGCCACTGTAAAGAACAGCAGTCATAGCATTGCATATCTTCAAATCTGGAGTTCCATCTCTGCAGGCTTTCTTGTCACTTTTCTTTGTCAGATGTCATTTCAAAATTCTCATCATCACTCTATACTTCATAATTCTATGATCTTGTTTATCTTCAACCACTATTCTATTTTAATGCTCAATGTTTTCACTTTTCCAATGAAATTACTATACAAAATAAATCTTATCTTGTAACAGATGGCCAAAACTTCGCAAAACCCTTCACAATATTGTTTCCAAAGTAGCAACATTCCTACTTGTATTTATTTTTGTCAATTACAGGATTTCTTTATGTGTTCTATGAAATAATATGAACAAGAATTTGATGTATGTTTATTATTTAAATATCTTCTTGGGTAATTGGTTCCTTGATCAGAATGATGGGGCCTTCTTTATCTCTGATGAATTTTGCTTTTCACTTTATTTATCACATATTAGCACCACAACACTAGTTTTATTTTTTTCCATTTGCTTAGAATAGTTCTATTTTTCAACCTTTCACTCAAAGGTGATACCTATTCTTGGAGGAAAATTGTGTCTCTTGTAGACAACAAAATATTCTTATTACTTAATCTATATAAATAATCTGTATCTTTTAATTGTGGAGTTTTTAGAAAAACAGAACAAAACAAAAACAAACAAACAAACAAAAAACCTGTGTCCTGTGGTTGTATGGGTAGTCATCACTAGAGAACATTTCTACCAGGCTAGTGTTCTTTCCAAGTAAGGGGTATATTATCTTGCTCTTCAATATTGTTTATGTTTTTGCAGAGGAACCTTCACATTTAAGTTCATTTTATCATTGTTTTGTGTATAATTTGAAGTCTATCATAGTCTGTGTCCAGTGTATATTTGGCTCTATTTTTGCTGTTCTTCCAAATTTGCTGATTTTAGGCCAGATATGAGGAGTGAGAAGATCAGTCCTTTAGATACTCAGTGCTGCTTATTGGTTTAGAAAAACCAGGGAAGTTCCAATTCATGGGTAACTGGTATGTTGTGGGGATCTTAAGGGCTGTGTGAAGCTGTTTGGGTGAAATAAGAAAAAGTTCTCCGGTGCATCTCCCCATAAGAGTTTGGATATGGAAAGTCAGAAAGGGGTAATAGAATAGTCACATTACATGAAAAAATGTATAAACATGGTTACAGTTTAAGCCCCAGCATGGATGTCAGCACAGGTTGAAGTGCCTGTATCACACAAAGCTAGTGAGTGCACATGTGGCAAATTCCATATGGGCTTGAGCCAAGAAAGCACAAATAAGTGACTCCCTGTCTTGAACTGAAGGAGTGGAATGGAGAGAAAGAGAAGTATGGGTGTCCTGAGTAAGAATTGGCAAGAGACTGTGCAGGTGCAGTATCTGCTTGGGTTTTGCCCTGGGGTAAGGTATGAGAGGAAGAAACTAAGTCATATTCACCTAGAAGCTCATGGCTGCTCACCTGTACCTGATTCTAGAGGGATGTCATGGTCTGTCAGTACGGGCTGGCTGAGGGTATTAGGTCAGATTGGCCAATAGATTATGAAAATACAGCTCACACATGAATCTGGCCCTAGTGGAACAGAGTGGATAGGTATGGTGTCATGGGGTAACGGTTCTGAGAAAACACAGATGCAACTTCTAGATGAACCAGAGCCTGAAGTAGCTATTAGAGGAGAAAACTCCAACATCTCTATTCTTAGATCTAGTAAGAAACATATTTATTTTTGGTTGTGAGCCTAGCCTTTAATGGCTGAGCCATCTCTGCAGCCCACTTCTCCATTGTTGGTGGGATTGCAAACTTGTACAACCACTCTGGAAATCAGTTTGGTGGTTCCCCAGAAAATTGGACATAATACTACCAGAGGATCCAGCAATACCTCTCCTGGGCATATATCCAGAAGATATTCCAACCAGTAAGAAGGACACATGCTCCACTATGTTCATAGCAGCCTTATTTATAATAGCCAGAAGCTGGAAAGAACCCAGATGCCCCTCAAAAGAGGGATGGATACAGAAAATGTGGTACATTTATACAATGGAGTACTACTCAGCTAGTAAAAAGAATGAATTTATGAAATTCCTAGACAAATGGTTGGACCTGGAGGGCATCATCCTGAGTGAGGTAACACAATCACAAAAGAACTCACACAATATGTACTCACTGATAAGTGGATATTAGCCCAGAAACTTAGTATAGCAAGATATAAGATACAATTTGTTAAATGCATGAAATTCAAGAAGAACGAAGACCAAAGTGTGGACACTGTGCCCCTTCTTAGATTTGGGAACAAAACACCCATGGAAAGAGTTACAGAGATAAAGTTTGGAGCTGTGATGAAAGGATGGACCATCTAAAGACTGCCATACCCAGGGATCCATCCCATAATCAGCTTCCAAACGCTGACACCATTGCATACACTAGCAAGATTTTGCTGAAAGGACCCAGATACAGCTGTCTCTTGTGAGACAATGCCGAGGCCTAGCAAACACAGAAGTGGATGCTCACAGTCAGCTATTGGATGGATCACAGGGCCCCCAATGGAGGAGCTGGAGAAAGTACCCAAGGAGCTGGGGGGATCTGCAACCCTATAGGTGGAACAGCATTGTGAACTAACCAGTACCCCAGAGCTCTTGACTCTAGCTGCATATGTATCAGAAGATGGCCTAGTCGGCCATCACTGGAAGGAGAGGCCCATTGGACTTGCAAACTTTATATGCCCCAGTACAGGGGAATGCCAGGGCCAAAAAGTGGGAGTGGGTGGGTAGGGGAGTGGGGTGGGGGAGTGTTTTGGGGACTTTTTGGATAGCATTAGAAATGTAAATGAGGAAAATACCAAATAAAAATTAATTCTCAAAAAGCAAAGAAGCATATTTATTACATTTTCTCATTAAAGACTTAGATATTGAAGTTAAAATTTCTATTATGAAAATAAACACTTGAAAATGTCTTTATTTTAATTTTTAACATTTTTTATTACATATTTTCCTCAATTACATTTCTAATGCTATCCCAAAAGTCCCCCATACCCTCCCCCACATCTCATTCATCAGTGAAGAGCATGGGCATCCTCCCTGTGTGTCTTCACTCCAACTCTACCCTGCCTCTGCACTATTTAGAATCTTCAATACCCTCGTTAAATATATAGTGAATCTTTGGTGTGTTGTCCACTGAGTTTTATTACAGTTACCCAAATACAAATGATAAGCTACTCAGTAGAATACAAGCAACTTATATACCACAAAAATCTTATATCTCTTCACTGACAATAGCTAATTGCTGGGAAACATGAAGACAAAAGTAGCTCATTGAGAAGAAGGGTAGAAGCAAGAGTGGAAGGAGCATTATGGAGGTAAAGGGGGTATAAAAATGACTATAATTTGTTATATAAATGTATGAAACTGTCAAGAAAATGTTTAAATGGTTTAAAAAAAAACACAGTAAATCTGCCCAAATTACAAGGGGGCATGCAAGGCTTTTAGATCCTGTATACTGACTTCCCTGGATGACCAAATAGTGCATTCTGAAATTAGCAAGATGAAAGTCTTGCAGTTTTTCTCCAAGTATCAGGAGTAGTCACACTGCATTTACACCTTTGTATAAGGAAGTTTTAAGAGATGAAAAGGAGAGACCCTATGTTAAAGTTTTTATCATGACTTGTCCAAATGTTGTTATCAGTTCTCATCCCAGAGCCCAGTCTCCACATGTGCATGTCTCCTGTACATGAGTATCACACCTATGGTACCCAAGCAAGCTAGTCATGCAGAGCCTCCCAAAATACTATAGGGGGGATTTAGTGTTTCAAAAGCTGGAACTTCTTGAGGATTTGAGGTCAGCAGATAGGATGAGGCAGCTCACTTTTTTTACTACAGGAACCTATGTAAATTTTAGGATTTGGGTGTCTCCTTGGTTCTGAATGTTTTGCTTAAATAAGTACTTAATTTACCTTTAATGATTCTGACTGTGCTATGAGGCATCATACTTTCTCTCAGGTTAGGCTAGGGATATTGTAGGCATGGAAAGGAAAATGGAACACACACTTATGAGGGAGAGATGAAAAGTGTAAGAAACAGAACCTGTCAGCAGTGACAAAGGTTGTCTTAACCATTCTTCTCTCAGGGTATTCTCTTGGACCTCACTAGAAAGGCCCACTTCTTTTGGTGTCCCTGTCTCCTTCTAACCTAAAGAAAGAATTAACATTTCAGAGCACAGCCAGCACAGCAGAGGGATTTCAGGATAGAAAACTATATGACTAAAGTGGACACAGGGATTTATTCTACTCTAGAGTGAGTAAAGCTCTTGGCACACACTGAAAAATTAGAAATTCTCTTGATGTCTGGCATTATTTGGACAGTCTCTGCTCTGAAACCAGAGGACAGATCCTCTGACCAAGACTCTTATCTGTTTGCCTCCTTTAAGAGTCACTCAATGACTAATATCAAATACAGAGTATAGAGGAACATCCATTCTTCTGCATAGCTTATGGCTCTTACATAGCTGACAACAGGCTACATATTTCAGTGTTGAGTTTTTGTTGGTTGGTTGTTGGTGGTAGTGGTGGTGGTGGTGATAATGTGTGTGTGTGTGTGTGTGTGTGTGTCTAAGGCTATCAATACATAAGCATCTTCAGTCTAGTCTGATTCCACATACCTCTGAGGAAGGTTAACTCCTTCAAAATACCGAGGTTAAAATTCCATGAAGTCTGGAAAACCTGCCTTTGGTTTCATAAGGCTGAACAGTGTGAGGTCAGATTGGGGGTTACTTATATTTTTCTAGGTAATTCATTTTGTTCTTTTCTCCCTCAGAATCTTCACTGAAATTTCTGAAGAGTCTAGACCTTTATTTCTGATGGTCTGAACCTAGCCTATTTAGGAGTTCTCACTTTCCAGAGACCACAGATACAGATATGCATCAGCCTTACAGAATTAGAGCAGGTTTCCAGTGCTGACATAAGACTGAACTCAGGGAGAATTCTGATATGGAGCCTTCTGCAATAATTTGGTTTTTGAGTATATCTTCAGTGTATCTTCATGTAATCATGTTTATTCCTGGTAGGCCCTATGCATGTCCTTTTCCTTCTACATTCCCAAGGATATATCTGTTGTGCTAAATTTTCTTGGAGAAAAATGAAATTTTTCCATTCCTCCCAAATAAGGTACCAATGGCATAAAAATTAATAATGATTCCATATAAGTCCATCTTTATAACCTAAATGAGTTTACTGGGCTGACTTGCATAGGTGTAGATAGGATGTTACTTACAAAAGTGTTGATAACCTCCATCTGCATCACCAAGCATCCTACTTTAGTGTTATAGACATCTGTATCCAAATAACATCCACTGATATTTCTGGTACTTGTGCCCCAGAACAAATAATCAGAGTAGAAACACATGGACCATAATAGATTATTATTCTTAATAAGAAGGATAAAGGCCCTCTCAGAGTTAATTATGGTGGGCTAGAGAATTTGCATGTCTCAAGTTCAATAGCATACCATATATCAATGCAGGTAATCCTGATGGTGTGGAGGTTTCAGTTTTTTACTAACTGGTGTGTGTGTGTGTGTGTGTGTGTGTGTGTGTGTGTGTGTGTGTGTGTGTATGTGTGTATTTGATCTCAATATCTTTTTATCTGTGCCCTAAACTTCTGCCATGATAGCATGGTCTCTTAGTCAATGTTCTATTGCTATAATGAGACACCATAACCACGTCAACTCTATTTTTTATAAGATATATTCTTTATTTACATTTCAAATGTTATCCCCTTTCCTAGTTTCCTCTCCAAACATCCCCATCCCCTCCTCTTACCCCCCTGCTCACCAACCCACACATTCCTGCTTCTTGGTCCTGACATTCCCTGACACTGGGGCATAGAGTCTTCACAGGAACAAGGGTCTCTCCTCCCATTGATGACTAACAAGACTATCCTCTGCTATAAATACAGCTGGAGCCATGGGTCCCTTCAGGTATATTCTGGTTGGTGGTTTAGTTTCTGGGAGCTCTGGGGGTACTGGTTGGTTCATATTGTTGTTACTCCTATGGGGCTGCAAACCCCTTCAGCTCTTTCAGTCCTTTCTCTAGCTCCTCCATTAGGGACACTGTGCTCAGTCAAATGGTTGGGAGAGAGCGTCCACCTCTGTATTTGTCAGGGATTGGTAGATCCTCCCAGGGGACAGCTATATCAGGCTTCTGTAAGCAAGTACTTGTTGACATCCACAATATTGTCTGGGTTTGGTGACTGTATATGGGATGGATCATCAGATGGGACAGTCTCCAAGTTACCTTTCCTTCAGTCTCTACTCCACACTTTGTCTTGTATCTCTTCCCATGGGTATTTTTTTCTCCATCTAAGAGGGACCAAAGTATCCACACTTTGGTCTTCCTTTTTCTTAAGCTTCTTGTAGTTTATGAACTGTATCTTGGATATTTCGAGCTTCTGGGCTAATATCCACTTATCAGTAAGTACATAATATTTATGTTCTTTTTTGATTGGGTTACCTCACTCAATATCAGGGTGATATTTTCTAGTTCTATCTATTTGCTTAAGAATTTCATAAATTCATTGTTTTTAATTTCATATATTTCATTTTTAATAGCTGAGTAGTACTCCATTATGTAAATATACCACATTTTCTGTATCCACTCCTCTGTTGAGGGATATCTGGGTTCTTTTCAGCTTCTGGCTACTATAAATATGGCTTCAGTGAACATAGTGAAGTATGTGTTCTTATTACAAGTTGGAGCATCTTCTGGGTATATGCCCAGGAGTAGTATTGCTGGGTCCTCAGGTAGTGCTATGTACCATTTTCTGAGGAACTGCCACACTGATTTCCAAAGTGTTTGTACCAGTTTGCAATACCACCAACAATGAAGGAGTGGTCCTCTTTTTTCACATCCTCTGCTGTCACCTGAGTTTTTTATCTTAGCCATTCTGACTGGTATGAGATGGAATCTCAGGGTTGATTGGACTTGCATTTCCCTAATGACTAAGGATTTTGAACATTTTTTAGGTGCTTCTCAGCCATTCAGTATTCTTCAGTTGAGAATTCTTTGTTCAGCTCTGTACCCCATTTTAATAGGGTTACTTGTTTCTCTGTAGTCTAACTTCTTTAGTGCAGAGTTCTATCAAACCTTCATAGAAGACCTAATACCAATACTCTTCAAACTAATCCACAAAACAGAAACTGAATACTACCCAATTCATTCCATGAAGCCACAATTACTCTGATATCTAAACCTCACAAAGACTCAACCAAGAAAGGGAACTTCAGACCAGTTTCCTTATGAATATCGATGAAAAATACTCAATAAAATTATCGCAAACTGAATACAAGAATACATCAAAACGATCATCCATCATGATCAATTAAACTTCATCCCAGGGATGCAGGGATGGTTCAATATACGGAAATCCAACAACATAATCCACTACATAAACAAACTCAAAGGAAAAAAAAACACATGATCATTTAATTAGATGCTTAGAAAGCATTTGACAAAATCCAATACCCCTTCATGATGAAAGTCTTGGAAAGACCAGGAATTCAAGGCCCATATCTAAGCATAGTAAAAGCAATATACAGCAAACCAGTAGCCAACATCAATCTTAATGGAGAGAAACTTGAAGCAATCCCACTAAAATCAGGCATGAGATAAGGGTGCCCACTCCCTCCCTACCTATTCAATATAGTACTTGAAGTCCTAGCCAGAGCAGTTGGACAACAAAAGGAGTTCAAAGGGATACAAATTGGAAAGGAAGAAGTCAAAATATCACTATTTGCAGAGGATATGATAGTATACTTAAGTGACCCCAAAATTTCACCAGAGAACCCTTAAAGCTGATAAACACTTCAGCATATTGGCTGGATATAAAAATAACTGGGAAAATCTGGGAGCTATTTCTATTAAGACCACCATATATGGGTAACAAACTTCTGAAAAGATCATAGACATCGCCAGCTCTGCCAGCTCACCTTCTGTCATCTATACATACTATAATGCCTCCCAAGACTATGTTAATATAGGGAATAATTATGAGATTCTGAGATAGAGGACATGATACACTAGGGTTTAAATTTCAAATGTGGTTCTAATAACCACCACTTACTTGTTCCACAAGGTTCTGTCACTAGACTCTATCTGGTGATGGTGCACAACTACTCTGATTTCAAGATAGTAACTTGAAAGGACAGAACTGCACATCTATGTCATGAAGGTCAAGGCCACCATTTCCAGGAAATTGCATGTGTACCTGAGGATGGGAGTACTTTGCTAACTATGCCTGGAGTTTCCCAGGAGGAAAATCAAAGCATGTGTCTGTGGGTTAGAGATCCTTACTGTGTCCAGTTAATGATCTTGTGAGCCTATGAATTTGAATACAATTAACTGAAATTCACCCTCAACTGCTGTGTATTACAAAAGAAATATTTTAAATCACTACATCCAAAGTACCTGACTAAAGGTCTCCCAGGGATGAAAGAGGGTGTAAACTAAGCAAAGATTCTCCCTTCTCTTTTTTTTTATTGGTAAATCAGTCTTCTTCAGAATCTTTACTTTGCCTCCTGAAACTGACCAAACTCTTTCACTGGAGAACTGAGTCAACTCAAATCAAGGCCCTACTGAGTTTCAGGAAATATTATGTGTAATGGAGATCCTGACAGCCCTCCAAAGATTTTCCTACACTGAAATAAGAGGTGGGCTTAGATTCTGTGGTGTCCACAATGGTTTGAGATGGATTAATCTTCACTTCAGCTCTTGACTCCTTCTTCAAAATCTCCCTGATAAATCACCTCCTGTCTGCTGACTCAGAACATACACAGAATTGCAACATTCATACAGAAACAAGTTTTGGTTCTTGGACTAGATGTTAAATAAGACACAAGTAGAATAAATTCAGACAAGCTACTCAGAAGATTGAGACAGGAGAATAGACTGGACTACACATGATATTAGACCAGCCCATCAATATACACAATACACAGTAAGAACCTTTCAAAGGAAGAAAAAAGAATAAGAAAAATAAAGGAAGGAAAATGGAGAGGAGGGGAGGGCGGACAAGGAGAGAAGGGGGAGGGGAGAGGGGAGAGGGGAGAGGGGAGAGAGGAGAGAGAGAGAGAACATGTGAGTGAAAGAATATATTCATTAATTGATTGATTGATTGATTGATTGATTGATTCAGGGAAGTATGGTTTTCCAAGGGGATTCCTCACCAGCTGGACTCAAATCTCAGATTTTTTTTTTTTTAAATAAAAGCTTTACTTTCTACACAGAAAGAGCTGAGCAAGATGAATTTGGAGTATGTTATTCCCTTGAGTTTATCTAGCTGTACTGTTTACATTTTCTTTTTTCTTTCTTTTTATTTTTTTCATTTTTATTATATATTTTCTTTATTTATATTTCAAATGTTATCTGCTTTCCTGGTTTCCCCTCCGAAAATTCTCTATCTCCTCCCCCCACCCTGCTCCCCAACCAGCCCACTCCTGCTTCCTGGCCCTGGGATTTCCCTATACTGGAGCATAGAACCTTCACAGGACCTAGGGCCTCTCCTCCCATTGATGACTAACTATGCCATTCTCTGCTACATTTGCAGCTAGAGCCATGAGTCCAACCATGTGTTTTCTTTGATTTGTGATTTAGTCCCAGGGAGTTCTGGGGGGTACTCTACATTTCAAATGTTATCCCCTTTCCCAGCCCCCCCAGAAACTCCCTATATCATTCTGCCTCTTCCTGCTTCTATGAGGATGTTCTCCCACCCACCCACTCCTGCCCTCCTACCTTTGAATTCTCCTACAGTGAGGCATTGAGCCTTCACAGGACCAAGGGCCTCTCCTCCCACTGATGCCCAACAAGGCCATTCTCTGCTACATATGCTGCTGGAGCCATAGGTCCCTCCATGTGTACTCCTTGCTTGGTGGTTTAATCCCTGGGAGCTCTAGAGTGTCTGGTTGGTTGATATTATTTTTCTTCCTATAGGGTTGCAAACCCATTCAGCTCCTTCAGTCTTTTCTCTAACTCCTCCCTTGGGGACCCCATTGGGGAACCTGTGATCAATCCAATGGTTGGCTGCAATCATCTGCCTCTGTATTTGTCAAGGTCTAGCAGAGCCTCTCAGGAGACAGCTATATCAAGCACCTGTTTCCATTTTTCACAACCCTGATTGGTAGTAGGATACATATTTTATAGCGCCACTGATATATATATATATATATATATATATATATATATATATATATATATATATATATAAACACTGCACTCAATTATGCAGTGTTTACTCTGATACTTGCTATGGAATTTTAAACCTGCTTTTATGTAGATTGAAATGATCATTTCAACATAAAACTTTTTAAATTTATTTATTTATGGATTTTACTTATTCACTTTACATCCTGTTTGCTGACCCCCTCCCAGACACCTGCTCCCATAATCCTTCCCCCATCCTACTGGACTTCTCCTCTGAGCAGGTGCTCCCCCCCCCCCAGGTATTACCCCATCTCAGCTCTTCCTCTTCCACTGAGGCCAGACAAGTTAGCCTAGCTAGAACAAACCCCATGGACAGGCAACAGCTTTCGGGTTAGCCCCTGTCCCAGTTTTTCTGGACACACATGAAGACCAAGCTGCATACCTGCTACATATGTGCAGGGAGGCCTAGGCCCTGCCTGTTAGTGTTCTTTGGTTCAGACATTGAGCACCCCAAGGATCCAGATTAGTTGACTCCATTGCTCTTCCTATGAAGTTCTTATCCCCTTTGAGGCCCTCAATCCTTCCTCTTATCATTTCATAAGAATCCCCAAGCTCCATCCACTGTTTGGCTGTAGAAGTCAGCTTCTGGGTGGAGGCTTTAAAAGGACAACTTGCTTCTGTCTGCAAGCATAACAGAATTGTAGCATGAAATATTTAAACGGCACTCATACTACTGCTAGCAAGGCACTGGCAGACTGGCAGGCCTGTTCTCAGCCCAGCAGACGTTCTGTTTCAGAGTTCCAAAATCTCTCCATCCAGCTCACTAAGTTCCCTTGGTGGGCCTTTGCCAAGCTAGTCCCACTCTTGCAAATTCCTGTGGCTGGCAGGGGTGCCCCACCTCAGCACCTTTTCTCTGGAACTCAGTTGAGTGCTGACACATGAAGGAAAATATCATACAATCTTAGTTTAGAATAAAAAAGCAAAACAATCACTGGGCACTGCAACTAGCATCCTATTGTTGTAAGCTATTTTAAGTTGCAAATCCTCTGGTAGCAGATTCTGGCGGATCCACCACGTGAACCAGGGGCCTCCTTAGAAGTCCTTAAAGAATTACAGGAAAATACTGCTACAACAAAAGGAGATCAAGGGGATACAAATTGGAAAGGAAGAAGTCAAAATATTACTATTTTCGGATGATAAGATAGTATATATAAGGGACCCTAAAAATTCCACCAGAGAGCTCCTAAACCTGATAAACAGCTTCAGTGCAGTACCTGGATATAAAATTAACTCAAACAAATCAGTGGCCTTTCTCTACACAAAGGATAAACAGGATGAGAAAGAATTTAGGGAAACAACACTCTTCTCAATAGTCACAAATAATATAAAATACCTTGGTGTTACTCTAACTAAGGAAGTGAAAGATCTCTATGATAAGAACTTCAAGTCTCTGAAAAAAGAAATTGAAGATCTCAGAAAATGGAAAGATCTCCCATATTCATGGATTGGCAGGATGAATATAGTAAAAAATGGCTATCTTGCCCAAAGCAATCTACAGATTCAATGCAATCCTCATCAAAATTCCAACTAAATTCTTCAGAGAGTTAGAAAGGGCAATTGGCAAATTCATCTGGAATAACAAAAAAACTAGGATAGCAAAAACTATTCTCAACATTAAAATAACCTCTCAGGGAATCACCATGCCTGACTTCAATCTGTACTACACAGCAATTGTGATAAAAACTGCACAGTACTGGTACATCAACAGACAGGTAGATCAATGAAATAGAAATGAAGACCCAAAAATGAACCCACACAACTATGGTTACTTGATCTTTGACAAGGAGGCTAAAACCATCCAGTGTTAAAAAGACAGCATTTTCAACAAAAGGTTGTGGCACAACTGGCAGTTATCTTGTAGAAGAATGCAAATTGATCCATTCTTATCTGCTTGTACAAAGCTCAAGTCTAAGTGGATCAAGGACCTCCACATAAAACCAGAGACACTTAAATTTATAGAGGAGAAAGTGGGGAAAAGTCTCGAAAATATTGTCACAGGGGAAAAATTCCTAGACATTACACCAATGGCCTGTGCTGTAAGATAGAGAATAAACAAATGGGACCTCATAAAATTGCAAAGCTACTGTCAGGCAAAAGATACTGTCAATAAGACAAAAAGGCCACCAACAGATTGGGAAAGAATTTTTACCAAACCTAAATATGCTAGGGGACTAATATCCAATAATATACAAAGAGCTCAAGAAGCTGAACTCCAGAAATTCAAATAACCCCATTGAATAGTGGGGTACAGAGCTAAACAAAGAATTCTCAACTGAGGAATACCGAAGGGCTGAGAAGCACTTGTAAAAATGTTCAACATCCTTAATCATCGGGGAAATGCAAATCAGTTTCCACCTCAAACCAGTCAGAATGGCAAGGATCAAAAATTCAGGTGACAGCAGATGCTGGCAAGAATGTGGAGAAAGAGGAACACTCCTCCATTGCTGGTGGGATTGCAAGCTTGTACAACCACTCTGGAAATAAGAAAACTGAACATAGTACTACCGGAAGATCCAGCAATATCTCTCCTGGGCATATACCCAGAAGATGTTCCAACTAGTAATAATGACACATGCTCCACTATGTTCATAGCAGCCCTATTTATAATAGGCAGAAGCTGGAAAGAACCCAGATGTCCCTCAATAGAGGAATGGGTACAGAAAATGTGGTACATTTATATAATGGAGTACTACTCAGCTATTTAAAACAATGAAATTATGAAATCTTAGGCAAATGGATGTATGGAGGATATCATCCTGAGTGAGGTAACCCAATCGCAAAAGAACACACATGATATGCACTCACTGATAAGTCAATATTAGCCCCCAAACCTAGAATACCCAAGATATAATTTGCAAAACACAAGAAAATCAAGAAGGAAGACCAAAGCGTGGATACTTCATTCCTCCCTGGAATAGGGAACAAAATACCCATGGAAGGAGTTACATAGACAAATTTCAGAGCTAAGATGAAAGTATGGAGCATCCAGAGATTGCCTCACCCAGTGCTCCATCCTATAATCAGCCACCAAACACATACACTATTGCATATGCCAGCAAGATTTTGCTCAAAAGACCCTGATATAGCTGTCTTTTGTGATGCTATGCCAGTGTCTGGCAAATACAGAAGTGGATGCTCACAGTCATCTATAGGATGGAACACAGGACCACCAATGGAGGAGCTAGAGAATGTACCCAAGGAACTGAAAGGGTCTGCAACCCTATAGGTGGAACAACAATATGAACTAATCAGTACCCCCAGAGCTCGTGTCTCTAGCTGCATACATAGCAGACGATGGCCTAGTTGACTATCATTGGGAAGAGACTCCCCTTGGTCTTGCCAACTTTATATGCCCCATTACAGGGGAATGCCAGGGCCAAGAACTGAGAGTGAGTGGGTAGGGGAGCAGGGCGTGGGGAGGGTATAGGGGACTTTTGGTATATATATATATCATTTTAAATGTAAATGAAGAAAATATCTAATATTGTTTTTTAAAGCCCATGAAATGATATTGTATGAAACTGTGAAAGTGAAGTGTGGGTAGCAGTGAAAGATTCCAAGATGTATATACCAGAGATGTAAGAGACAGACCAAGAACAGCTGCATACAGGAGTGGAACCAGCTTGAAAGAGATGTATGCTGCACGTAGTAAATCTAGAGGGGATGAGACATATAAGTCTTTTGAAACTAAAGCTCCAGATAACATAACTATGGCTAAGGACTTTGTATTTGTGCTGATACATTTTTGTCTTGCTTTTGTGTACTCTTTTTTTTCCCCATGCAGCCATTTCTTCACCTGAAATCAGAATGTATACTGGTTAGTTTTTGTTGTCAGCTTGACACTATCTAGTAATACCCAGAAAGAGGGAACCAAAGTTGAAGAAGTTTTTCTATCCAGTGGCTTATTGGCATGTCTATGGGGGAATTTCCACTGATGGATTGTTAGCTTGTATAGGATAGTCCAGCATACTATAGTTGTCCTACCCTTGGTGTGCTTCAGTTGTTTAGGAAAGGCAGCTGGATTTAATCCTGGGAACTAGTCAATAAGCAGCATATTTTCATGATCTCTACTTCAGTTACTGCCTCTGAGTTTCTGCCTTGATCTCCTTCTCTGGCTTCCCTACTTTTTGGCCATGTTTTAAACAAAGAAACACAAAGCAAAGTAGAACATCATATATATATGACTTTGCCATTGTATATTAGAAAAAAGGTATTATTGTTTTTATTTAGTAGCAAAATGTAATATCATTTTTATTTTACAGGGTCATCACAGTTTTTGCTTTGCCTCTCATTAGATAATTCAAATTTTCAAGCAGTCTTAAAACTGTTAAAGGCTGTGGAAACTTTTAAAAGTATATTATCTCCATTTTCATATCATGAAATGGACATGAATCTATGGGGGCCAGGGAGTAGAATATGGTTGTTTGAATGTGAATTGTCCCCCACAGGCTCATGCAATTAAATAGTTGGTCTCCAGTTTGTGGTGCTGTTAGAGGAGGTTATGGAACTTTTATGATAGGAGCCTTCTTAGAGGAAATATATTCCGATGGGGTAGGCTTAGAGAAGTTATACCTTACTCACCTCCAGTTCTTGCTTTCTGTTTTCTCTATGTGCATATAGGGCTATGGTCTCTTATCTTCCTGCTCTAGAAGCCTGCTGTCATGCTTCCTTCACCATTATGCTATCTCACTCTAGAAATTTTTGCCAAAATAAACTCTTTCTTTTATACAATGCTTTTGGTAATGGCATTTTTTTACAACAACAAATAGTAAGTAATCCAGGTGGCTTTCCATCTTTCATTTTTTTTTAAATTTGCAGCTTCAATATCATTAATTTCACATTATAAAAGACCTTCCACTTCCTTGGTTACATTGATTAGTACGCAATTTATTTGTGGAATCTACTATGTATGAGACATTTTTCTAATTTCTTTCTTAGTAAATTTATTATTGGTTTGTGGAAAAGCTATTGAATTTATGCAGTATTCTGTATCCTTTATTTCTTTCTCTTAATGTGATCAATCATGAAAGGATGATGGTTAGCCAAATGCCATTCTTATATTTATTTATTTATTTATTTATTCCTAGTGATGTTGTTATATCTGTCCTTATATCTACACTTTATATACACTTACTGAGTTGCATATGTTGAACCAAAACTGCATTTATTGAATGAAAAGAAATTATGATATATGATCTTCTTAAATGATTCGTGAATTTTGTTTGCATTTATTTTAACAAGAGTTTTTTATTTGTCTACATTAATTAATTAATTTTACATCCTGATCATAGCTTCCCTCCCTTCTATCCTCCCAGTCCCACCCTCTTACGTCTGCTCCCCCCATCCTTCCCTCCTTGCTCCTCAGAGAACAGAGGCCTCCCATCTCTATCTTCCTGCATTGGCGTATCAAGTTGTAGTAGGAGTAAGTGCATCTTTTACTATTGCAGCTAGACAAAGCAACCTAGATAGGGGAAAGGGATTCAGAGGCAGGCAGCTGCTGCTTCTGATGCTAGAGATCCTGCAAGAACTCCAAGCTGGACATCTGTTGAATATATGTAAGGGTCTAGGTATGTCCCATGGATGTTCTTTGTTTCAATCTCTGTTATCCCCTATGAATCCAGGTTAGTTGATTATGTAGTTTCTTTCTGTGGTGTTCTAGAATTTTCTGGCTCCTTCAATCTTTCCTTCCACTCTTCTACAAGATTCTTCTAGTTCAGCCTAACATTTGATTATGGTTCTCTGCATCTATTTCTATCAGCTGCTGGGTAAAACCTCTCAGATAAGAATTATGCTGAGTTTCTGTCTGCAAGTACAGCAGAATATAATTAATAGTGTCAGGAGTCTCTCTGATAGCATGGATCTCAAGTTGGGCCAGTCACTTGTTAACCATTCTCTCAATTTATGCTCTATCTTTATGCCTGAACATGTTGTAGGCAGGACAAATTGTGAGCCAAAGGTTTTATGAATAGGTTGGTGTCCTCATCCATCCATTGGAAGACTTGCCTGGTTACAGGAGATGGATGTTTCAGGTTCCATATTCCCCACTGGTAGTAATTTTAGCTAGGATCACCCTCAGAGATTCCTGACAGTTTCTATAATCCTAGGTTTCTAGTTCATCCCAGAGGTGCCCCCTGTGCAGATTCCAATTCTATCTCCCAGTTTTCTCTCCTTCTGTCCTCTCCAGACTTGAACCCTCCTTCCCTTCTCTACTACCCTCTCCCATCCTGTTCCTTCCCTCCATTGACCACCCTGATATCTATGGTGTATATTTTATATCCCCTTCTCAGTTAAATTCAAATATCCTCACTTGAGCCCTCCTTGACTTAGCTAATTTAGGTCTATGGATTGTAGCATAGTTATCCTGAACTTGATGGCTAATATCCACTTATAAGTGATTACAAACAATGTTTGTCTTTCTGAGTCTGCCTGAGTCTCCCTTTTCTGAGGAATGAAGAACAGAAGAAGCAGAAGTCATTTAGCAGGATTCAGACAGGGTTTGGTATGATGGAAGGACTTTTGGGGTGAAAACTTCAATAAGACAGTTCTACTTTATTGCTCCAGGGATAGGGTACATAAGGGTTTTGGGCGTTATAGGCCAAAAGTGTTGACTGATCATAACATAGTACCTAGTTATCCTATGGCAAGAAGTGCTGAGCAAGACTTATATGCTGAACCATGCAGCACTTGCAGGAAGCTCTGTGCAGGGTTATACTCCAGATAAGGTCAGGTACCTGTGCTTAGAGACATTTTCTAAATAAGGTCAGTGGAAAAGGTAAAGCCCTGCTGAAAAAGGGAGTCCTTCATTTTGTACTGATCTCAGAGAGGTATCCTGACATGCCAATGCCATGTGGCTTTTATTACTCTTACTCTGAAGTACAGCTTGACTACAACTTTTTTTTTCAATTTTTTATTAGATATTTTCTTCATTTACATTTCAAATGCTATCCTGAAAGTCCCCTATACCCTCCCCCCACCTTGCTTCCCTACCCACCCACTCCTACTTCTAGTCGGCCATCATTGAGAAGAGAGGCCCCTTGGTGGACTGCAACTTAATAGCAGAGTCTATCAAAAGGTCTCAGTTACTTCATTGAGGATACTATTATCTATTTCCATCCATTAGCCTATAAATTTCTCAGTCATTTTTTAATAGATAAGTAATACTCCACTGTGTAAATGTACCATATTTTCTTTATCCATTCTTGTTGAGGGACATCTAGGTTGTTTCAATTTTATGCCTAATATAAATAAAACTGCTATGAACATAGTTGAGTAAGTGACCCAGTGGTATGGGGAAGTTTCTTTTGGATATATGCCCACAGCTGGATCTTGAGGTAGAGAAAACTCTTCCAAATTTTCTTAGAAACCAAAAAATTTATTTCCAGACTGTTGTACAATTTCCACAAGCAATTGGATGAGTGTTCCCTCAATCCACATCCTGGCCATCATGAATGTCCCTTAAGTTTTTTATCTTAGCCATTCTGAGTGGCATAAGATGGAAGCTCAGGGTCATTTTGATCTGCATTTCCCTGATGACTAAGGATGTTTAAAGTTCTTCTGTGTGTGTGTGTGTGTGTGTGTGTGTGTGTGTGTGTGTGTGTGTGTGTGTGTGTGTTGTGGTTAATGTTTCTTTAAATGCTTCCCAGATATTAGAGATTCCTATGTCAAGAATTCACTGTTTAGATGTATACTCAATTTTTAATTTGGTTATTTTGTGTACATATATATTGGTTATATATACAAAATAACCAAATTATTATATATATTAGCTCTCTATCAGATGTAGCATTGGTAAAGATCATTTCCCATTCTATAGGCTATCATTTTGTCATGTTGATGGTTTTCTTTGTCTTACAGAAGCTTTTCAGTTTCATAAGATCTCATTTATTAATTGTTGATCTTAGTGCCCTTAGCTGTTGATATTCAGGAAGTTGTATGTAAAAGTGTTCAAGGCTATTCCCCACATTCTATTCTATCAGATTTAGTGTATGTAGTTTTATGTTGAGGTCTTTGATCCACTTGGACTTGAGTTTTGTGCAATGTGATAGCTATGGATCTATTTGAATGTCTGAATATGCAGACATCCTCTTAGGCATCTAACACAATTTGATGAAGATGTTTCTTTTTATATTGCATAATTTTTGTGTCTTCATCAAAAATCAAGTATCTGCAGGTATGTGGGTTTACTTCTAGGAACTTTGATTTAATTCCATTGATCAATCTGCCTGTTTTTATGCCAATACCATGTGGCTTTTATTACTCTTACTCTGAAGTACAGCTTGAAATCTGAGATAGTGATACCTCTAGAAGTTCTTTTGTTGTACAGGATTCTTTAACTATCGTGAAGGGTTTGTTTTACCACATGAGGTTGAGTATTGATCATTCATGTTCTGTAAAGAAATGAGTTGGAATTTTGAGAGGAATTTCATTGAATCTGTAAATTGCTTTTGGTAAAATGGCCATTTTTAACATATTAATCCTACCTATTCATGAACATGGGAGATCTCTCAATCTTCTGATAGCTTCTTCAATTTCTTTCTTCAAAGACTTGAAATTCTTGTCACATACATCTTTCACCTACTCGATTAGAGTTATACTAGAATATTTTATATTATTTGTGGCTATAGTGAAGGGTGTTGTTTCCCTAATTTCTTTCTCATCCCCTTTATTGTTTGTATAAATGAGGGCTACTGATATTTTTGAGTTAGTTAGGATACAGCCACTTTGGTGAAGGTGTTTATTACCATTTGTAGCAGTTCTTTGGTAAAATGTCTATGGTCACTTTCATTGACACATCATCTGCAAATAGTAATACTTTGACGTCTTCATTTCAAATTTGTATCCCTTTGATCTCTTTAGTTGTCTCATTACTCTAGCTAAAACTTCAAATTCTATATTGAATAGATAAGGAGAGCCTTGTCTTGTTCCTGATTTTAGTTGAATTGCTTTATGTTTCCCTGTATTTAATTTGATGATGACTATTGTCTTGCTGTATATTGTCTGCAATGAATTTAGGTATGCAATTTCTATTCCTGTTCTTTTCAAGAATTTTATCATGAAGAGGTGTTGAATTTGGTCAAAGGATGAACATCATTTTGTCAGCATCTAATGTAATTATTATGTGTTTTTTTTCTTCTGCTTGTTTATATGGTGGACTACATTGAAAGATTTTCATATTTTGTTGAACCATCCCTGTGTGCCTAGGATGAAGCCCAGTTGATCATGTTGAATAATGTTTTGAAGTATTTTTGGATTCAGTTTATAAATAATTTAAGTATTTTTGCATCAGTGTTCACAATAAAATTCATCTGAAATTTTGTTTCTATTTTTTAACATTTTTATAATTCGGTATTTTCTTCATTTACATTTCCAATGCTATCCCAAAAGTCCCCCAAACCCTCCCACTCCCCTCCCCGCACCACTCCAACAGCTTGGCCCTGGCATTTCCCTGTACTGAGACATAAAAAGTTTGCAAGACCAATGGGCCTCTCTTTCCACTGATGGCCAACTAGGTCATCTTCTGATACATATGTAGCTAGAGACATAAAATCCGGGGGTACAGGTTAGTTCATATTGTTGTTCCACCTATAGGATTGTAGATCCCTTTAGCTCCTTGGGTATTTTCTCTAGCTCCTCCATTGACGCCCTGTGATCCATCCAATAGCTGACTGTGAGCATCCACTTCTGTGTTTCTTAGGCCCCGGCGTAGCCTCACAAGAGACAGCTATATCAAGGTCCTTTCAGCAAAATCTTGTTAGTGTATGCAATGGTGTCAGCATTTGGAGGCTGATTATGGGATGGATCACCAGGTATGGCAGTCTCTAGATGGTTCATCCTTGTGTCTCAGCTCGAATTTTTGTCTCTGTAACTCCTTCCATGAGTGTTTTGGTTCGAATTCTAAGAAGGGGCAAAGTGTCCACACTTTCGTCTTCTTTCTTCTTGAGTTTCATGTGTTTTTCAAATTGTATCTTGTATCTTGGGTATTCTAAGTTTCTGGGCTAATATCCACTTATCAGTGAGTAAAAATCATGTGAGTTCTTTTGGGATTGGGTTTCCTCACTCAGGATGAGGCCCTCCATACATCCATTTGCCTAAGATTTCATAAATTCATTCTTTTTAATAGCTGTGTAGTACTTCATTGTGTAGATGTACCACATTTTCTGTATCCATTCCTCTGTTGAGGGGCATCTGGGTTCTTTCCAGCTTCTAGCTATTACAAATAAGGCTGCTATGAACATAGTGGAGCATGTGTCCTTATTACAAGTTGGAACATCTTCTGGATATATGCCCAGGAGAGGTATTGTTGGACCCTCCAGTAGTACTATGTCCAATTTCCTGAGGAACCACCAGACTGATTCCAGAGTGGTAGTACAAGCTTGCAATTCCACCAACAGTGGAGGAGTGTTCCTCTTTCTCCACATCCTTGCCAGCATCTGCTGTCACCTGAATTTTTGACCTTGGCCATTCTGGCTGGTATAAGGTAGAATCTCAGGGTTGTTTTGATTTGCATTTCCCTGATGATTAAGGATGCTGAACATTTTTTCAGGTGCTTCTCAGCCATTCTGTATGCCTAAGGTGATAATTCTTTGTTCATTTCTGTCCCCCTTTTTTTAATGGGGTTATTTGATTTTATGGAGTTCACCTTCTTGAGTTCTTTATATATATATTGGATATTAGTCCCCTATCTCATTTAGGATCGGTAAAGATCCTTTCCCAATCTGTTGGTGGCCTTTTTGTCTTATTGACAGTGTCTTTTGCCTTACAGAAACTTTACAATTTTATGAGGTCCCATTTGTCGATTCTCGATCTTATAGCACAAGCCATTGCTCTTCGGGAAGAATTTCTTTTCTGGTCCAGTCTATTTGGAGTTCTGTAGGCTTCTTGTATGTTCATGGGCATGTCTTTCTTTAGGTTTGGGAAGTTTTCTTCTATAATTTTGTTGAAGATATTTGCTGGCCCTTTAAGTTGAAAATCTTCATTCTCATCTACTCCTATTATCTGTAGGTTTGGTCTTCTCATTGTGTCCTGGATTTCCTGGATGCTTTGAGTTAGGATCCTTTTGCATTTTCGTTGATTGTTTTATGGATGTTCTCTGTGGAATTTTCTGCACCTGAGATTCTCTCTTCCATCTCTTGTATTCTGTTGCTGATGCTCGCATCTATGGTTCCAGATTTCTTTCCTAGGGTTTCTATCTCCAGCGTTGCCTCACTTTGGGTTTTCTTTATTGTGTCTACTTCCCTTTTTAGGTCTAGTATGGTTTTGTTCATTTCCATCACCTGTTTGGATATGTTTTCCTGTTTTTCTTTAAGGACTTGTAACTCTTTATCAGTGTTCTCCTGTATTTCTTTAAGTGAGTTTCTAATGTCCTTCTTGATGTCCTTTACCATCATCATGAGATATGCTTTTAAATCTGGGTCTAGCTTTTCAGGTGTGTTAGGGTACCCAAGTCTGGCTGACGTGGGAGTGCTGTGTTCTGATGATGGTGAGTGGTCTTGGTTTCTGTTAGTAAAATTCTTATGTTTGCCTTTCTCCATCTGGTAATCTCTGGAGTTAGTTGTTGTAGTTGTCTCTGGTTAGAGCTTGTTCCTCTTGTGATTCTGTTAGCCTCTATCAGCAGACCTGGAAGACTAGATCTCTTTTGAGTTTCAGTGGTCAGAGAACTCTCTGCAGGCAAGCTCTCCTCTTGCCGGGAAGGTGGACAGATATCTAGTGTTCGAACCTACCTCCTGGCAGAAGATGAAGGCCCGCAACTGGGTTTGTCCCAGAATCTTTGTAGCTTCTGTAGTCCACACTCTCCCCTGTGCAGACTAGTCTAGGTGAATCCTGGAACCAAGATAGCTCCCCCAGATGCTGTGGCAAGGCCCTCCCAGGCAGGGCAGACACCTCTCCTCTGGCAGGGAAGGTGCCCAGGTGTCTGGAGCCTGAAACCTGGTCTGCCCCAGAAGCTCTGTGGCTTCTGCCTGTTCCAGAAGCTGTTAGCCTCTGCAGTGGACATTCTCACCTGCGCAGACCACTCTTGGCAGAATCTGGGAACTCAAGATGGCTCCCCTAGATCTCTTTTTTCTTTATATTATTGTTTATTATTATTATTATTAATTATTATTATTATTATTATCATCTATACATGGCTTGTGTATCATAGTGTTTGTGGCCTTATAAGCTCATAGGGTGAGTTTGGCTATATTCCTTCTGTTTCTTAGCCTTTTACTTAGATTGGCTAATGGTTTGTACATCTTGTTGAGTTTCTCAAAGAACCAAGTCGTGGTTTCATTGACTATGTATTGTTCTCTTACTCTCTAATTGATTGATTTCAGCCCTGCATTTGATTCTTTTCTGCCATCTATTCCCTTTGTATTTGCTTGCTTATTTTTGTTCTAGAGCTGTCAAGGTGTGCTGTTAAGTTCATATATCTTAGAAGCCTGATCTTTTCTAATGAGAGACAGAAAGTGAGTGAACCCAACTAGGGTGGCAGATATGGAGAAACTGAAAGAAACTAACAAGGCACACTTTATTTTTTTTTCTTATGACACTGAAAAATTAAAAATACAAATTACCTGTCTTAAACACACCCAATGATGAAAGCATAAATGGACCTATAAGACATCTGTAGATGTTTCTATTTTAAAAGTAGAAAATGAAAACCATGCAGTAAGTACAGTTCTGTATCTCTCTATGTAATTTAGAGGGGCAAATATTGGAAGGTGTTTGTTTTCATCTCAAGACATTGGAACATATATTATGATTAACAACTCTACTTTTTTGGGTCTTCTCTCTAATTTATTTATTTTTCATGAAGCCAACTTGTATATTTTTCCTCAACCATGTCTTTGAGTCTGCTTTTTTAACAGTATAGTTTTAGTGGATCAATAGATTCCTATCTATACCTATCTCAACTCCCTAATTGATTCAATCATATTACATATTAATTATGATAATCAAATGTTTTGTTTGTTCTTTTTTTACTTATAATTCTGTGAAGAGTCCCAGAAGCAACCTTGCTTTGTCTATAAGAGGGAATTATAATGTGAGTGAGTGCTTTCTTTTTTTTTTTTTTAAAATTACGTATTTTCCTCAATTACATTTCCAGTGCTATGCCAAAAGTCCCCCATACCCTCCACCCCACTCCCCTACCCACCCATTCCCACTTTTTGCCCCTGGAGTTCCCCTGTACTGGGGCATATAATGTTTGTGTGTCCAATGGGTCTCTCTTTTCAGTGATGGCCTACTAGGCCATCTTTTGATACATATGCAGCTAGAGTCAAGAACTCCGTGATACTGGTCAGTTCATAATTTTGTTACACCTACAGGGTTGCAGATCTCTTTAGCTCCTTGGATACTTTCTCTAGCTCCTACATTGGGGGCCCTGTGATCCATCCAATACCTGACTGTGAGGATCCACTGATGTGTTTGTTGGCCCCAGCCTAGTCTCACAAGAGAGAGCTATATCAGGGTCCTTTCAGCAAATGCTTGCTAGTGTATGCAATGGTGTCATCGTTTGGAGGCTAATTATGGGATGGATCCCTGGATATGGCAGTCTCTAGATGGTCCATCCTTTTGTCTCACCTCCAAACTTTGTCTCTGTAACTCCTTACATGGATGATTGTTTCCAATTCTAAGAAGGGGCAAAGTGTCCACACTTTGATCTTCGTTCTTCTTCAGTTTCATGTGTTTTACAAATTGTCTCTTATATCTCCGGTATACTAAGATTTCTGGGCTAATATCCACTTATCAGTGAGTACATATCATTTGAGTTCTTTTGTGATTGTGTTACCTCACTCAGGATGATGCCCTCCAGGTCCAACCATATGCCTAGTAATTTCAAAAATTCATTCTTTTTAATAGCTGAGTAGTACTCCATTGTGTAAATGTACCACATTTTTTGTATCCATTCCTCTGTTCAGGGGCATCTGGGTTCTTTCCAGCTTCTGGATATTATAAATAAGGCTGCTATGAACATAGTGGAGCATGTGTCCTTCTTACCGGTTGGGACATATTCTGGATATATGCCCAGGAGAGGTATGCAGGATCCTCGGTAGTACTATGTCCAATTTTCTGAGGAACCACCAGACTGATTTCCAGAGTGGATGTACAAGCTTGCAATCCCACCAACAATGAAGGAGAGTTCCTCTTTCTCCACATCCTCAACAGCATCTGATATCACCTGAATTTTTGATCTTAGTCATTCTGACTGTTGTGAGATGGAAACTCAGGGTTGTTTTGATTTGCATTTCTCTGAAGATTAAGGATGCTGAGCATTTTTTCAGGTACTTCTCAGCAATTCAGTATTCCTCAGGTGAGAATTCTTGGTTTAGCTCTGAGCCTCATTTTTTAATGGGGTTATTTGATTTTCTGGAGTCCACCATCTTGAGTTCTTTATATATATTGGATATTAGTCCCCTATCTGATTTAGGATAGGTAAAGATCCTTTCCCAATCTGTTGGTGGCCTTTTTGTCTTATTGACGGTGTGTTTTGCCTTGCAAAAGCTTTGCAGTTTCATGAGGTCCAATTTCTCAATTCTCAATCTTACATCACAAGCCATTGCTCTTCGATTCAGCAATTTTTCCCCTGTGCCCATATCTTTGAGGCTTTTCCCCACTTTCTCCTCTATAAGTTTCAGTGTCTCTGGTTTTATGTGGAGTTCCTTAATCCACTTAGATTTGACCTTAGTATAAGGAGATAGGAGTGGATCTATTCACATTCTTCTACATGATAACCACCAGTTGTGCCAGCACCATTTGTTGAAAATGCTGTCTTTCTTTCACTGGATGGTTTTAGCTCCCTTGTGGAAGATCAAGTGACCATAGGTGTCGGGGTTAATTTCTGGGTCTTCGATTCTATTCCATTGGTCTATTTGTCTGTCACTATACCAGTACCATGCAGTTTTTAATCACAATTGCTCTGTAGTAAAGCTTTAGGTCAAGCATGGTGATTCCATCAGAGGTTCTTTTATCCTTGAGAAGAGTTTTTGCTATCCTAGGTTTTTTTGTTATTCCAGATGAATTTGCAGATTGCCCTTTCTAATTCATTGAAGAAATGAGTTGGAATTTTGATGGGGATTGCATTGAATCTGTAGATTGCTTTTGGAAAGATAGCCATTTTTAGAATGTTGATCCTGCCAATCCATGAGCATAGGAGATCTTGCCATCTTCTGAGATCTTCTTTAATTTCTTTCTTCAGAGATTTGAAGTTCTTATCATACAGATCTTTCACTTCCTTCGTTAGAGTCAAGCAAAGATATTTTATATTATTTGGGACTATTGAGAAGGGTGTTGTTTCCCTAATTTCTTTCTCAGCCTGTTTATTATTTGTGTAGGGAAAGGCCATTGACTTGTTTGAGTTAATTTTATATCCAGCTACTTCACTGAAGCTGTTTATCAGGCTTTGGAGTTCTCTGGTGGAATTTTTAGGGTCACTTATATATACTATCATATCATCTGCAAAAAGTGATATTTTGACTTCATCTTTTCCAATTTGTATCCCCTTGATTTCCTTTTGTTGTTGAATTGCTCTGGCTAGGACTTCAAGTACTATGTTGAATAGGTAGGGAGAAAGTGGGCAGCCTTGTCTAGTCCCTGATTTTAGTGGGATTACTTCCAGGTTCTCACCATTAACTTTGATGTTGGCTACTGGTTTGCTGTAGATTGCTTTTATCATGTTTAGGTATGGGCCTTGAATTCCTGATCTTTCCAAGACTTTTATCATGAATGGGTGTTGGATCTTGACAAATGCTTTCTCGGCATCGAACGAGATTATCATGTGGTTTTTGTCTTTGAGTTTGTTTATATAATGGATTACATTGATGGATTTCCATATATTGAACCATTCCTGCATCTTGGAAAAAAAACCTACTTTTCAGGATTGAGGATTGCGTTAATGTGTTCTTGGATTTGGTTAGCGGGAATTTTATTGAGTATTTTTACACCGATATTCATAATGGAAATTGATCTGAATTACTCTATGTTTGTTGGATATTTCTGTGGTTTAGGTATCAGAGTAATTGTGGCTTCATAGAATGAGTTGGGTAGAGTAACTTCTACTTCTATTTTGTGGAATAGTTTGTGCAGAACTAGAATTAGATCTTCTCTGAAGGTCTGATAGAACTCTGCACTAAACCCATCTGTTCCTGGGCTTTTTTGGGCTGGGAGACTATTAATGAAAATGCTGTCTTTATATGTTACTTGCTTCTTTATATGTTACAGACTGCTGCTATTTTTTAGGAGATATAGGACTGTTTAGATCATTAACCTGATCTTGATTTAATTTTGGTACCTGGCATCTGTCTAGAAATTTGTCCATTTCATCCAGGTTTTCCAGTTTTGTTGAGTATAGCCTTTTGTAAAAGGATATGATGGTGTTTGGGATTTCTTCAGGATTTCTTGTTATGTCTCCCTTTTCATTTCTTATTTTGTTAATTAGGATGTTTTCCCTGTGCCCTCTAGTGAGTCTAGCTAAGGGTTTATCTATCTTGTTGATTTTCTCAAAGAACCAGCTCCTCCTGTGGTTGATACTTTGAATAGTTCTTCTTGTTTCCACTTGGTTGATTTTGCCCCTGAGTTTGATTATTTCCTGCTGTCTACTCCTCTTGTGTGAATTTTCTTCCTTTTTTTCTAGAGCTTTTAGGTGTGTTGTCAAGCTGCTAGAGTGTGCTCTCTTTAGTTTTTTTTTTTTTTTTTTTGGAGGCACTCAGATCTATGAGTTTCCCTCTTAGAAATGCTTTCATTGTGTCCCATAGGTTTGGGTATGTTGTGGCTTCATTTTCATTAAACTGTAAAAAGTCTTTAATTTCTTTCTTTATTCCATCTTTGTCCAAGGTATCATTGAGAAGAGTTTTGTTCAGTTTCCACATGAATGTTGGCTTTCCATTATTTATGTTGTTATTGAAGATCAGCCTTAGTCCATGGTGGTCTGATAGGATGCATGGGACAATTTCAATATTTTTTGTATCTGTTGAGGCCTGTTTTGTGACCAATTATATTGTCAATTTTGGAGAAGGTCCCGTGAGGTTCTGAGAAGAAGGTATATCCTTTTTTTTTTTTTTTTTTTTTTTTTTTTTTTTTTTTTTTTTAGAATAAAATGTTCTGTATATATCTGTTAAGTCCATTTGTTTCATGGCTTCTGTTAGTTTCACTGTGTCCCTGTTTAGATTCTGTTTCCACGATCTGTCCATTGGTGAAAGTGGTGTGTTGAAGTCTCCCACTATTATTGTGTGAGGTACAATGTGTGCTTTGAGCTTTACTAAAGTGTCTTTAATGAATGTGGCTGCCCTTGCATTTGGAGCATAGATATTCAGAATTGAGAGTTCCTCTTGGAGGTTTTACCTTTGATAAGTATGAACTGTCCCTCCTTGTCTTTTTTGATAACTTTGGGTTGGAAGTCGATTTTATTCGATATTAGAATGGGTACTCCAGCTTGTTTATTCAGACCATTTGCTTGGAAATTTATTTTCCAGCCTTTCACTCTGAGGTAGTGTCTGTCTTTTTCCCTGAGATGGGTTTCCTGTAAGCAGAAGAATGTTGGGTCCTGTTTGTGTAGCCAGTCTGTTAGTCTATGTCTTTTTATTGGGGAATTGAGTCCATTGATATTAAGAGATATTAAGGAAAATTAATTGTTGCTTCCTTTTATTTTTGTTGTTAGAGTTGGCATTCTGTTCTTGTGGCTGTCTTCTTTTTGGTTTGTTGAGGGATTACTTTCTTGCTTTTTCTAGAGCGTGATTTCCATCCTTGTATTGTTTTTTTTTGTTGTTGTTGTTGTTATTTTGTATTTTCTTAGTGTCTGTATAACATCTGTCCAGGCTCTTCTGGCTTTCATTGTCTCTGGTGATAAGTCTGGTGTAATTCTGATAGGACTGCCATTATATGTTACTTGACCTTTCTCCCTTACTGCTTTTAATATTCTATCTTAATTAGTACATATGTTGTTCTGATTATTTTGTGTGGGGAGGAATTTCTTTTCTGGTCCAGTCTATTTGGAGTTCTGTAGGCTTCTTGTATGTTCATGGGCATGTCAATCTTTAGGTTTGGGAAGTTTTCTTCTATAATTTTGTTGAAGGTATTTGCTGGCCCTTTAAGTTGAAAATCTTCATTCTCATCAACTCCTATTATCCGTAGGTTTGGTCTTCTCATTGTGTCCTGGATTTCCTTGATGTTTTGAGTTAGGATCTTTTTGAGTTTTGTATTTTCTTTGATTGTTGTTCCAATGTTCTCTATGGAATCTTCTGCACCTGAGATTCTTTCTTCCATCTCTTGTATTCTGTTGCTGATGCTCACATCTGTGGTTCCAGATTTCTTTCCTAGGGTTTCTATCTCCAGAGTTGCCTCACTTTGGTTTTCTTTATTGTGTCTACTTCCCTTTTTATGTCTTGGATGGTTTTATTCAATTCCATCACCTGTTTGGTCGTGTTTTTCTGCAATTCTTTAAAGAATTTTTGTGTTTCCTCTTTAAGGTCTTCTACCTGTTTAGCTGTGTTCTCCTGTATTTCTTTAAGTGAGTTATTAAAGTCCTTCTTAATGTCCTTTACCATCATCATGAGATATGCTTTTAAATCTGGGTCTAGGTTTTCGGGTGTGTTTGGGTGCCCAGGACTACTTGGGGTGGGAGTGCTGCCTTCTGATGATGGTGAGTGGTCTTGATTTCTGTTAGTAGGATTCTTATGTTTGCATTTTGCCATCTGGTAATCTCTGAAGCTAGTTGTTATAGTTGTCTCTGGTTAGAGCTTGTTCCTCAGGTGACTCTGTTAGCCTCTATCAGTAGACTTGGGAGACTAGCTCTCTCCTTATTTTCAGTGGTCAGTTTATTCTCTGCAGGCAAGCTCTCTTCTTGCAGGGAAGGGGCCCAGATATCTGGTGTTTGAACCTGCCTCCTGGCAGAAGTTGTGTTCCACTCACCAGAGGTCTTAAGATCCCATGGAGGATCCTGTGAGGACCTTTGCGGGTGTCTAGAAACTCTGCGCGCAAGGCACCCCTGTGCTGGAGTGGATGGGATTGGACTTTTGCCCCTGATCAGGCTGGGTGAGTACTTTCAAATTTATCTTTGTAGAAAGTCAATCAACTTACTTCCAAACAGTTTTGAATTTTTAATTTCTTCTTGTTAGAGATATTGATTTAAAACATACTAAATGATCTCAGGTTTCTTAAATTTTTAAAGAAAATTAGTGGCTTAATATAATATTTCCTGAACAATGAATGCATTTGAGAAGATTTTATTTTTTTTTTCTGCTAGGTAGACAGTTTTCTATATACAAATGTTAGGTATATTTGACATATATTCTTGTTAAAATGTATTGGTGATGCCATAGAACTTGGATTCATAATTGCCAACTAGTTCTTAGCAGGCATGGGAACTGTGTCTACAGAGGCCCTATGTACTGCAATGTGTTGCCGAAATCTCAAGTTTATGTGGATTGATTCTCATTGGAGACATGAGACAAAGGTCTACCAGGAAAAGAATAACCTGGGATTGGCCATGAGTTTTGATCAAGTACCTGGGCATATGATAACTCCACCATTCCTGGCAAAAGCTCTGTGGAGAAAGAATCTCTTTGAACACCTTATGGTGATTGCTGTACATAGCAACAAACTGGTGAGTATGTATATGGGTTAGAGTTTATCTTTCCCCTCTCAATGTTCTAAAGAATAAGACCATGTAATTGTTTGGATTATTTAGCTGATAATCATGAAGTAAGAGCTATTATTTTGAACTTGATGCCTTATGCTTGAATTAAGATCCATAACAAGATCTCTCTCTCTCTCTCTCTCTCTCTCTCTCTCTCATATACACCCATGATAGATAGATAGATAGATAGATAGATAGATAGATAATAGATTATAGATAGATAGATTAATTGATAGATAGATAGATAGATAGATAGATAGATAGATAGATAGAGTCAGACAGACAGACAGACAGACAGACAGAGACAGATAGACAAAGAGAGACAAAATATGAGGGAAGCAATGAAGCACAGATTAAAATATTTTAAAAGAAAAATAATTCCATCATCTTGTCTGTATTTGGTCCTTAAAAATCCTTAGTCAGAATTTGCAAATGCAGCACCAAACAGATCAGATCACAAGGTTTCAAGTACAAGACAACACAGCTCAAAAATATGTGATCTCAGCAGGCAGCAGAGCCAGTTTTTTGACCTTTAAGAATGCTAATGTTTTATAAAGAGTTACAAAGAATTAATCAGACGTTCTTATAGTGATAAACTACATAATTAACATCAGTTTCTCAAATGGCATAATAATGAGTTGAACCAGCAACAAAGGATATACCCCTCAAAGGGGCCTTTTATCGAGGATATGTAAAATACTTTTTTTTTTTTTGGTAAGATATGGTGACTCATGATGAGAGTTTCAGCACTGAAAAAGTGTGAAGCAGCAAATCACAAATTTGAGAACAACCTGGGCTATGAAATGACTCCTTGTCTCAACAACAACAGAATTTATACAACACATTTATTTACAAAAACCAAAGACAATACTATTCTTCTTGAGTACTGAGTACAAGAAAAAATAGATTATAGAAACTTTCATTAATTGTGTCATATGTTACTTGACAACATTAATTATAAAAGAGATACAATTAAACATTCACTTTAATATGACTATAACGATACAAAATAAGTGAATATGAAATAAAAATAGTACATGTTAGACAATATCTAGAACAAGAAATACTGACATATGTAATCTTAATAAGTATGGCTAAAAAGAACTTTTAAAACTGCCTTGGAGTATCTACAGATATCTGACATACACAATACCCTTGAATCAGTATGTGGATATACAGTAACACAAAAGAGACATATATAAAATATGTGTTCAAGAATGGAATAACAGCAACAACAACAACAAAAAAAAACAGGATAGCAAAACTATTCTCATCAATAAAAGAACTTCCAGAGGAATCACCATCCCTGACCTCAAGCTGTATAACAAAGCAATAGTGGGAAAAACTGCATGGTACTGGTACAGAAGAAGGCAGGTAAATCAATGGAAGAGAACTGAAGATCCAGAAATGAACCCACACACCCATGGTCATTTGATCTTTGACAAGGGAGCTAAAACCACCCAGTAGAAAAAAGACTGCATTTTCAACAAATGTTGCTGATTCAACTGGCAGTTAGCGTGTAGAAGAATGCAAATTGATCCATTATTATCTCCCTGTACAAAGCTAAAGTCAAAGTCAACTAAGAAGCTCCACTTAAAACCAGATAAACTGAATCTAATAGAGGAGAAAATGGGAAAGAGCATCAAACACACCGCCACATAGGGAAAATTTCTTGAACAGATCAATGGCTCATTCTCTAAGATCAACAACAGACAAATGGTACCTCATAAAATTGCAAAGCTTCTGTAAGACAAAGGACACTGTCAATAGAAAAAACAAAACAAAACAAAACAAAACAACCCAGCAAACAACAGATTAGGAAAAGATCTTTACAGATCCTACATCCGATAGAGGTCTAATATATAATATATAAGAAGAACTCAAGAAGTTAGACTACAGAGAACCAAATAAACCTATTTTAAAATGGGGTACAGAGCTAAACAAAGAATTTTCAACTGAAGAATACCAAGGAACACCTAAAGAAATGGCATCCTTAGTCATCAGGGAGATGCAAGTCAAAACAACTATGAGATTCCACCCATCAGTAAGAATGGTAAGATAAACAACAACAACAACAACAAAACAAACAAACAAAAACCTCAGGTGACAGCAGATGCTGGCTAGGATGTGGAAAAAAAAAAGAGGAAAACTCCTCCATTGTTGGTGTGATTGCAAACTGGTACAACCACTCTGGAAATCAGTTTGGTGGTTCCTCAGAAAATTGGATATAGTACTACCTGAAGATCCAGCTATACCACTCCTGGGCATATACCTAAAAGATGTTCCAACATATAACAAGGACACATGTTCCACTATGTTCATAGCAGCCTTATTTATAATAGCCAGAAACTTGAAAGAACCCAAATATTATTCCTCCACAGAAGAAAGGATATCAAAAATGTGGTACATTCACACAATGGAGTACTACTCAAATATTAAAAACAATGAATTCATAAAATTCTTAGCCAAATTGATAGATCTAGAAAATAGCATCTTGAATGAGGCAACCCATAGTATGCACTCACTGTTAAATAAATATTAGCGAGCACCCTTTTGGGGCCGGAGACATCCTGCACCCTACCAGCTGGAGGACAGTGGTCCACCATGCAGGGAGCGCCATCTTGGCTCCTGGACTCCACCGAACTTAGTCTGCACAGGTGAGAGTGAGGACCACAGAGGCAGACAGCTTCTGGGACAGGCAGGAGCCAAAGAGCCACTGAGGCAGCACCCTTTTGGGGCCGCAGACATCCGGCACCCTCCCAGCCGGAAGACAGTGGTCTTTCCTGCACAGGAGTCCTCTGCCTCAGGAGCAGGGAGCATCATCTTGGATCCAGGACTCCACCGAACTTAGGGAACTTAGTCTGCACAGGTGAGAGTGTGCACCACAGAAGCTGACAGCTTCTGTGACCTGCCAAAGCAACATAGCATCTGGGAAAGGTCCCTTCCCTTCCCTTCCCTTCTTCCCTTCCCTTCCCTTCTTCCCTTCCCTTCCCTTCTTCCCTTCCCTTCCCTTCCCTTCCCTTCCCTTCCCTTCCCTTCCCTTCCCTTCCCTTCCCTTCCCTTCCCTTCCCTTCCCTTCCCTTCCCTTCCCTTCCCTTCCCTTCCCTTCCCTTCCCTTCCCTTCCCTTCCCTTCCCTTCCCTTCCCTTCCCTTCCCTTCCCTTCCCTTCCCTTCCCTTCCCTTCCCTTCCCTTCCCTTCCCTTCCCTTCCCTTCCCTTCCCTTCCCTTCCCTTCCCTTCCCTTCCCTTCCCTTCCCTTCCCTTCCCTTCCCTTCCCTTCCCTTCCCTTCCCTTCCCTTCCCTTCCCTTCCCTTCCCTTCCCTTCCCTTCCCTTCCCTTCCCTTCCCTTCCCTTCCCTTCCCTTCCCTTCCCTTCCCTTCCCTTCCCTTCCCTTCCCTTCCCTTCCCTTCCCTTCCCTTCCCTTCCCTTCCCTTCCCTTCCCTTCCCTTCCCTTCCCTTCCCTTCCCTTCCCTTCCCTTCCCAGATATCTGTACACCTTCCCTTTAAGAGGAAAACTTGTCAGCAGAGAGTGCTCTAACCACTGAAACTCAGAGGAGAGAGCCTGTCTCCCAGGTCTGCTGATAGACGGTACTCAGAATAACCAGAAGAACAACCTCTGAACAGAGACAACTATAACAACTCCAGAGATTACCAGATGGCGAGAGGTAAAGGTAAGAATCTTACTAACAGAAACCAAGACCACTCACCATCATCAGAACCCAGCACTCCCACTTCGCCCAGTCCAGGGCACCCCAACACACCTGAAAAGCTAGACCTGGATTTAAAAGCATATCTCATGATGATGGTAGAGGACATCAAGAAGGACTTTAATAACTCACTTAAAGAACTACAGGAGAATGTGGCTAAAGAGTTACAAGTCCTTAAAGAAAAACAGGATAACACAATCAAACAGGTAGAAGTCCTTAAAGAAAAACAGGAAAACACATCCAAACAGATGATGGAAATGAACAAAACCATACTAGACCTAAAAAGGGAAGTAGACACAATAAAGAAAACCCAAAATGGGGCAAAACTGGAGATAGAAATCCCAGGAAAGAAATCTGGAACCATAGATGCAAGCATCAGCAACAGAATACAAGAGATGGAAGAGAGAATCTCAGGTGCAGAAGATTCCATAGAGAACATCGGCACAACAATCAAGGAAAATGGAACATGCAAAAAGATCCTAACTCAAAACATCCAGGAAATACAGGACACAATGAGAAGACCAAACCTACGGATAATAGGAGTGGATGAGAATGAAGATTTTCAACTCAAAGGACCAGCAAACATCTTCAACAAAATTATAGAAGAAAACTTCACAAATCTAAAGAAAGAGATGCCCATGAACATACAAGAAGCCTACAGAACTCCAAATAGGCTGGACCAGAAAAGAAATACCTCCCGACACATAATAATCAGAAAAACAAATGCACTAAATAAAGATAGAATACTAAAAGCAGTAAGAGAAAAAGGCCAAGTAACATATAAAGGCAAGCCTATCAGAATTATACCAGATTTTTCACCAGAGACTATGAAAGCCAGAAGATCCTGGACAGATGTTATGCAGACACTAAAAGAACACAAATTCCAGCCCAGGCTACTATACCCAGCCAAACTCTCAATTAACATAGATGGAGAAACCAAAGTATTCCACAACAAAAACAAATTCACACATTATCTCTCCAGGAATCCAGCCCTTCAAAGGATAATAACAGAAAAAAACCAATACAAGGACGGGAACCACGCCCTAGAAACAACAAGAAGGTAATCCCTCAACAAACCTAAAAGAAGACAGCCACAAGAACAGAATGCCAACTTTAACAACAAAAATAACAGGAAACAACAATTACTTTTCCTTAATATCTCTTAATATCAATGGGCTCAACTCCCCGAAAAAAAGACATAGACTAACAACCTGGCTACACAAACAAGACCCAACATTTTGCTGCTTACAGGAAACTCATCTCAGAGAATAAGATAGACACTACCTCAGAATGAAAGGCTGTAAAACAATTTTCCAAGCAAATGGTAGGAAGAAACAAGCTGGAGTAGCCATTCTAATATCTGATAAGATTGACTTCCAACCCAAAGTCATCAAAAAAGACAGGGAGGGGCACTTCATACTCATCAAAGGTAAAATCCTCCAAGAGGAACTATCAATCCTGAATATCTATGCTCCAAATACAAAGGGAGCCTCATTCATTAAAGAAACTAGTAAATCTCAAAGCACACATTGTACCTCATACAATAATAGTGGGAGACTTCAACACCCACTTTCACCAATGGACAGATCATGTAAACAGAAACTAAACAGGGACACAGTGAAACTAACAGAAGTTATGAATCAAATGGATCTGGCAGATATCTACAGAACATTCTATCCTAAAACAAAAGGATATACCTTCTTCTCAGCACCTCATGGTACCTTCTCAAAAATTGACCACATAATTGGTCACAAAACAGGCCTCAACAGATACAAAAATATTGAAATTGTCCCATGCATCCTATCAGATCACCATGGACTAAGGCTGATCTTCAATAACAAAATAATAATAGAAAGCCAACATTTACGTGGAAACTGAACAACACTCTTCTCAATGATACCTTGGTCAAAGAAGGAATAAAGAAAGAAATTAAGGACTTTTTAGAGTTCAATGAAAATGAAGTCACAACATACCCAAACGTATAGGACGCAATGAAAGCATTTCTAAGAGGAAAACTCATAGCTCTGAGTGCCTCCAAAAAGAAACTAGAGAGAGCACACATTAGCAGCTTGACAACACACCTAAAAGCACTAGAACAAAAGGAAGCAAATTCACCCAAGAGGAGTAGACAGCAGGAAATAATCAAACTCAGGGGCGAAATCAATCAAGTGGAAACAAGAAGAACTATTCAAAGAATCAACCAATCAAGGAGCTGGTTCTTTGAGAAAATCAACAAGATAGATAAACCCTTAGCCAGGCTCACTAGAGGGCTCAGGGAAAGAATTCTAATTAACAAAATCAGAAATGAAAAAGGAGACATAACAACAGATTCTGAAGACATCCAAAACACCATCAGATCCTTCTACCAAAGGCTATACTCAACAAAACTGGAGAACTTGGATGAAATGGAGATGTTCCTACACAGATACCAGGTACCAAAGTTGAATCAAGATCAGATCAATGACCTAAACAGCCCTATATCCCCCAAAGAAATAGAAGCAGTCATTAATAGTCTCCCAACCAAAAAAAGCCCAGGACCAGATGGGTTTAGTGCAGAGTTCTATCAGACCTTCAAAGAAGATCTAATCCCAGTTCTTCACAAACTATTCCACAAAATAGAAACAGAAGGTACTCTACCCAACTCATTCTATGAACCCACAATTACTCTGATACCTAAACCCCAAAAAGACCCAACAAAGATAGAAAACTTCAGACCAATATCCCTTATGAATATTGATGCAAAAATCCTTAATAAAGTTCTTGCTAACCAAATCCAAGAACACATAAAACAATCATCCATCCTGACCAAGTAGGTTTCATCCCAGGGATGAAGGGATGGTTCAATATACGGAAATCCATCAACGTAATCCTGTATATAAACAAACTCAAAGACAAAAACCACATGGTCATCTCCTTAGATGCGGAAAAAGCATTTGACAAGATCCAACACCCATTCATGATAAAAGTCTTGGAAAGATCAGGAATTCAAGGCTCATACGTAAACATGATAAAAGCAATCTATGGCAAACCAGTAGCCAACATCGAAGTAAATGGTGAGAAGCTTGAAGCAATCCCTCTAAAATCAGGGACTAGACCAGGCTGTCCACTTTCTCCATACCTATTCAACATTGTACTTGAATTCCTAGCCAGAGCAATTTGACAACAAAAGGAGATCAAAGAGATACAAATTGGAAAAGATGAAGTCAAAATATCACTTTTTGCAGATGATATGATAGTATATATAAGTGACCCTAAAAATTCCACCAGAGAACTCCTAAACCTGATAAACAGCTTCGGTGAAGTAGCTGGATATAAAATTAACTCAAACAAATCAATGGCCTTTCTCTACAAAAAGAATAAACAGGCTGAGAAAGAAATTAGGGAAACAACACCCTTCTCATATAGTCACAAATAATATAAAATATCTTGGCGTGACTCTAACTAAGGAAGTGAAAGATCTGTATAATAAAAACTTCAAGTCTCTGAAGAAAGAAATTATAGAAGATCTCAGAAGATGGCAAGATCTCCCATGCTCATGGTTTGGCAGGATCAACATTGTAAAAATGGGTATCTTTCCAAAAGCAATCTACAGATTCAATGCAAACCCCATCAAAATTCCAACTCAATTCTTCAACGAATTGGAAAGTGCAATCTGCAAATTCATCTGGAATAATAAAAAACCTAGGATAGCAAAAACTCTTCTCAAGGATAAAAGAACCTCTGGTGGAATCACCATGCTGGACCTAAAGCTTTACTACAGAGCAATTGTGATAAAAACTGCATGGTACTGGTATAGTGACAGACAAGTAGACCAATGGAATAGAATTGAAGACCCAGAAATGAACCCACACAACTACGGTCACTTGATCTTTGACAAGGGAGCTAAAACCATTCAGTGGGAAGAAAGACAGATTTTCAACAAATGGTGCTGGCACAACTGGTTGTTAACATGTAGAAGAATGTGAATCAATCCATTCCTATCTCCTTGTACTAAGGTCAAGCCTAAGTGGATCAAGGAACTTCACATAAAACCAGAGACACTGAAACTTATAGAGGAGAAAGTGGGGAAAAGCCTAGAAGATATTGGCACAGGGGAAAAATTCTTGAATAGAACAGCAATGGCTTGTGCTGTAAGATCGAGAATTGACTAGTGGGACCTCATGAAACTGCAAAGCTTCTGCAAGGCAAAAGACACCATCAATAAGACAAAAAAATACCAACAGATTGGGAAAGGATCTTTACCTATCCTAAATCAGATAAGGGACTAATATCCAATATATATAAAGAACTCAAGAAGGTGGACTCCAGAAAATCAAATAACCCCATTAAAAAATGGGGCTTAGAACTGAACAAAGAATTCTCACCTGAGGAATACCGAATTCCAGAGAAGCACCTGAAAAGATGTTCAACATCCTTAATCATCAGGGAAATGCAAATCAAAACAACCTTGAGATTCCACCTCACACCAGTCAGAATGGCTAAGATCAAAAATTCAGATGACAGCAGATGCTGGCGAGGATGTGGAGAAAGAGGAACACTCCTCCATTGTTGGTGAGATTGCAAGCTTGTACAACCACTCTGGAAATCAGTCTGGCGGTTCCTCAGAAAATTGGACATAGTACTACTGGAGGATCCAGCAATACCTCTCCTGGTTATATATCCAGAAGATGTCCCAACCGGTAAGAAGGACACATGCTCCACTATGTTCATAGCAGCCTTATTTATAATAGCCAGAAGCTGGACAGAACCCAGATGCCCCTCAACAGAGGAATGGATACAGAAATTATGGTACATTTACACAATGGAGTACTACTCAGTTATTAGAAAGAATGAATTTATGAAATTCCTAGCCAAATGGATGGACCTGGAGGGCATCATCTTGAGTGAGGTAACACAATCACAAATGAACTCACACAATATGTATTCACTGATAAGTGGATATTAATCCAAAACTTAGAATACCCAAGATATAAGATACAATTTGCTAAACGCATGAAACTCAAGAAGAATTAAGACCAAAGTGTGGACACTATGCCCCTTCTTAGAATTGGGAACAAAACACCCATGGAAGGAGTTACAGAGACAAAGTTTCAAGCTGTGATGAAAGGATAGACCATCTAGAGACTGCCATACCCAGGGATCCATCCCATAATCAGCTTCCAAACGCTGACACCATTGCATACACTAGGAAGATTTTGCTGAAAGGACCCAAATATAGCTGTCTCTTGTGAGACTATGCCGGGGCCTAGCAAACACAGAAGTGGATGCTCACAGTCAGCTATTGGATGTATCACAGGGCTCCCAATGGAGAAGCTAGAGAAAGTACCCAAGGAGCTTAAGGGATCTGCAACCCTATAGTTGGAACAACATGATGAACTAACCAGTACCCCGGAGCTCTTGTCTCTAGCTGCATATGTATCGAAAGATGGCCAGTCGGCCATCACTGGAAAGCGAGGCCCATTGGACTTGCAAACTTTATATGTCCCAATATAGGGGAATGCCAGGGCCAAAAGAATGGGAATGGGTGGTTAGGGAAGTGGGGGGGGCATGGGGGACTTTTGGGATAGCATTGTAAATGTAATTGTGGAAAATATTTAATAAAAAATATTTAAAAAATAGATATTAGCCCAAAAGCTGAGAATACCCAAGATACAGTTCACAGACCACATGTAGCTCAAGAAGAATGAAGACCAAAGTATGGATGCTTCTGTCCTTCTTAGAAGCGGGAACAAAATACACATGGAAAAAGCTACAAAGACAAAATGTGGAGCAGAGACTGAAGGAAAGGCCATCCAGAGACTGCCCCACCTGGAGATTTGTCCCATATAGAGTCATCAAACCCAGGCACTATTGTGGATTCCAAGAAGTACATGCTGACAGGAGCCTGATATAGCTGTCTCCTGAGAGACTCTGCCAGAGTCTGACAAATACAGAGGTAGATGCTCACAGTCATCCATTGGACTGAGCACAGGGTTCCCAATAGAAGTGTTAGAGAAAGGAGTAAAGGAGTTGAAGGGGTTTGTAACCCTATAGGACGAATAATAATATCAACCAATGAGACCCCACATAGCTCCCAGGGACTAAACCACCAACCAAAGAGTATACATGAAGTGACCCATGGCTTCAGCTGCATATGTAGCAAAAGATGGCCTTGTGGGACATCAGTGGGAAGAGAGGCCCTTGGTCCTGTGAAGGCTCGATGCCCCAGTGTAGGGGAAAACCAGGGTGAGGATGCAGGAATGGGTGGGTGGATGGAGGAGCATCCTCATAGAAGCAGGATGAGGAGGAATAGGATAGGGAGCTTAAAGAGGGGAAATCAGGAAAGGGGATAACATTTTAAATGTAAATGAAGAAAATATCCAATAAAAGAAATGAAAAATGAATGTAAAAGCATTGAAATTTGTGACTCATATATGTAATATGAGTACTGTGAAAAAACACAAATATAATACTGTAATATAGAATATAACATTAGAGGGGAAATCATATGATTATATACAACAATGTGGATTAATGCAGTTCAACAGTTATGGCAAACTTGGTAAACAGGTTTCCCATTCTTGAAGAGCCAGGGAATCATAGAAGGGAGTGAGAAGAATTTGCTGTGGAGGTCCTGACAGTCAGGGGCAAATCAGGAAAAAAAATGGCTGAGGACTACATATGCTTAAAGCCTTGCTCTTAATTAACTGGTAGAGAATCCTTGTCCTTAATGGAGCCCCATGGTCCTGCTAGTGGTCCTGTTCAGTAAGTAAGATTTGACAAGGCCATCATCATTTAATGTCGTCTGTGGGGAGGGAACTCATATTCGGGTAGGGCAAATGAGAATTCTCAAAAGTTCCTTATGCTAAGTGGTTTGGTTCATACCTACATGCCTTAGCCGATTGACTCCTTGCCAGGAAGTAGATATCTTTATTTGTATGTTTATTATTTTGGTGACAGAGGTTGGGTCTAGGGCTTTAGGCATACTGAAGCAGCATTCCCTTGTTGATCCAGGCTTCCTCAGTTCCTGCCCCCATTTTGTACAGGGCAAATGAGGATCTGGAACCTATTCCCCAGATTTTCTTTCAAAATGCAATTAGGTTCATCATGTTCTCTGTGTGCAGTCAAAGAAAGGGGAGTGTGCAGTAGTACATTTTATCAGCAGCTCCATTTTTAAAGTTTTAAATGCTCAGTCATTTGTGGGCAACATTAAACAACCAAACTAACCAGGTAAATAAGAATCCTCTATCACCACTCTTATTTAGATGTGTCTCATAACTTTAAGAGTCACTCAAGCTAAAGTTAATAGAGTATTACCTGTATAAAAAGCACAGCAAATGATGTTAAGGACAGCATTACCGAGTGGCACATGGTTGAGTGTAGCCTTTTCTCCTACACAATTTTCTCCTTTACTATAATCTAGTATCCTTCAGCTACCACAGTAGTTTTCTTAGAAAAACTTCATTAAGGAAAGAAATCTCCCATTCTAATATAGTTGATATATATCAAGAAAGTACTGGACTTCATTAAGTCTTTGAACTTAACACATACAAAATGCAGTTCCAAGATCCTTAGCTTTCAAATGAAAGGGAAAACCAAGTGTTTTTTGGTTAAGAGGACTCAAAAAGAACCTTAATGGGATTTCTTCCCACTGACTGGTTCTAATTTGAACTCTTAAATAATCAGCTTTTCAGAAAGATCAAATTATCCCCCAGAACGAGAGGTTCACATTGCTTCTCACTTCTACCCTTAGCAGTGGTTTTTAGTAATGTTTTAAGGTTGTTTGGGTGGGGGTGGGGACAGTTTACTTCCATTCAATTTAGCCAAACTACAACTTTTAGGGAGATGCTGTTTTTGAGTTCATATAATATGATAATGACCCAATTAATGTGGCATACAAGTTTACTGTGTATAACTCTTGCCTAAACATTCTTGAAGCCCTGTGTCAGATCCCCAGTATTGGGAAATGGAGGCTTCCAATACCTTCTACAGATGATCGTCGGCTAAACCTGTTAACTTAGTTCTGTGCCTTCGTTTCTTCAGGGTGACATGGCTAGAACTCCTTATTTCCTTTATTTACTGTAATTTTAGTCGTTAAATATATAGCTATAATTTCCGTGGTTCTTTCTACAGAAGCCTGGGCTTAAATATGAACTTTGCATAGTGCCTTGAATTACCTTTGTTTCTAATTTGAAGGAAAAATCTTACTATACGTTATGGTAGATATTCTGGAAAAACAGAAGGGAGATTTTTTTTTTACTTTCAATTTCCTATTATTGTTCCAGTTATGTTAACTTTCCATAAATTAATTGAGAGCAATAAGTATTAATGAATGACAAGTTCAAGAAATCCCCTCGTTTATATTACTAGCACAATTTAGCAAGCAAAATGAGAGGTTAAAAAAACTAGGTTTATAATAAGTAGGTAAAAACAGTCTAAAGTTGTTATAAAATATTGCAAAGTAATGCACAGAAGCATTTCTCTATAAGGAACTTTAAAAATAATTTAAAATAATAACAGTCCACATTCTTAAAGCAAAATACACACATTATTTAATTCCATCTACAGTAAAACCTTGTGAGCTAACTGGCAAGATCTTAGTTCTGTAGTCCAGAAGTTTAAGCAAGTGGCTTGTCAAAGTTATCATAATATTGTCTATTTAACCAGCATACTTCTCTAGTGCAGCTTCTTAGAGCATGTGTCTCACATGGGCATAGAGTAGCTGATTGGAAATCATAGTATGTCTTTGGTAAAAGCTTTTTTTTCATCATGGTCCTTGGTACCTCACGTTATTTGTGCTGTCATCAATATTCCTGGTTTCTGCTAGGGAACAAACTGCTGTTACAGTTGACGATTGAGTTATAGTATTCTTGAGAATGGAACCAAGTGGAAAACAAATTGGCTCAGGTTACTAATTCTCAGCAGGGATGGACCATCATGGGGTCTACAAACTAAGTTCCACTGGCCAAATCATACCTCTATCTGTTTCTTTAAATAAAGCTTTATTGGAACACACACAACTATAGTCATCCTTTATAGACTATTTGTTTTAGCAATGCAGAGGCAGAGTTGAGCAGAGGCCTATAGAGCCTAAAATACCTACCTGTATAGACATTACATAAAAGATTCCTGAACCATGAGGTACATGATACTGATGAACTACCTTCACTAATTTTTATGAAAGATGCTTGTTGTCTAGCACTGAGCTAGGCATTTAGCCCTTACCTTGGGTGATTTTTGTCAAGTAGCTCATGCAGAGAATCAACAATGAAAACAAACTCTGAACAAAATTGGAATAGTTGGATAAGTCTTGGCAGAAGAGTAGTAGTTTGTCTCTTATTTTTAAGTACTAGTAGGAAGAGGTCTTGGGATGGTTCACAAATTTATAAGATATGAAGTATGAAGCTATGTTAAGATATTCCAGCTCTTCTCAAGGATAAAAGAACCTCTGGTGGAATCACCATGCCGGACCTAAAGCTCTACTACAGAGCAATTGTGATAAAAACTGCATGGTACTGGTATAGTGACAGACAAATAGACCAATGGAATAGAATTGAAGACCCAGAAATGAACCCACACACCTATGGTCACTTGATCTTCGACAAGGGAGCTAAAAACATCCAGTGGAAGAAAGACAGCATTTTCAACAAATGGTGCTGGCACAACTGGTTGTTAACATGTAGAAGAATGCGAATCGATCCATTCCTATCTCCTTGTACTAAGGTCAAGTCTAAGTGGATCAAGGAACTTCACATAAAACCAGAGACACTGAAACTTATAGAGGAGAAAGTGGGGAAAAGCCTTGAAGATATGGGCACAGGGGAAAAATTCCTGAATAGAACAGCAATGGCTTGTGCTGTAAGATCGAGAATTGACAAGTGGGACCTCATGAAACTACAAAGCTTCTGCAAGGCTAAAGACACCATCAATAAGACAAAAAAACCACCAACAGATTGGGAAAGGATCTTCACCTCTCCTAAATCAGATAAGGGACTAATATCCAATATATATAAAGAACTCAAGAAGGTGGACTCCAGAAAGTCAAATAACCCCATTAAAAAATGGGGCTCAGAACTGAACAAAGAATTCTTACCTGAGGAATACCGAATGGCAGAGAAACACCTGAAAAAATGTTCAACATCCTTAATCATCAGGGAAATGCAAATCAAAACAACCCTGAGATTCCACCTCACACCAGTCAGAATGGCTAAGATCAAAAATTCAGGTGACAGCAGATGCTGGCGAGGATGTGGAGAAAGAGGAACACTCCTCCATTGTTGGTGAGATTGCAAGCTTGTACAACCACTCTGGAAATCAGTCTGGCGGTTCCTCAGAAAATTGGACATAGTACTACCAGAGGATCCAGCAATACCTCTCCTGGTTATATATCCAGAAGATGTCCCAACCGGTAAAAAGGACACATGCTCCACTATGTTCATAGCAGCCCTATTTATAATAGCCAGAAGCTGGAAAGAACCCAGATGTCCCTCAACAGAGGAATGGATACAGAAATTATGGTACATTTACACAATGGAGTACTACTCAGCTATTAAAAAGAATGAATTTATGAAATTCCTAGCCAAATGGATGGACCTGGAGGGCATCATCTTGAGTGAAGTAACACAATCACAAAAGAACTCACACAATATGTATTCATTGATAAGTGGATATTAGCCCAAAACTTAGGATACCTAAGATATAAGATACAATTTGATAAACGCATGAAACTCAAGAAGAATGAAGACCAAAGTGTGGACACTGTGCACCTTCTTAGAATTGGGAACAAAACACCCAGGGAAGGAGTTACAGAGACAAAGTTCGTAGCTGTGATGAAAGGATGGACCATTTAGAGACTGCTGTATCCAGGGATCCGTCCCATAATCAGCTTCTAAACGCTGACACCATTGCATACACTAGCAAGATTTTGCTGAAAGGACCCAAATATAGCTGTCTCTTGTGAGACGATGCCGGGGCCTAGCAAACACAGGAGTGGATGTTCACAGTCAGCTATTGGATGTATCACAGGGCTCCCAATGGAGAAGCTAGAGAAAGTACCCAAGGAGCTAAAGGGATCTGCAACCCTATTGTTGGAACAACATGATGTACTAACCAGAACCCAGGAGCTCTTGTCTCTAGCTGCATATGTATCGAAAGATGGCCTAGTCGGCCATCAATGGAAAGAGAGGCCCATTGGACTTGCAAACTTTATATGCCCCAATATAGGGGAATGCCAGGGCCAAAAGAATGGGAATGGGTGGGTAGGGAAGTGGGGGGCGCTATGGGGGACTTTTGGGATAGCATTGGAAATGTAATTGAGGAAAATATGTAATAAAAATATTAAAAATCAAAAAAAAAAGATATTCCAGGTATGGTGGCACACACCTTTTCATCTCAGTGCTCAGAAGACAGAGGCAGGCATATCTCTGTGAGTTTAAAGCCAGCCTGGCTTACATACTGAGATCTAGGCCAGCCAGGACCTACATAGAGAGACCCTGCCTCAAAGGGGGGAAAGGAGACAAATGTATCACTTAAGAAAAGCAGTGGATTGTGAGAAACTCCACCTTCAGGGCTACCTGTGCCATTAGTTTTGTTTTCCTGGATTTTTTTTTTAATTGGATGGTTGATCTCAGAACTTTGATTTAAAAATTCTATACCTGATCAGTTTTATGCAGTTTCCTCAAGTATCAATAGAATTATATTCTTCTTTTTTTATAAATGATTTTTATTAGATATTTTCTTCAATTACATTTCAAATGCTATCTCCAACCCCCCTAAACCCTCCCCTCGCCCTGCTCTCCAACCCACCCACTCCCACTTCATGGCCCTGGCATTCCCCTGTAATGAGGCATATGATCTTCGAAATACCAAGGGCCTCTCCTCCCATTGATGGCAAACTATGCCATCCTCTGCTACATATGCAACTAGAGACACAGCTCTGGGGGGGGGGGGTACTGGTTAGTTTATATTGTTGATCCTCCCTTTGATGCAGACCCCTTTAGCTCCTTGGGTACTTTTTCTACCTCCTCCATTAGGGCCCCTGTTTTCCATCTGATAGATGACTATGAACATCCACATCTGTATTTGCCAGGCATGGGCATAGCTTCACAAGAGAGCTATGTCAGGGTCCTGTCAGCAAAATCTTGCTGGCATATGCAATAGTGTCTAGGTTTGGTGGTTGTATATGCGATGGATCCCTGGGTGGGGCAGTCTCTGGATGGTCTTTCCTTCTGTCTCACCTCTGAACTTTGTCTCTGTAACTTCTTCCATGGGTATTTTGTTCCCAATTCTAAGGAGGGACAAAGTATTCACACTTTGGTCTTCCTTCTTCTTAAGTTTCTTGTGTTTTGCAAATTGTATCTTGGGTATTCTAAGTTTCTGGGATAATATCTGCTTATCAGTGAGTACATATCATGTGTGTTCTTTTGTGATTGGGTTATCTCACTCAGGATGACATCTTCCAGATGCAACAATTTGCCTAAGAATTTCATAAATTCATTGTTTTTAATAGCTGTGTAGTACTCCATTTTGTAAATGCACCAAATTTTCTGTACCCATTTCTCTGTTGAAGGACATCTACAAACCCTTATTTTCTTCATTCATTAAATTCAGCAGCTTTTAGCATGCTCTGCCATTTTGTTTGGTTGTTTTTGGTCTTTAAAAGTTCTAAAAAGTTTGACTTTTATATCACAAGTAAAGAATAGTTTTTATAATAACAGAGAAACAGAAAATATTTGCACAGTGAAGAAGATAAATAATTTTTAATGACTTTGTTGTATATACTTGCTAGTGTGTATATATAACTATATAACTATATATAAGTATATATAATGATAACTATATATATATATGTGTGTATATATATATATATATATATATATATATATATATATATATTGCTGATTTCTAAACTATACTTATTCCCATCAAGGTACTAGTTGTTTAATAACTTGATTATAGAATTTTTATACAACAACTGGTACTTTTGAGTCAGTGTAATTCAGTTCTGTAAATCTACTCTATGTACATATGTATGTATGTATAGTTTGTATATATTTATATGTGTAAAATTTCTCTTATAATTTGCTTCCCTTATCAAATATGATAAACTTTTTATAAAATATGATATTTTATTTTAATTTAGTTAAATGTGTTGAGGATTGAACGTAGAGCCTAATACATGCTAAGCAGACTGTGTTATTAAGCCCAGTATTTTAATTTTTAAAATTTTGATCAATTGATTGTGTGTTTGTGTGCATGTATATGTCTTGGTGTTTGTGTGGAGGTCAGAGGACAACTTGGCAGAGTCAGTACTCTGTTTTCACCATGTAAGAGAGACCCAGATATTAAACTCAAGTGCTCATGGTTAGCAGCAAGCACCTTTACCCACCAAGACATTTCACAAGCCCAAAAGTCTTGTGTTTTTCTAAGCTATGAGTTTTGATAACTCCATAGTATTTAAGTGAATGGATGTGCTTTGATATATTTAATTTCCCTTACATGAGGGCCTCTAAAATAATCCCAGTATTTTGCTATTACAAATGATGCTGGTTTAAATTCTTTTAGTAAGATTTCTTTGTGAGCGGGTATATCTGAAACTATCATGTGAACCAAAAGTATAACAAAATAAATGTTTTGTTACATATTATACTTTTTCAGTCTATGCCCCCATTACCCCATCCAGATAGTGAACCCCTCTGAATGAATGGAGTTGGAGTCTCCAAGCTTTTGCTATCATCACCTCTTTGAAAATAAATATCATGACCATTTTATTCTGTCTTCTATGCTTTGCTTCTTTCAATGGTTCAGCAATATTGAGAGGTGTTCAGTTTAGAGGAGATGGGCTTGAATTCATGAGCTAAACTTAAGTGTTATAATTTTCTTCTGAACAAAGTAGTCTACTACACTACCATGTCTTGATGTAATATATTAAGCCATTTTTGATTACATATATGTTGCAACATATATGTTGCCTTCTCTTACACATAAACCATACCTCCTCCCCCAGAAACAAGTGAAGAAAGGTAATAGTTATGAAGTCTGATCTTTGTGCTCACCAGAAAGGTTCTTATATTTCTTTATGTGCATCAAGGGCTTTACTATTTCAAATGACAAATGTACTTAGGTCGTCATAGATACCTCCAAGTGATAATATAAAGTTACCAACATTCAATAAAACTGACAAAGCCATAAAATCTAGTAGCATTGTAAGATTGTTATGAAAGTGCCTGTTTCAGGGTATAAAAGTCTTTCAGTGTTAAAACCCAAGGCTATGAACATTCTTCTAGCTCTTAGGAAAATCTGTTTTTTCCAGTACTTTTTTATGTAAGTTTTCAAACACACAGAAGAAAATCTTACTGACTTACATACTCAGTGACCCACAAACTAAGTTCTATAATTAACATTTTGTTTCATATATCTTTCCATCTCTCCACGCATCAACTCAATCTCAATCTCTCTCTTCCTCTCTTCCCATTTCTCTCTCTCTCTCTTCCTCTCTTCACATTTCTCTCTCTCTCTCTCTCTCTCTGTCTCTCTCTCTCTCTCTCTCTCTCTCTCTCTCTCTCTCTCTCTCTCTCTCTCTCTTATGATATAGCCCACACTGGCTTTGAGCTCTTGACAATCGCTCTGCCCCAGCCTCTAGACTCCAGCTGCTAGAGAGTGCTGAGCCTGCAAATGTGTGAGTGTGTGTGTGTGTGTGTGTGTGTGTGTGTGTGTGTATACACATGCATATATTAAACTAGGGTGATTTGTGGCATTTCTTTTATGTAGAATTGTGGAACATATACGCACAAACAGAATTACACCCTGAGTTCTCTTTCACAGCAGGATGACAAGGTATTTTTTTCTATTTTGTGATTGAGGGAAAAGTTCAGGCAAGTGCTTTACCTACAGTTGGCACAGTTAATGATTTGAGAATGGGGTCTCTAGAGTGTGAAGTACTTCCCATTCCCTAGTTTTCCTAGGTTTGGTAGCTTTCAGTGTTACCTGTACTTGGTTCTCTATTCTTATTGGTCTACTGGAGGGCTTGCAGAAAATCAGCTCCTTAGAACTGATCCCAAGAGTGAATGATTGGAGAGATTTATAATATCCAGACAAGGGTTTGAGAATCAAGCTAAGTGAAAATCAGATGACTGTGAGAAAGGAAAAAAAAACTGCCAGTCAGTAATGTCTCTGACACATTGATTTATTTCTAGGTGTTGTAAAGTGTTTTGCATCTACTGTCAGTCTGATCAGAATGAAGAACCTTATGTGAGCATCACTAAGAAACAACAGATGTCAAAAGATGGCCTTTCAGAGGAGGTCGAGAAAGAGGTTGGCCAGGCAGAAGGCAAGCTGTTTACCCATCATTCTGCATTCAGCCAGACATAAGTGATACAGGATTTCCTAGGCTCTGCCCGACAACTGAGTCTACAACTGTTTATAACTGTCTTGGAGCAGAACATCACTACTGGAAGATTATGTATGCATGTTTTTTTGTTAATAAAAAATTATGCTTACATTTAGGGTTCAACTGAAAAGCAAAACAGTTTTTATTCAGGTGAAATCAGTTTATATGTTCATTTGTTCTGAGTCTGTGTTTCATTTGCTAACCTAAAATCCCAGTGAATTAAAATAATAACACTTTTTTGGAGTGAGGATGGTTTATAAATATGAATTTTGCTCAGAGCTCAAAAGGAAAAGTTCACTTACTCTAGTGTAGATCAGCTAAGGGGGCTCAAACATGTGGGAGCTTTAAATCATTGAAGACTGATTTACTGACATGTTTTTAGACCTCTTTTCCATGTGGAAAGAGTTTAGCCTTCCTTATAGCATGGTACTGCTTGCAAGTGTGAAACTGTCATCTTTTGTGACTTTGACTTAGGAATAATAGGAGTCCACTCCATTTTAACTGGAAGGTTCGTATTTTTCTTCCTTCCTTTGTTCCTTCCTTTTCTTTCTTTCTCTCTTTCTTTCCTTCCTTCCTTCCTTCCTTCCTTCCTTCCTTTCTTTCTTTCTTTCTTTCTTTCTTTCTTTCTTTCTTTCTTTCTTTCTTTCTTTCTTTCTTTCTTTCTTTCTTTCTTTCTTTCTTTCCTTCCTTCCTTCTTCCTTCCTTCCTTCCTTCCTTCCTTCCTTCCTTAATTTCTTCCTTCTTTCCTTCCTTCCCTTCTTTAAGTACAGTCTAATTCATAGAACAAATTCAATAGTTTTAATATATTTACAGTGTTATGCCATGATAAATGTTACCTATCCTATTAGATTCTCTAATCTACAAAAATTTCATCATATCAAGAAGAAACCATGAACACATAGATCTTGTCAGATTGTAAAAATCAAAGAGAAAGAGTTCCCATAAGTGGAGTATAAAACCAGGTGGGCTTGGTGGCCTGCCTACAATTCCAGTTGTGGGAGGCTAAGACAGAATCTCCAGAGCAAGGTGGCTGTTAAAATTATATCGGTGAGCTCTGGCTTGGACTGAGAGATCTCATCTTAGTAAATAAGATAGAAGACTGATCAAGGGTGAGTCTAGATATCAACTCCAGGCCTTTATGTATATGGCCACACAGGAGCACATGCAAACATTCACTCACACACATGAAAATGAGAAAAGATAAAAAGGACATATTCAGTAAGGCGATTTGTTTCCTAATAAGGCCATTTCTGCCTGAACACCCTGCCTGAACACCAGAGTTCACTGGCTACCAGTGATATCATAAAGTATGTTGTAACAAAACCCTCTCAAGGATAACTTCATAGGTGGGTGAGAAGGTTGGTTATTTGGAGAGACTTGGGCCAACAGGGAGGACCAGCCGAGCCAAACCACCACACACGTCATGGCCAGGAAAAGACAAAGGTGAAAAAGGCAAGAACATAACCGGCTCCAAGAGAGCTGAGTTTCAATTTCCTGTTAGCTTTGTAGATCGTTTCCTATTAGAGGGAAACTATTCTAGACACCTGAGCTCTTCTGCATCTGTATTCGTTGAGGGTGTGCTCGAGTATGTAACATCATCGAACATCCTTGAACTGGCTGGTGAGGTGGCCCACACCACTGGCAGGAAGTGCATAGCTCCAGAGCATGTGTGGCCGGTGGTACAGAGCAACGACCAACTCCACCAATTATTCAAACCAGGTGGCACATCAGTGTTTGAGCCACCAGAACCTGATGACAACTGATGATGCCTGGGTCTCAAGAGTCTGGAGGTTCACCACACCTTCAGCCTCATCCAGCACCAGTGTCCTACTAGCTGGGGGAGCTAATCAAACATGCTATTAAAGCATCTAAATCGAACCCATTGATCCTGTCTCCTTTTGTTTTTTCATTTTGAACTAGACGTTGCTATGAACCACCCGGGAGGGTGATGGTGGATTTGAAGCTGTTGTTAATGTGGGGAACTTGATTTCCAGAGGGAATTTCTAATAGGGACCACAAGAGCAGTGGTCTTGGTGGGAGGAGGTGGTGATGTGTAAGCACTTTTGAACCGGTGGCAATGGGAGGATTTGGCTAAGGTAGAGGGCAGAGAAGCTGTCCTGGTAGTCTGTGAGCCCACAAGGCCTTGGAAGGCAAGGAATTTTGCTTCAGCCTCCTAGGCACATTGGAATCCCAATGAGATACTGCTAACTGGAGATGGGTGGATGAAGACATGGACTGTGGTAGGAAAGGCTTCCTTAAAGGTTAGGTCTCAGGTTAGAAGATGATGACTGTGGGGTGGGGGAGGCCATGTGTGGCATAATGTTGGTGTGAGGTTCAAGGGTCAGGAGCCTTCCCTGAGCACTGAGAAATGATGGTGAAACCAGAAGAGAAAAGGTGGAAGAAGACTCCATGGGAAGACCAGCAGGCTCAACTAATTGGAACCCCGAGATCTTTCAGATACTGAGCCACCAACCAGACAGCATAAAATAGCTGGTCCCAGGCCCCAACACACATATAACAGAGGACTGCCTGGTCTGGCCTCAGTGAGAGAAGATGCACCTAACCCTTGAGAGACTTGGAGCCCCTGGGAGTAGGGACATCTACTTGGAGACAGGAGAGGAGGTATGGGATGAGGAACAGTTAGAGGGCAGTCCGAGAGGGGGATAATGACTGGACTGTAAAAAATAAATAAAAAATAATAAAAATATGCAAAATAGAAAAGATAGATGGTTTTCCTTTTTAATTTTTAGAATTTCTGCCTCATTCTAAAAGGATTTATACAAGAATTAATAGGTATATAGTACTATGATGCTGTGTCGAATATATGCTTCTATATTCTTTTCTTTTTTTCTTTCCTCCTCTTTCTCCTCTTCTTCCTTCTCCTTCACTTCCTCTTCTTAGGTTTTGAAACAGGGTCTTTTTACACAGTCCTGGCTGTCCTGACTCACTCCATAGACCAGGCTGACCTTGAACTCACAGAGATCTGACCACCTCTGTCTTTGAGTGCTAGAATGTGCCCTGTCTTAGGCACACTGGTCATCTAAATAACAAAAGTGGAGAAATGCTACTGTCTAACTGCCTTGTAATTCAAGCAGGTCGAAATAGTTACAGAACATTAACGAACTTATTTATAATCATCTTCATTGCCGTTCTCAGAAGGGAGCTCGGGGTTTGCAGTGATATGATATGTCATAAAACAGTGCAGCACCTGTCATCAGAGGCTGAGCCTAGGTTTTAGAGAGTTTTCATGTATTTTGTATAAACTCTGCCACTAATGTTTTAAAGAATGGGATAGCTAACACTCAGGAGCTGCTCGAACTTAGCACTGGGACCCCTGCCTCTAAGTGTCCACATTTGGAGTGTTCACTTTTCATCAGCTCCTAGGCTTCTGCCACTGCTGGCCTTTTAGACAGAACTTCTCAGAGGCTGTCAAGTCAGCTTTTACAACAGAATAAGAAGAGTTTAGTTTCAGGTCCTAGGGTACCACTTTCTTTTCATGTGATCTTGACCATTCCCTGTTTCCTCTGAATAGTGGCATCTTTTTCCTTCCCTGTCCGCACATGCTCAGGCTACTTTTCTTATTTTTTTTTTAATTTTTAATATTTTTTTACGTATTTTCCTCAATTACATTTCCAATGCTATCCCAAAAGTCCCCCATACCCTCCCCCCCACTTCCCTACCCACCCATTCCCATTTTTTTGGCCCTGGAGTTCCCCTGTACTGGGGCATATAAAGTTTGTGTGTCCAATGGGCCTCTCTTTCCAGTGATGGCCAACTAGGCCATCTTTTGATACATATGCAGCTAGAGTCAAGAGCTCCAGGTACTGGTTAGTTCATAATTTGTTCCACCGATAGGGTTGCAGATCCCTTTAGCTCCTTGGGTACTTTCTCTAGCTCCTCCATTAGGAGCCCTGTAATCCATCCAATAGCTGACTGTTAGCATCCACTTCTGTGTTTGCTAGGCCCCAGCATAGTCTCACAAGAGACAGCTATATCTGGGTCCTTTCAGCAAAATCTTGCTAGTGTATGCAATGGTGTCAGCGTTTGGAAGCTGATTATAGGGTGGATCCCTGGATATGGCAGTCTCTAGATGGTCCATCCTTTTGTCACAGCTCCAAACTTTGTCTCTGTAACTCCTTCCATGGGTGTTTTGTTCCCAATTCTAAGGAGGGGCACAGTGTCCACACTTTGGTCTTCATTCTTCTTGAGTTTCATGCGTTTAGCAAATTGTACCTTATATCTTGAGTATCCTAAGTTTTGGGCTAATATCCACTCATCAGTGAGTACATATTGTGTGAGTTCCTTTGTGATTGTGTTACCTCACTCAGGATGATGCCCTCCAGGTCCATCCATTTGGCTAGGAATTTCATAAATTCATTCTTTTTAATAGCTGAGTAGTACTCCATTGTGTAAATGCACCACATTTTCTGTATCCATTCCTCTGTTGAGGGGCATCTGGGTTCTGTCCAGCTTCTGGCTATTATAAATAAGGCTGCTATGAACATAGTGGAGCATGTGTCCTTCTTTCCGGGGACATCTTCTGGATATATGCCCAGGAGAGTTATTGCTGGATCCTCCGGTAGTACTATGTCCAATTTTCTGAGGAACCGCCAGACTGATTTCCAGAGTGGTTGTACAAGCTTGCAATCCCTCCAACAATGGAGGAGTGTTCCTCTTTCTCCATATCCTCGCCAGCATCTGCTGTCACCTGAATTTTTTATCTTAGTCAGGCTACTTTTCCTATATTTTATCTAATATCTCATTTAAACAGGAATTTGCTATATTGCCTAGGCTGATCTCATATTTGGGAGCTGAAGTGATTCTCCTATGTCAGCTTCTTAAGTAGCTGGGACTACAGGCATATACCACTACAGGTGGCTCTTCCCTATAATTCATGCCAGCTACAGGTCACTTATAAACAGCACAATGTAAATGGAATGTAAATAGCTTTTCCTCTTGGGAAAAGCTATTTTTCTTTTTTCTATCAGGGAAGGATGAAAAAGAATTATACTTCTTCAGTACAAACACAGTTTTCTAACATTTTCAGTCTGCAGTTGGTTGAATTGTAGATGGAGAACCTGCACATAAGAATCCTAACTGTACATATGTTAGCATGGTTTCCTCTACGAAGATTAATGAAGATAGGCTGAGCACCTCTTTTGCTTTGATTTTCTCCATGTGACTTGTTTAACCATGAGAGACAACATGAATTTTAACTTCATGTCAAAGAAAAACAATATAAATTATGTTTTAGCACTTTATGATAAGAGCAGATTACTACCCCCAAAACTGTCATTTCCACAAAAAAAAAAACAAAAACAAAAACAAAAACAAAAACAAAAACAAAAACAAAACAAAACAGTTCAAAACTATCATTTTTTCAAAAAGGCAAGCAGTTTTAAGGTTTGTTTGAATAAAATCACCACATGTGTCTTTTGACTTTCTTACTAATAAACCCAATACAAGTAAGGTAGTTTTGCCATTTTCAACTCTTGGTGGTTGTGATACAAGAACTGTACAAGATTAGTGTAGCACTATCTCCTCACAGAGGGAGCCTGAGGCCTGAGCCCTCCCTGAGGTCTTATAGGCAGTTGAACAGGATGAAAGCTCCTCCCCCTCCCTGAGGAAATACTGGTGTTTAACTCTTGCTCAGGAGGGGGAAGTCAGAAACCTCAATAGTTTAGACACTGGTAAGTTAGCCTGGGGTACCACAAATAACTCTTTATTCTTTTGTTTACACATACACAGAGACTAAAAGAGGTTTGGCAAAATTTTACTGCCTATTTGTGTTCCTCTTTTAGATTATTTTTCCATAGACCTTTTACAGTTTCCTATAATGGTCGAATTTGTCATTTACCATTCTTCCCTTTTCCCATTCTAGAGCAGCAAACCACTGTACTTTAGGGCAGACACAGAATCTTTTCTGCCCGTAAGAAATCTTCCTCTAGCATTTAGAAGGCTGAGTGAAGCAGGAAAATTGTCACAATTTCAAGGCCAGTCTGGAAGACAGAAGTCCAGCTCAGCCTGAGCTATGCTGTGCAACTGTCTCAAAAATAATACGCCTTATCATCTTGAGAATTCTAGATAAACTTCATTCACATAACTTTTAAGGAGCTTCTTGTAGTTCCCAAGATAAAGAAGAATGATGGATAATTAGGAGTTTCTGTCCTTCCAGCAAACTTAGTCAGTTTCATGGGCATACCTAGTGCATTCTTACACCACTTGCTCCCATAGCCACTTTCACAGCATGGCAGAAACCACTGTAGTCATTTACAGACCCAAAGCTAGAAACTCCTTGTAGTGTGGGCATTGGGTTTACCACCCTATTCTCAGTATCCTATCTTACTTGGAAATTATCTTAAAAAGATACACTGAATATTTGGTCTTTAGTTCTCTAAAAACCTCAGAAGTACTGATCAAAATAACAGACTACAATAATTCACCAGAACAAGATTCATTTTCTTTCAACATAAATTTAGGCTTTTTATAATCTTAAATATTTGTTATGAGTAATTCTAGCTCATTTGGTCATAAAAATGTATGTTTTTAGGAAAACAATTCTAAGAAACTTAAAATGTATGTTTTATATTATTATGTATAACATTGACAAATTAGAGAAGAAATGCTTATTTATGTTTAACTCATGAATCTACTCCTATTTATTGACTATTTTAAAAATCAGAAACCTCCCTAGTCAAGATCTTAAACAGCTGTTCTCCTGTATGCTATGACATTTTTAGTAGATATTTAAATGTATTTACTGATCTACTAATGAGTAGAAATCTTACAGACAAGCTTTTCTGTTCACTTTCACATAATGACTCTATTCTATGTAACCTATGGCTACAATTAGAATAACACCCAAATCCTAAAGTCAAATTTTCACTTCTTTCTACCAGTTATAGGAAAGCATTTAATAGCTATGGTAGTGTAAGTCTGTAGTCCCAGCACTTGGGAGTTGGATGCAGGAGGATCAAGGACTTTGACTGTCAATAGCTACATAGTGTGTTTGAGGCCAGCATGAGTTATGTAGGACTGTCTCAAAAAAAGCTGTCCCCCACAAATCAAACAGAAACATAATGTTAGCATAAAGATATAAAAATAGTAAATATCCTGTTAGCCCTCTGGATTTACCTGTACAAGCCAAGAAGGAAATTCCAGGGCATACCTTTCACTTTGCATAATGTGTACTTGTCAACAAGATCTGCCTTCTATGTGATTTTATATTATGTGACTCTATGGCCATCTTTTCCTGTGTTGCTAAGTGTTTAAAAGACACTATTTCTTGAGAAAGGATAAAATCATGTTACCTGTATATATGCTACTTATATATTCATGAGGAAAATCGCAGATATAGCCAGTTCAGTAGGAGAATGTTGACCAGAAATACTAAAATAAATGTATAATTAGAAATAATTTTGTTTTATTATATCGTTGAAGGGAAAACTATCGAAACCTGGATATCCATTGTGTTCCCTGTTTAGATCAGTATCCTGATAACATATAGCCCAGAACTGGTAAGAAGCAGGGCTTAGACAATCACAGAAGATGCCTTGCCCCAGACTTTGGAGATGGCAGCAAATAACTGTAAGGACCACCTCTTATTTTAAACGGAGGCAGTACAATTGATGATGACATGTTCCAATATAGTAAAATATATATATATATATGCTTGTGCTTTAGAGCTTGGCCAGGGCCATTCTAGCCCCATCCTTTGGCAAAAGCACAACACAGCTCAGAAAATCGTGGTGATGCCATCATCAATTGTCAGACTTTAAATCTATCAATGTGCTTTGAACTTCTCTCATCTTCTGGCAGTTTTTAGATGGTGGTATTTGTGAGATATCTAAATGAACCCTAGGATTACGAGCATGCTGTGTAGAGTTGGGAATGGATATATAGACTGGAGAGATAAAATGGGAAGCATGGCAGATTCTTGGATAGCCTGAGCCACATATCCTTGCAGCTGTGGTAAAAGACTCAGTGCAAAATGTCAATACCCACTATGAGCATGTACCCTAGCACACACTACAGTGCTTTCTTTTCTTTTTCAGGGCTTTTACCTGTTCCAGGGAATGTAGCTTGGGTACTGCTGGATGGTGTGTGGAAGATAACATTCATTGGATGAGTTCAAAACCAAGGGAGGTGTCAGTTATAGGCAAAGCGTCAGACTATATCCTTCCAATGGATAACTAGGATCCAGTTTAGATGAATCTCTGGATCCCCAGTAGACATGAATAGCATGTAGTATCTTAGAGTAGTAAGCTGATAAGGATGATTCTGTTGCTCTGTGTCTTTCTGCCTCCCCCAACTACATTCTGCTTTCTTGGCATGCCTTCCAAATAAACTTTTGGCTTAACCTGTGGTATTTGAGAGTAGTTGTCTGAATAGAGATGATAAATTGAGCCATGACATGTACAACTGTGAAAATGGAAACCATCCAGGGGCAAATGTTGTAAGATCTACATAGTCTGTGAAAAAGCAAATGCTTTTGCTTTCAGAAGGAGAGTGAATGGAGTTTTTCACTAATCTGGATGGGGGCCAATAAAGGGTTTATTTTACTGGAGAGTTTAATAAGAATTAACCACAACACAGTTGTAGTTGTTCTTACAGAAGATAGGTGGATAGATGGGTAGAGGCTGGCTAGTATAGGGTACTTCCATTAGGTGTAGGTTGGAAATCATGATTAATAATTTCCTCCCTCTATGACATTTCTACTATGTTTGTGTGAACGATGAATAAACTAAGATATATAGATCTAGCTTTATAGTACAGTTTTTTTTTATTGCATATTTTCCTCAATTACATTTCCAATGCTATCCCAAAAGTCACCCACACCCTCCCCCCACTTCCCTACCCACCCATTCCCATTTTTTAGCACTGGTGTTCCCCTGTACTGGGGCATATAAAGTTTGCTTGTCCAATGGGTCTCTCTTTCCAGTGATGGCCATCTTTTGATACTTATGAAGCTAGAGACAAGAGCTCTGGGGTACTGGTTAGTTCATAATATTGCACCTCAGGGGTGAAATCAACCAAGTGGAAACAAGAAGAACTATTCAAAGAATTAACCAAACGAGGAGCTGATTCTTTGAGAAAATCAACAAGATAGATAAACCCTTAGTTATACACACTACAGGGCACAGGGACAACATCCTAATTAACAAAATCAGAAATGAAAAGGGAGACATAACAACAGATCCTGAAGAAATCTAAAACACCAACAGATCCTTCTACAAAAGGCTATACTCAACAAAACTGGAGAACCTGGATGAAATGGAGAAGTTTCTAGACAGATGTCAGGTACCAAAGTTGAATCAAGATCAGATTAATGATCTAAACAGCCCTATATCCCCCAAAGAAATAGAAGCAGTCATTAATAGTTTCCCAACCAAAAAAAGCACAGGACCAGATGGGTTTAGTGCAGAGTTCTATCAGACCTTCAAAGAAAATCTAATCCCAGTTCTTCACAAACTATTCCACAAAATAGAAACAGAAGGTACTCTACCCAACTCATTCTATGAAGCCACAATTACTCTGATACCTAAACCACAAAAAGACCCAACAAAGATAGAAAACTTCAAACCAATATCCCTTATGAATATTGATGCAATAATCCTCAATAAAGTTCTTGCTAACCGAATCCAAGAACACATCAAACAATCATCCATCCTGACCAAGTAGGTTTCATCCCAGGGATGCAGGGATGGTTCAATATATGGAAATCCATCAACATAATCCATTATATAAACAAACTGAAAGACAAAAATCACATGATCATCTCATTAGATGCGGAAAAAGCATTTGACAAGATCCAACACCCATTCATGATAAAAGTCTTGGAAGGATCAGGAATTCAAGGCCCATACCTAAACATGATAAAAGCAATCTACAGCAAACCAGTAGCCAACATCAAAGTAAATGGTGAGAAGCTTGAAGCAATCCCACTAAAATCAGGAACTAGTCAAGGCTGTCCACTCTCTCAATACCTATTCAGCATTGTACTTGAAGTCCTAGCCAGAGCAATTCGACAACAAAAGGAGATCAAAGGGATATAAATTGGAAAAGTTGAAGTCAAAATATCACTTTTTGCAGATGATATGATAGTATATATAAGTGACCCTAAAAATTCCACCAGAGAACTCCTAAACCTGACAAACAGCTTCAGTGAAGTAGCTGGATATAAAATTAACTCAAACAAGTCAATGGCCTTTCTTTACACAATGAATAAACACGCTGAGAAAGAAATTAGGGAAACAACACCCTTCTCAATACTCACAAATAATATAAAATATCTTGCTGTGACTCTAACTAAGGAAGTGAAAGATCTGTATGATAAGAACTTCAAGTCTCTGAAGAAAGAAATTAAAGAAGATCTCAGAAGATGGAAAGATCTCCCATGCTCATGGAATGGCAGGATCAACATTCTAAAAATGTCTATCTTTCCAAAAGCAATCTACAGATTCAATGCAATCCCCATCAAAATTCCAACTCATTTCTTCAATGAATTAGAAAGGGCAATCTGCAAATTCATCTGGAATAACAAAAAAACCTAGAATAGCAAAAACTCTTCTCAAGGATAAAAGAACCTCTGATGGAATCACCATGCTTGACCTAAAGCTTTACTACAGAGCAATTGTGATAAAAACTGCATGGTACTGGTATAGTGACAGACAAGTAGAACAATGGAATAGAATTGAAGACCCAGAAATGAACCCACACACCTATGGTCACTTGATCTTCCACAAGGGAGCTAAAACCATCCATTGGAAGAAAGACAGCATTTTCAACTAATGGTGCTGGCACAACTGGTGGTTATCTTGTAGAAGAATGTGAATCTATCCATTCCTATCTCCTTGTACTAAGGTCAAATCTAAGTGGATCAAGGAATTTCACATAAAACCAGAGACACTGAAACTTATAGAGGAGAAAGTGGGGAAAAGCCTTGAAGATATGGGCACAGGGGAAAGATTCCTGAATAAAACAGCAATGGCTTGTGCTGTAAGATGGAGGATTGACAAATGGGACCTCATGAAACTGCAAAGCTTCTGCAAGGCAAAAGAAACCATCAATAAGACAATAAGGCCACCAACAGATTGGAAAAGGATCTTTACCTATCTTAAATGAGAGAGGGGACTAATATCCAATATATATAAAGAACTCAAGAGGGTGGACTCCAGAAAATCAAATAACCCTATTGAAAAATGGTGCTCAGAGCTAAACTGGATTACGTTGATGGATTTCCATATATTGAACCATCCCTGCATCCCTGGGATGAAACCTACTTGGTCAGGATGGATGATTGTTTGATGTGTTCTTGGATTCGGTTAGCAAGAACTTTATTGAGGATTATTGCATCAATATTCATAAGGGATATTGGTTTGAAGTTTTCTATCCTTGTTGGGTCTTTTTGTGGTTTAGGTATCAGAGTAATTGTGGCTTCATAGAATGAGTTGGGTAGAGTACCTTCTGTTTCTATTTTGTGGAATAGTTTGTGAAGAACTGGGATTAGATTTTCTTTGAAGGTCTGATAGAACTCTGCACTAAACCCATCTGGTCCTGTGCTTTTTTTGGTTGGGAAACTATTAATGACTGCTTCTATTTCTTTGGGGGATATAGGGCTGTTTAGATCATTAATCTGATCTTGATTCAACTTTGGTACCTGACATCTGTCTAGAAACTTCTCCATTTCATCCAGGTTCTCCAGTTTTGTTGAGTATAGCCTTTTGTAGAAGGATCTGATGGTGTTTTAGATTTCTTCAGGATCTGTTGTTATGTCTCCCTTTTCATTTCTGATTTTGTTAATTAGGATGTTGTCCCTGTGCCCTGTAGTGTGTATAACTAAGGGTTTATCTATCTTGTTGATTTTCTCAAAGAATCAGCTCCTCGTTTGGTTAATTCTTTGAATAGTTCTTCTTGTTTCCACTTGGTTGATTTCACCCCTGAGTTTGATTATTTCTTGCCTTCTACTCCACTTGGGTGAATTTTCTTCCTTTTTTTCTAGAGTTCTTAGATGTGTTGTCAAGCTGCTAGTGTCTGCTCTCTCCAGTTTCTTCTTGGAGGCACTCAGATCTATGAGTTTCTGTCTTAGAAAAGTTTTCATTGTGTGCCATAGGTTTGCGTATGTTGTGGCTTCGTTTTCATTAAACTCTAAAAAGTCTTTAATTTCTTTCTTTATTCCTTCCTTGTCCAAGGTATCATTGAGAAGAATGTTGTTCAGTTTCCATGTGAATGTTGGCTTTCCATTATTTATTTTGTTATTAAAGATTAGCCTTAGGCCATGGTGGTCTGATAGGATGCATGGGACAATTTCAATATTTTTGTATCTTTTAAGGCCTGTTTTGTGACCAATTATATGGTCAATTTTGGAGAAGGTCCCGTGAGGTGCTGAGAAGAAGGTATAGCCTTTTGTTTTAGGATAAAATGTTCTGTAGATATCGGTTAAGCCCATTTGTTTCAAAACTTCTGTTAGTTTCACTGTGTTCCTGTTTAGATTCTGTTTCCAAGATCTCTCCATTGATGAAAGTGGTGTGTTGAATTCTCCCACTATTATTGTGTGAGATACAATGTGTGCTTTGAGCTTTACTAAAGTGTCTTTAATGAATGTGGCTGCCCTTGCATTTGGAGCATAGATATTCAGAATTGAGAGTTCCTCTTGGAGGATTTTATCTTTGATGAGTATGAAGTGTCCCTCCTTGTCTTTTTTGATAACTTTGGGTTGGAAGTCGATTTTATTCGATATTAGAATGGGTACTGCAGCTTGTTTATTCAGACCATTTGCTTGGAAAATTGTTTTCCAGCCTTTTACTCTGAGGTAGTGTCTGTCTTTTTCCCTATAATGGGTTACCTGTAAGCAGCAGAATGTTGGGTCCTGTTTGTGTAGCCAGTCTGTTAGTCTATGCCTTTTTATTGGGGAATTGAGTCCATTGATATTAAGAGATATTAAGGAAAAGTAGTTGTTGCTTCCTTGAATTTTTGTTGTTAGAGTTGGCACTCTGTTCTTGTGGCTTTCTTCTTTTTGGTTTGTTGAGGGATTACTTTCTTGCTTTTTCTAGGGCGTGATTTCTGTCCTTGTATTTTTTTTTTTTCTGTTATTATCCTTTGAAGGGCTGGATTCATGGAAAGATAATGTGTGAATTTGGTTTTGTCCTGGAATACTTTGTTTTCTCCATCTATGGTAATTGAGAGTTTGGCCGGGTATAGTAGCCTGGGCTGGCACTTTTGTTCTCTTAGTGTCTGTATAACATCTGTCCAGGCTCTTCTGGCTTTCATAGTCTCTGGTGAAAAGTCTGGTGTAATTCTGATAGGCCTGCCTTTATATGTTAGTTGACCTTTCTCCCTTACTACTTTTAATATTCCATCTTTATTTAGTGCATTTGTTGTTCTGATTATTATGTGTCGGGAGGAATTCCTTTTCTGTTCCAGTCTATTTGGAGTTCTGTAGGCTTCTTGTATGATCATGGGCATGTCTTTCTTTAGGTTTGGGAAGTTTTCTTCTATAATTTTGTTGAAGATATTTGCTGGCCCTTTAAGTTGAAAATCTTCATTCTCATCCACTCCTATTATCTGTAGGTTTGGTCTTCTCATTGTGTTCTGTATTTCCTGGATGTTTTGAGTTAGGACCCTTCTGGGTTTTGTATTTTCTTTGATTGTTGTTCCGATGTTCTCTATGGAATCTTCTGTACCTGAGATTCTCTCTTCCATTTATTGTATTCTGTTGCTGATGCTCGCATCTATATTTCCAGATTTCTTTTCTAGGGTTTCTATCTCCAGTGTTGCCTCACTTTGGGTTTTCTTTATTGTGTCTACTTCCCTTTTTAGGTCTAGTATGGTTTTGTTCATTTCCATCACCTGTTTGAATGTGTTTTCCTGTTTTTCTTTAAGGACTTCTACCTGTTTGGTTGTGTTTTCCTGTTTTTATTTAAAGGACTTGTAACTCTTTAGCAGTGTTCTTCTGTATTTCTTTAAGTGAGCTATTAAAGTCCTTCTTGATGTCCTCTACCATCATCATGAGATATGCTTTTAAATCCGGGTCTAGCTTTTCAGTTGTGTTGGGGTGCCCAGGACTAGGTGGGGTGTGAGTGCTGTGTTCTGATGATGGTGAGTGGTCTTGATTTCTGTTAGTAGGATTCTTATGTTTGCCTTTTGCCATCTGGTGTTCTCTGGAGCTAGTTATTTTAGTTGTATCTGATTAGAGCTTGTTCCTCAAGTTATTATGTTAACCTCTATCAGCAGACCTGGGAGACTAACTCTATTCTTAGTTTCTGTGGTCAGAGTACTCTCTGCAGGCAAGCTCTCCTCTTGCAGGGAAGGTGCCCAGATATCTGGTGTTCGAACCTGCCCCCTGGCAGAAGTTGTGATCCACTCACCAGAAATCTTAATATCCCGTGGAGGGTCCTGTGTGGACCTTGGGAATGTCCAGAAACTCCGCACACAAGGGACCCCGCTGCAGCAGTTGGACCCGGAAGGGACTTGTGCCCCTGATCAGGCTGGGTTATCTGCTTCCTGCAGTCTTAGGTCCCACGGGATTGGCTTGGAGCAGGCTCTGTGTTCCACTCACCAGAGGTCTTAGGATCCCGTGGGGGATCCTGTGTGGGTCTTTGCGGGTGTCTGGAGACTCCCTGGGCCAGGAAACCTGGTGCTGCAGTGGACCCGAAGGGACTAGTGCCCTGATCAGGCCGGGTTATCTGCCTCCTTAATTAATGCAGTCTTTGGTCCCCTTAGGTTCCACGCAATTGGATTGGATGGAGCAGGCACTGTGTTCCACTCACTAGAGGTCTTAGGATCCCAAGGGGGATTCTGTGTGGGACCTTGCAGGTGTCCAGAGACTCCCTGGGCCAGTGCTGCAGTGGACCAAAAGGTACTTGTGCCCTGATCCTATAGTACAGTTTTTGAGCTTTGACGATTTGACAAATCCATCTGTATGATCAGGTCATACTCTAGAGCCCTGTGTTAGCCAAACACATTCTATAGCTTCTGGGGACATACACACAAATGATAAAACACAATTTTATCGTGTTGCTTGTTTTCAGAATTGACTGCATTTTATGAATAATCTAAATGCAATAGCTTTCTATGTTCTTAGATACAGATTAGGAGAATGAGTTAGAGGACAGTCTTTTTGTGTGTATATGTAGTCCTTTACATGAGCTAAGCTTACACATTTCAGTTATAGCATCAGTTTCAGGTTTTTACATGATTACTTATAAGAATATACATATACAAAGATCTTCCAAATCTCTAAAATGTCTAACATACATTGAAATGCTGACAGAGTGAGAATACGTGATTTTTAAAATATGCTTATGTGTTATGCCTTTACATGAGGTGTAAGGGTTTTAGAGTGAGGCTAAAGGGTGAACCCACATGAGCTACTAGATCTGGATGTGGGAGGATGTCTGGTTTATCATGGCTGCATTGGAAATTACTCTCTTCTGTATGGTTCCTACTTCCCTGGTAGGCTACTCTGGTGATCCAAGGCTCAGAAACTGTTTAAGGGTCTGGCCATTAGCCAAGGATTCTGTCAGTTATAGATCATATTTCCACAAAGCCTGACCAAGAAGAGATTGAGAGACAGACATAAATGCCTCCCATGGTAATATGCCTGCTGAATTAGTACTTCCGAGTAGAATGTTTTTACTTTAAATGCACAGAAACCAGCTTTCTCTAATCACTAGCCTGCTTTTCCACCCAAGCAATGCTACATTGTCTCTCCCTTTTCTCAACTTATCTTTATATATTCACAACTAGCCTGTCTTCCTTTGTATTTAATCCTTTATATCCCTTAGTCATCTCTCTAATGCCATCTTAACTATAAAAGATTCTTCTAATGACCACCTGGAGTGGTTAAGAATGCTTGCTCTTAGGTTTGGTTCCAAGCATCCCCATCCTGTCTTACAAGCATCCGTGTCTCCAGTTCCAGGTTATCTGAACCCCTCTTCTGACTTCTGCCGGTACCAGGCACAATAATCAAATGATTCAACACAATCTCTTTTAGTTTAGGAAGTATATATTATCATCTATATAATTACTGTGCTGTGTAACAGCATGCCAGAATTTACTAGTCCTATCTGATTATAACTTAGTGCTCATGCTTTGACACATCAGTGCCACTCACCCTCACTGCCACACCCCATTATTCTCCAAAGTCTCATACTGTGTGGTCAGGGTTTTTAGAGTCTACACATGAATGAGATCATCTGGTACTTTGATTGTAAGGGTTTTGTCACCTGATATAACTACTTAAAGTTTCATCTCTTTCCACAAGTGATAAGATTTAATCCTTTTTATAGCTGAGTAGGATTCATATATATGTGTGTGTGTGTATTTGTATGTATTCATAGATATGTATATTTATCAGTTATCAGACATTTATGTTGTTTCTCCCTGCCCCTACTTTTTGGCTCTTTTGAATAGTGCTACCTTAAGCCAGGGTAAGCAGGTACCACTTAACATACAGATTTTATTACCTTTGGGTATGTAACCAGGAGTAGGGAGTGATGGATCATCCAGAAGTTCTCTTCATTTTTTGAGTGACTTCCTCACTGCTTTCCAAAATATTTGTACAATTAAATATTTAAATGAAAGACTTGATATCATTCTTGTTATATTTCCTTTTCTTGGATTCATTCTCAAGGTAACATATTGTTGAAATAAAAGTTTGCATCATGATATTCGTAGGTCATCTATATTCCAGCTATCAATCTGTCCTCATCCAAAAGTTGACAACTTGGATATTTTGAAGGGGCAATATGGAAATCCCTGCAACTTTAGAAACAAATGAGCCTGAAAACATTGCTTAACTAGTTGTGAACTCACATAACTGTGCTTAGAGTTAGCCTTTTTTTCCAGTTTCCTAACTTAGCCATAAAGTTACTGTGCAAACATAACCTATTTCTGTACGAACATAATCTATTTGTCTTTTTTTTTCTGTTTCATTTTAAATTTTTTTGGAAGTTTTTGGAGACAGGTTCTTACTTTGTAGTCCTGTCTAACCCAGAACCCCCCTCAGTTCTCCAGCCTCTGCATTTCAGAATCCTGGGATTGCAAGCTCAAGCTACAGTGTCCAATTTTCTGGGGTTATTGTTGTTGTTTCCTGTAGGTCTTGCTGATAACGATACATGAATATCTATAGTGTTGATTCACTTCCTAATTACAGGTACTCTTTTGGACTTCAATTAAAAACACCATTAGTGTCTTATTAAATAGGATCAGAAAATAATATAATAACTACCTACCTCTTTGTCTGATTAATCAATCTTCACATGGAGTGTTTGCTTTAGATACATGTTTCTTTTTTCTTTTTGGAAATAACATTTCTGTGAGGGGAATTTCTGTGAGCTCTCCTTGTCATGATTTTAATATTTATCAACCTAGTGGATGTATGAATGTACTGTAGAGACACTATATGCCTGAGTAGTATATTCGCTGGCTTTGTAAGTGTTTGAACTTTGTCACATTCTTAGCTCATGAGTCATATAAAGATAGGGCACAGTTTGATGGCTTCTGTTCTCTGTGACTACAACATTATCATTTCTCCTTGATTTGTGTGACTTCCTTGGCACAAGTTCTTTTAGATCAAAAGTGATAATGGTTGTTTTCCTCATCTATTTCCTTAAAAGTTTGGAAAATTGCCTTCGTATCCCAAAACACTTACAAAAACAACTTAGGGAGAAAGGGTTTATTAGAGCTCACAGTTCAAGTGTATAATGCTTCATGGTAGGAAAGTCAAGCTGAAGCAACTGTCACACTATATCCAGTCAAGAAACAGAGAGCAATCAATGAATGCTGCATGTTACAGTTCTGTTCTCTTTCTCCATTTTTATAATCCTGCATTATAGCTGGAGGATAGTTCCACTTACAGTTTATGAATCTCCCCAAATCCATTATCGTGATCAAGATAATCTCCCAACTCCAGTAGGGGCCAAATACCCATCTCTCTCATGACCCTAGATTCTACAAGGTGACTGTTAACACAAACCATTTTAAAGATTAAGGTAGATAATTGGTTATAAAAATGACTGTAAATATTGTAAATGTTTGTTTTACATTTTTCTTCCTGTTTACCTTATTTTTGCTGTTTCGTATGTGTGTGTGCATGTGTGTGTGTGTGTGTAAGCACACGCACATGCACATGCACACACATGTAAAAAGAATAAAAGTTCTCTGATGGCATTACCATTCAATATCTTGGTTTACTTTGATGAAGAACAGAAAAATGAACTTTGCTAACTCATATAACCCATGAGCATGAGTTTTCCTGTTTATAAGATATACATTATGGACCTTCTGTGGTTTTGTACCTAAGGATGAAACGTCTTCCCATATATGTAATTTTCATTTGTATGTTGTATTGAAATTAAATTGACTTATAATACTGAAAATTTTGTGACTACTGATTATTTATATGGGATGAATAAAATATTCTATAGTTAAGTAATTCACTAGTGAATTCTAAATATTGATGAAATATAAATATGAAATATTTCAGTTAAATAATAGAAATGTACTTAATATTTGATTAACAGAATACAATTGACAATTAGATAAAATGAGGCTAGATAAGAAATTCTCCCAGTGGTACATCTTAGAGAGGACAGTGCTGTGAACCAGAATGATAAATAAATATGAAGTCACAGTTAGATAAATTGTGAATTATATTTAAATTAAAACCAAAAGAATATTCTCATGAATTAGAGACAAGGTATTGGAAAAAGAGATGGTTATAAAATGAAGTGTAATCTGCACAAACACATTTGCCATTTATTGTGATAAAGGATGCAATAGAAGCAGATGTTACAAGCCGCACGCCATATAGTTTGCAACATATAAATCTGACTACATTAAAAATTCTGCTGAAAAAGGAAATAGCACACCAAGGCTAAACTTTTAGTGAAAGAAAGGTGTCACACATTCTCTTATACATGTGAGATGCTAAAAAAAAAAAAAAAAAAGAGTAGATAATGAAATAGAAATTACAATAGCTGGGAAAGTAACAGAGTTGTTGCTGATACAATATTTGGGTACGCAATAGGATTACTGTAACTAACAATAATTAAGTGAATATTTCCAAATATCAGAGTGAGTTCTGAATATTCATAGCAAAAACAAGTAGGTTTTTCATATGACAAATATGCCTTTTACCCTGATCTGATCATTATACATTATGTACATGTAACAAAATCTCATACTATATCTGGTAAATGTGAGCAGTAAGTATGTGTCCACAGACACACGTATACATCTTGACATATAGTACTTGATATAGTACTTGTACATACAACTGATATATATATATATATATATATATATATATATATATATGGCAAATGTTGGTAAGAATGAGAGTGCAAAGTAATACAAAAAATGTGCTAATGAGAAATTGCTAAAACAAACAAAAATGGATATGAAAATTACTATAACATTGTTTGCAAATTTTTCAAACATTTTATGAAATGAAGCCTTTAGGCAAACTCATATTATCTGCCAAATTCAGTTAAATGACTATCAACACAAGAATAAGTAAGGGCACTTAATTTATCTTAAAATGAATACACTGTATAATAGTTCATAAATAACTAGACTTACAACAGATAAAAACTTGCAAAAGAGGGTTAATGTTTCAATCACATTTAGATATTTTTTCCAGGAATCATGTGAGTAAACTAAAGTTAACAAGTTAAAATGCCTAGTCATATAACCTAAAATTCCAATATACGTTTTTTATAAATACTAGATTTATTGTATTGTATTATTACATTAAACACCAGGAATTGTCTTTAATCAAGGTAAGTAAAAAATTCAATCTTTTAACTAGTTCTGAATACTACTTTGTCACTGAAAATGATTTTAAGTTCTAAAGATTTAACATAACTAAACTGGAAGACAAATTTTAAGTTTGAAATACATAATGTAGACATCAGTATTATTTTTCTTCAGATTTCAGTCTTTACTAATTACAGAGATGTACCAAACACTGCATAATTTGCTCTATGTAGGCTTATAGTAAGAATGAGACCAATTCTCTTTATAATCTTATTTCCAAACATTTTGACACAGTGGTTCTATATAATACTGGTGTTTGCTACAATATACATTATAGTTATATCATCAGTATATCGTGCGATTTTCTCAATGAACTTGTCACCTTTTAATATAAAACAGTTGTCTTTTTGTTTCTATGCATTTCATAATTAAACATTAGTAAAATCTTGGACTGCATAAATTCAACTACAGAACAATGACAGTAATAACAGAATTTTCTATTGGTTGGTTAACCAATTAGCCATCTCTAGTACAAAATCAATAGTCACTTTTCCTGTACTATATAAATACAATTAGTTTTCTCTGATAATGTGCTATTGAAAGAACAAACGAAGTAATATTTTGTATTAAAATTATAAGTATAACATACATAATGCTTATACATTTATATAGGACTATTTATGGAAAATAAATATATCTATAAGTCATAAAACTATGTAATTTGGACTAAATCTTTCTGAATGTCCAAACATGTGCAAAATATACACACACACACACATACACACAAACACACACACACACATGGATAGATACATAGATATAGATATAGATTTTTTAATCTAAATGTAAAGTATAAAACTAATAGGACTGTTACAGTTAGGAAAATAGCCAGACACTTGAAATAAACTGAGCAGAGACATTATGGGGGTCAGCAAATAAAAACATGAAAAAATAGTTATTTTTTAGGTGAATGCAAATTGAGACCATAGAGGATGTGATTCAACACCCACCAGAATGATTTAATTCAAAAGTAATGACATCAGAATCTGAGACAATGAAAGAGTGATATAAGGTGTGTAACAGTGAACCATGCCAGGAAACTTGACAAGGTAGAGCAGGCTTGAGACACCAGAAACTCACACCTGAGCACGCTTTCCTGCTACCTGCCATATTCCTGGCCTGGAACACATGCCATGCTTCCCACAGACACGTAGCCCAAAACAAAGTTCTCCATGCTAATAAGGTACCTTGAGGCCCTGAGTATTTAGTCAATAAGTTTTCCTTCTCGCAAGAGGTATTTTAATCTCTGGTTCACTGTGAGAGGTTGACACACATGTTTCCTACAATAAAAAAAAAAAAAAAAAAAAAAAAAAAAAAAAACAATAAACAGTTTGGAACCAAATACTGCCTCTTTCATTGAGAAGAGCCATGGGAAGCATGGAGAAGACATATGCCTACAAAACTGCATCTTAAGTCTCCAGTAGAAGCCCTCTACACCCTCAGACAACCTCTGCTACCTTCTCCAATGAGCTAAGCTGGAGTTCCCATTTCTCCCACCTCCTGACTAGTTGCCTCCCTCAGTGTGGGCCCCCAACTCAGCTCTCAAATTCTCATGATTCAGAGGCAGAGCCTGAATGTCCAGGAGTTTGAGTCCTGGACTCATCACGGACCCCATGGACCACAGATACTTCCTTGCTGAGTTCTATGTACAATTCTGCAGGGGTGACTGGAGGCCCAGAAGTCAGGGAACCCCAACATCAGCTGAAGGATGGCTTTATTTTTAATCACCAAAATATAAATAATACAGGCCTGTCTATAGCGTATCTGTTCTTGCTGATCCAGAAGTTAGCTGTGCAAATACTTGTTTAGAGGCAAGATCTATAAAATCTGACCAAAGTTATGGAACAATGGCTCTGCTTTAGGAACTGTCCTGCAGCTTGAGCCCACAATGATCATTTCAACAGTCCGATCAACAGGATCAAGCTTAGAAGTCTGCCAAAGTGTACAGTGATACAATTTTATGAAAATATATTTTGTATCCAAAACACTAAATGTTACTGGACCTCAAAGCCTAATTAACAATGCACTACCTTGAGCACACTGAAGACTTAGACTTTTATCTTACTGTATACTCAGTGTCTTAGTCAGGGTTTCTATTCCTGCACAAACATCATGACCAAGAAGCAAGTTGGGGAGGAAAGGGTTTATTCGGCTTACACTTCCATACTGCTGTTCATCACCAAAGGAAGTCAGGACTGGAACTCAAGCAGGTCAGAAAGCAGGAGCTGATGCAGAGGCCATGGAGGGATGTTCTTTACTGGCTTGCCTCTCCTGGCTTGCTCAGCCTGCTCTCTTATAAAACCCAAGACTACCAACCCAGAGATGGTCCCACCCACAAGGGGCCTTTCCCCTTGATCACTAATTGAGAAGATGCCTTACTGCTCGATCTCATGGAGGCATTTCCTCACCTGAAGCTCCTTTCTCTGTGGTAACTCCAGCTGTGTCAAGTTGACACAAAACTAGCCAGTACACTCAGCCTGTTTAGTTTAATCTACTTTTAAAAGAGTTATGTAACTAGTTATACCTTGGATTTCCTATGCAAACATCCTTTACAGCCTAAGTTAATACCACAGCTTTAACTTTAAGTTATGCACCCTTCCATGCCCCAAATCCAGAGTAATGTATGTTTAAATGTGTATGATGTTGTAACCATTTTCTTAAAGTAGCCAACAGTTTAGAAGTAACAAATATGACCACCACAAATCTTCAAAACAACATACGCATATAGCTTAATAGCTTATGTTTGTAGTACTATTTGCTTTACTGAGTGCCTCTTGGGTCTGTTGGTGTCACAAAATCCCTTTCTTTGTAAAACTTGACTAAAGGTGTCTTTAAGGAACTATTACTTTATTTCCCATGTCATGTTTTCTGTGTTGTCTGATAAATACAAAACAAAGCCTTTTGTTGGGGAAATACATAGGGTGTCAAATGTCAGACAATGTTCTCTCTCTCTCTCTCTCTCTCACACACACACACACACACACACACAGACACAGACACACACACACAGACACACACAAACACACACACACACAAGCACCAGACATATTACAGATACAGAAAGCTTATTAACTACAAACTACAAACAGAAAGAAGATAAATAAAGAGAAGTGAAGAATTCAAATTTGGACACACTCTTGTTCAAATTAATTCCCAAGAGGGAATGCTTTATTTTTATCCCTTAATGAGGCATCAACACAACTTAGTGCCTCTATAGTTATCTTTAATGCATTAACTAATGCAAAGGCTGAACTGGAGGAATGATTCTGGGCTATGCCAAGACAGTGGAGAGTCTTGGGGCCATTGTCATTAGATATTGCTTGGTGTTTGAGGACAGTTATTCCAATTTGCTGGGGTAGCAAAAGTCAACTCAAGTATTCAGGCTTTGCTTTATACTGGGTAATCATTTATCCTGTATCCCTATGCACTGACCTGGAGGCTGATCCATGAATGTAATATGGCTAATTAGAAATGTGAGGTTTCAATAGACTTAAAGACTATTTTTTTTGCAGTTGACCTGCTGGTTTAGTCTACAGGCACTAGTGTGAAGTATGGAATTATAAGTGCTTGAAAGGAGCTGGAGTTTGCTAAAATAGATCTGGTGGTAAGATCTGAGGCAAAGTATAATGTTTATTATCATTTCTTTTAGCTACATTGAGAGTATTTTTCTATATGCTGTGTTGCTTGTATTTTGGAAAGGCATGACACAAATAACATAAACAGGTTCATCCTACTGTTTTCAATATGACTTTTGTTATTTCTGTACAGTGGCAGTACTATAATCTTGGTCCCTTAACCCTTTAAATGTACTTGTATAATCATTTCATTTGTTTCCTGAGAAAAAGAAAATGCTAGAGAGAATTTATTACAGTGACATCCTTCCCCATTTCTTTCTTTCTATCTATCTATCTATCTATCTATCTATCTATCTATCTATCTATCTACCTACCTATCTATCAGTCAAAGACAACCTTATAGGTGCAGAAAACAGCTTTAAAGGTTTCTGCTTGATTGTGATAGATCATATTAGATATATTTGATTGAAAGAAAAGAAAAAGTAAGACACAGAAACATCTTTTCAAGAAGGCTTATACTTGCTATCATAAGTAATGGGGACAGACTACTTATTTCCAACCTAAGCAAGAATCAGACCAAATTGAGTAACTCCTTTCTAACCACTTTTAGTTAAGATGCAAAATTTATCAAAAAAGCCTGAAAAAAAAAACACATGGGTTGCCCAAGTTGGAAAATAAAAAAAAAAAAAAATGTAAAAGCAGCTACAAACATAGGCAAATAAGACTCATTAAATGAATGGATCAAGGTCCTAAGATAGAAAGTTAATGTAAACAGTAGCTATTCTCTAAATACCAGTAATGAGTAATTACCAATCAATGTTTTTAAATTGTCTCCTTATACAGCACCAAATAAATTTAAGATTCCAAAACATGAGTATAATTTTAATAGTTGAAATCATTAAATCATACAAAAGGAAAACTAAAAAGTGATTATATCAAGTTCATGATTGTCACTAAACTGATAGTTTGATTATGCAAAAAATTCAAAATCCCAGTAGATTTTAATTTTTAAATCAATTATTTCAGTATAAAATTTTATTTCAAACCTAAGAAAATTAGAATATCATAACAATAAATGAAAGGAAAGAAGCTGGAATAGTCACAGTACTTGCTTTCAATACAATATGGAGAAAAAAAGAACTAATGCATCTAGTATTGTGAAAAGGTCAAACATTCAGAATAAATGAGACATAACTGAAAGCTCAGGAACAGATATATAATAAATTGAGTTTATTTATATAGAAGTAGGATCTATTCAACCAAGAAAATATAAATGTTAAATAAATAAATTTAGGACAAATGAATCAGAAAAATCAATTAATAACTTGTGCCCTAGACTGAACTTAATTTAAAATTTATAATGAGCCTAAATAAAACCTACAACTTGGAAAAATTCTTTACAAAATTCCAAATAGCACAGAAAAAACTGTGTGTAAACATAACAAACTGATCCTTGAAAAAAGCCAAAGCAAATTCAATGAAATATTAGTAGAAAAATTCAACTTTGCTATCTGAATATGCACCCAGATATAAAATTAATTCCTTATATTATAATATATGAAACAAAACTCAAACTTCTAGAAACAATTAAACAAAATCTGTATGACTTAGAACTTTATAGTAAACATGCTATTAAAACACTAAAATTATCATAGTCATTTTTAAATAATTTAGACATGGTAGCCATGTCCTAACAATAATAAGCTAAGGTAGAAAGGGAAGATCAGTAGTTCCAGGGTAGCTGCTGACACAATGTGTGGTGGTTTGAATGAGATGTCTCCCATATCTTGGGCATTTAAATATTTGGTCCCAAGTTGATATGATTTAATGGGATACTTTGTAAGAGTATTGCTTTATTGGAGAATAGAAAGTATCAAATAAAATTAAATTAAATTATAGTCTATAAAATATGTAACTCATAGTTATCACACTTACTATCATCATGCTGATGAGATAACTGAGCAGGTAAAAGACATTCTGCACTCTCATGACCAAAGTTCAATCTCTGAAGTCCACATGATGGAAAGAAAGAAACAAATCCCAATAATTGTCTTTTGATCCCCATGTGTACATACACACTCACACATATACAGACACATAGAAAAACAAAGACGCACAAAACATACACTCAAAAACAATAACAAATAAATATCCTAATAAAAATAAATAATAAAACAAAACTGCCATTGTACTGAATAGTAAGGAAACTATATTGGATTGTAGAAATGGCTAAGTGGCACGTGCATGTGTGTATATAGAGATATGCTATACTACCAGGTAAGATTATATTAGTAGGTGAAGTATCAAATTTCTTTTTTTTCACTTTTAATATTTAATGTTTATATAAATATTTTCATACTTGCCAAATAAGTTTTTGTTTTTAAACCAGTAACATTTATATGATGAAAGCTTAAAAGAAATAACATTTATTATGAGCTGTGTTGTCCCTCCTTGTCTACCATTGTTGAAGTGGAATTCTATAAGGGATAAATATCAGATATAATTTTATTTATTTATTTATTTATTTTTTCTTAGGTATTTATTTCATATACATTTCCAATGCTATCCCAAAACTCCCCCACCCACTCCCCCAACCACCCACTTCCACTTCTTGCCACTGGCATTCCCCTGTACTGAGGCAGATAAAGTTTGCATGACAAATGAGCCTCTCTTTCCACTGATGGCCCACTAGGCCATCTTCTGCTACATATGCAGCTAGAGACAGCAGCTCTGGTGGGTACTGGGTAGTTCATATTGTTGTTCCACCTATAGGGTTGCAGATCCCTTTAGCTCCTTGGGTACTTTCTCTAGCTCCTCCATTGGAGGGCCTGTGATCCATCCAATAGCTGACTGTGAGCATCCACTTCTGTGTTTGCTAGGCCCCGGCATAGTCTCACAAGAGACAGCTAGCTATATCTGGGTCCTTTCAGCAAAATCTTGCTAGTGTATGCACTGGTGTCAGCATTTGGAGGTTGATTATAGGATGGATCCCCGGATATGACAGTCTCTAGATGGTCCATCCTTTCCTCTCAGCTCCAAACTGTGTCTCTGTAACTGCTTCCATGGGTGTTTCGTTCCCAATTCTAAGAAGGGGTAAAGAGTTCCACTCTTTGGTCGTTCTTCTTGAGTTTCATGTATTTTACAAATTGTCTCTTATATCTTGGGTATTCTAAGTTTCTGGGCAAATATCCACTTATCAGTGAGTACATATGGTGTGAGTTCTTTTGTGATTGGGTTACCTCACTCAGGATGATGCCCTCCAGGTCAAACCATTTGCCTAGGAATTTCATAAATTCATTCTTTTTAATAGCTGAGTAGTACTCCATTGTATAAATGTACCACATTTTCTGTATCCATTCCTCTGTTGAGGGGCATCTGGGTTCTTTCCAGCTTCTGGCTATTATAAATAAGGCTGCTATGAACATAGTGGAGCATGTATCCTTCTTACCAGTTGGAACATCTTCTGGATATATGCCCATGAAAGGTATTGTGGTATCCTCCAGTAGTACTATGTCCAATTTTCTGAGGAACCGCCAGACTGATTTCCAGAGTGGTTGTACAAGCTTGCAATCCCACCAACAATGGAGGAGTGTTCCTCCTTCTCCACATCCTTGCCAGCATCTTCTTGTCACCTGAATTTTTGATCTTAGCCATTCTGAGTGGTGTGAGGTGGAATCTCAGGATTGTTTTGATTTGCATTTTCCTGATGATTAAGGATGTTGAACATTTTTTTTCAGGTGCTTCTCAGACATTCGGTATCCCTCCAGTGAGAATTCTTTGTTCAATTCTGAGCCCCAATTTTTAATGGGGTTATTTGATTTTCTGGAGTCCACCTTCTTGAGTTCTTTATACATATTGGATAATAGTCCCCTATCTAATTTAGGATATGTAAAGATCCTTTCCCAAGCTGTTGGTGGCCTTTTGGTCTTATTGACACTGTCTTTTGCCTTGCAGAAGCTTTGCAATTTTATGATGTCCCATTTGTCGATTCTCGATCTTATAGCACAAGCCATTGCTGTTCTATTCAGGAATTTTTCCCCTGTGCCCATAACTTTGAGAATTTTCCCTACTTTCTCCTATATAAAGTTCAGTGTCTCTGGTTTTCTGTGGAATTCCTTAATCCACTTAGATTTGACCTTAGTACAAGGAGATAGGAATGGATCAATTCCCATTCTTCTACATGCTAACCACCAGTGTTCCAGCACCATTTGTTGAAAATGCTGTCCTATTTCAACTGGATGATTTTTGCTCCCTTGTCAAAGATCAAGTGACCATAGGTGTGTGGGTTCATTTCTGGGTCTTCAATTCTATTCCATTGGTCTACTTGTGTGTCGCTCTACCAGTACCATGCAGTTTTTATCACAATTGCTCTGTAGTACAGCTTTAGGTCAGGCATGGTGATTCCACCAGAGGTTTTTTATCCTTGAGAAGAGTTTTTGTTATTCTAGGTTTTTTGTTATTCCAGATGAATTTCCAGATTGCCCTTTCTAATTTGTTAAAGAATTGAGTTGGAATTTTGATGGGGATTGCAGTGAATCTGTAGATTGCTTTTGGCAAGATAACCATTTTTACTATATTGATCCTGCCAATCCAAGAGCATGGGAGATCTTTCCATCTTCTGAGATCTTCTTTAATGTCTTTCTTCAGAGGCTTGAAGTTCTTATCATACAGATCTTTCACTTCCTTAGTTAGAGTCACACCAAGGTATTTTATATTATTTGTGACAATTGAGAATGGTGTTGTTTCTCAGCCTGTTTATCCTTTGTGTACAGAAAGGCCATTGACTTGTTTGATTTAATTTTATATCCAGCTACTTCATTGAAGCTGTTTATCAGGCTTCGAAGTTCTCTTGTGGAATTTTTAGGGTCACTTATATATACTATCATATTCCACAAAATAGAAACAGGAGATACTCTACCCAATTCATTCTATGAAGCCACAATTACTCTGATATCTAAACAACATAAAGACCCAACAGAGAAAGAGAACTTCAGACCAATTTTCCTTATGAATATTGATGCAAAAATATTTAATAAAATTCTCATTAACTGAATCCAAGAACACTTCAATGTGATCTTCCATCATGATCAAGTAGGTTTCATTCCAGGGATGTGGGCATGATTTAATATACACAAATCCATCAATGTAATCTACTATATAAACAAACTGAAAGACAACCACATGATCATCTCGTTAAATGCTAAGAAAGTATTTAACAAAATCCAACACCCCTTCCTGATAAAAGTCTTGGAAAGATCAGGAATTCAGGGCCCATACCTAAACATAATAAAAGCAATACACAGCAAACCAGTAGCCAACATCAAACTAACTGGAGAGAAACTTGAAGCAATCCCACTAAAATCAGGGACTAGACAAGGCTGCCCACTTTTTCCCTACCTATTCAATATTGTACTTGTAGTCCTAGCCAGAGCAATTAGACAACAAATGGAGATCAATGGGATACAAATTGGAAAGGAAGAAGTCAAAATATCACTATTGGCAGAGGATATGATAGTATATATAAGTGACCCTGAAAATTCCACCAGAGAAATCCTAAACCTGGTAAACAGCTTCAGTGTAGTCGCTGGATATAAAATTAACCCAAACAAATCAGTGACCTTTATCTACACAAAGGATGAACTGGCTGAGAAAGAAATTAGGGAAACAAAAATCTTCACAAATGTCACAAATAATACCTTGGTGTTACTGTATCTAAGGAATTGAAAGATCTGTATGATAAGAACTTCGATTCTCTGAAGAAAGAAATCAAAGAAGATCTCAGAAGATGGAAAGATCTCCCATGCTCATGGATTGGCAGGATTAATATAGTCAAAATAGCCATCTTGCCAAAAGCAGTGGACAGATTCACTGCAATCCCCATCAAAATTCCAACTCAATTCTTCACAGAGTTAGAAAGGGCAATTTGCAAATTCATCTGGAATAACAAAAAACCATGATAGCAAAAAATATTCTCAACAATAAAAGAACCTCTGATGGAATCACCATGCCTGACCTCAAGCTGTATAACAGAGCAATTATGATTTAAAAAAAAAAAACTGCATGCTACTGAAACAGCAACAGACATGGAAGTGGGGCGGAGGGTATGGGGGACTTTTGGGATAGCATTGGAAATGTAATTGAGGAAAATAAGTAATAAAAAAAAAAAGAATTGAAGACCCAGAAATGAACCCACATATCTATGGTCACTGGATCATTGACAAGGGAGCTAAAACCATCCAGTTGAAAAAAGACTGCATTTTCAACAATTGATGTTGGCACAACTGGCAGTTATCATGTAGAAGAATGCAAATTGATCCATTCTTATCTACCTGTACAAAGCTCAAGTCTAAGTGGTTCAAGGAACCCAAATAAAACCAGAGTCTCTGAAACTTATAGAGGAGTAAGCAGGGAATAGCCTCAAAGTTATGGACACAGGGGAAAAATTTCTGAACAGAACACCAATGGCTTGTGCTATAAGATCAAGAATTGACAAATGGCACCTCATAAAACTGCAAAGTTTTTGTCAGGCAAAATACACTGTCAGTAAGACAAAAAGGCCACCAACAGATTGAGAAAGGATCTTTACTAATCCTAAATCAGATAGGTGACTAATATCAAATATATATATATATATATATATATATATATATATATATATATATATATATATCAAGAAGTTGGACTTCAGAAAATCACAATAACCCTATTAAAAATGGGGTACAGAGCTAAACCAAAATTCTCAACTGAGGAATACTGAATGGCTGAGAAGGACATGAAAAAATGTTCAATATCCTCAATCATCAGGGAAATGCAATCCTGAGATTCCACCTCACACCAGTCAGAATAGCTAAGATCAACAATTCAGGTGACAGCAGATGCTGGCAAGGATATGGAGAACACTCCTTCATTGTTGGTGGGATTGCAAGATGATACAACCACTCTGGAAATCAACCTGGTGGTTCCTCAGAAAATTGGACATTGTACTACCAGAAACCCAGGAAGACCTCACCTAGGCATCGAACCAGAGGATGTTCAAATTGGTAATAAGGACACATACTCCACTATGTTCATAGCAACCTTATCTATAATATCCAGAAGCTGAAAAGAACTCAGATGTCCCTCAATAGAGGAATGGATATAGAAAACATGTACATTTATACAATGGATTAATATTCACCAATTAAAAACAATGAATTTATGAAATTCTTAGACAAATGGATGTATCTGGAGGATATCATCCTGAGTAAGGTAACCCAATCACAAAAACAACAACAACTACTACATGTTATACACTCATTGATAAGTGGATCTTTTTTTTAATTTTTAATATTTTTATTATGTATTTTCCACAATTACATTTCCAATGCTATCCCAAAGTCCCCCATACCCTCCCCCACCACTTCCCTACACACCCATTCCCATTTTTTTGGCCCTGGCATTCCCCTGTACTGGGGCATATGAAGTTTGCATGTCCAATGGACCTCTCTTTCCAGTGATGGCCGAATAGGCCATCTTTTGATATATATGCAGCTAGAGTCAAGAGCTCCAGGGTACTGGTTAGTTCATAATGTTGTTCCACCTATAGGGTTGCAGATCCCTTTAGCTCCTTGGGTACTTTCTCTAGCTCCTCCATTGGGGGGTCCTGTGATCCATCCAATAGCTGACTGTGAGCATCCACTTCTGTGTTTGCTAGGCCCCAGCATAGTCTCACAAGAGACAGCTATATCTGGGTCCTTTCAGGAAAATCTTGCTAGTGTATGCAATGGTGTCAGCGTTTGGAAGCTGATTATGGGATGGATCCCTGGATATGGCAGTCTCTAGATGGTCCATCCATTCGTCACAGCTCCAAACTTTGTCTCTGTAACTCCTTCCATGGGTGTTTTGTTCCCAATTCTAAGAAGGGGCACAGTGTCCACACTTTGGTCTTCATTCTTCTTGAGTTTCATGTGTTTAGCAAATTGTATCTTATATCTTGGGTATCCTAAGTTTTGGGCTAATATCCACTTATCAGTGAGTACATTGTGTGAGTTCCTTTGGGATTGTGTTACCTCACTCAGGATGATGCCCTCCAGGTCCATCCATTTGCCTAGGAATTTCATAAATTCATTCTTTTTATTAGCTGAGTAGTAGTCCATTGTGTAAATGTACCACATCTTCTGTATCCATTCCTCTGTTGAGGGGCATCTGGGTAAGTGGATCTTAACCCAGAAACTTAGACTACTCAAGATAGAATTTGCAAAATACATGAAACTCAAAGTGAGGATACTTTTTTCCATCTTAGAATGGGGAACAAAATACCAATGGAAGGAGTTACAGAGACAAAGTTCGGAGCTGAGACAGAAGGAAGGACCATCCAGGGACTGCCCCACCCGGGGATCCATCCCATATATAACCACCAAACCCAGACACTGTTGCGTATGCCAGCAAGACATTGCTGACTCTGGTATAGCTCTCTCTTGTGAGACTATGCCAATGCCTGGCAAATACAAAAGTGGATGCTCAAGGTCATCTATTGAATGGAACACATGGCCCTTAATGAAGGAGCTAGAGAAAGTAACCAAGGAGCTAAAGGGGTCTGCAACCCTATAGGAGGCTCAACAATATGAACTAACCAGTAGCTCCCCCACCCCAGAACTGTGTCTCTAGTTGCATATGTAGCAGAGGATGGCCTAGTCAGCCATCAATGGGAGGAGAGGCCCTTGGTCTTGAGAAGATCATATGCCTCAGTACAGGGGAGTGCCAGAGCCAAGAAGCAGGAGTGGGTGGGTGCGGAGCAGGGCAGGGGAGGGTATAGGGGACTTTCGGGATAGCATTTGCAATGTAAATGAATAAAACATCTAATAAAAAGAAAAGAAAAGAAAAATGGAGAGAAACCTGAGAAGAGATCCAGCAACAGGCCCAAAGTGGGATTCAGCTCAAGGGCAGGTTCCAAGGCCTGACACTGAGGCTATGGAGAGCTCACAAAAAGGGACCTGTCATGATTGCCCTCTGAAATACCCAACAAGCAGGTCAGAAATTCAGATGCAGATATTTGCACCCAACCAATTGACAGAAGCTGATGACCCCTGAGGTTGAATTAGGAGAAAATCTGGAAGAAGCTGAGGAGGAGGGCCACCTTGCAGAAGGATCAGCCTCTGCAATTAACGTCTCCCCCGGAGATCTCTCAGATATGGGACCACCAAACAGGCAGCATACACCAGCTGATATGAGGCCACCAACACACACACAGCAGAAGACTGCCTGGTCTGGGTTCAGTCAGAAAAGATGCACCTAACCCTCAAGAAACTGGAAGCCCCAGGGAGGTTAGAGATCTGCTGGAGTGGGGGTAGGGATTGGAGACATCCTCATGGAGACAGGGGGGCGAGGAGGAGTTATGTGATGTGGAACATTTGGAGAGTGAGCCGGGGGAGGAATAAATATGTGAGTTTAAAATAAATAAAAATACATTAAAAAATAATCAAAGAGAAGAGACATGTACATAGAAAGGTCCTTGAAAGCTTGCCATGACTGAGGGGGTGGAGTCCATCAGTGTAAGACCTGGTGGGAGTTGCTAGTGGCAATGAAGGAAGCGATGACATTTGGGGAGGTGGAGATGGTTTTAGGCAGTAGGTGAGGAAGGTGGAGGTGATTAGACAGGAGGAAGGACAGCAGGTAACAGACACCATTGTGCCTGTGGAGGTTCAGATGAGGAGACAGAATACAAAGGAGTTTGTGAAGAAAGATAAAGAGAGATAAGAGGTAGCAGAGGAGGCTGAAGAGGAAATTTGGGAGATGTTGGTGATACTGGAGGACTTACTTATGCCAGTGGTGGGCTCATGACTATGGTTAACCTAAAAGTTTTACCTTACTTTTGTAATTAATTAATTAATTAATTAATTAACTAACTTTACATCCTGACTTCATTTTTCCCTCCCTCCTCTCCTCTCAGTCCACACATATACCTCCCCTTTCCCCCAATGTACTCCTTCTCTCTTTCTCTTCAGAAAAGAGGAAACCTCCCATGAGTATCAACTAGCTTTGGCATACCAAGTTTTAGTAAGACTAGGGACATCTTCTGCTACTGATAGACTAGGCAGCCCAGTAGGGAAAAGAGAGGCAAAAGAATCAGAGGAAGCCCCTGGTCCTGCTGTTAGGGGTCCCACATGCACATCAAGCTACAGAAGAAAATGTGGTACACTCATACAATGGAATATTATTCAGCTATTGAAAACAATAACATCATGAAATTTGCAGGGAAATGAATGAAACTAGAAGAGATCATCTTGAATGAGGTAACCTTGACCCAGAAGAGCACACATGGTATGTTCTCACTGATAAGTTAATATTAGTTATAAAGTACAGGATAACCATGTTACAATCCACAGACCCAAATAAACTAACAAGGAGGGAGGTTTGGATCTCAGTGAAAAGGTGAAAGATAATAGACATCTCAGATGTAGGGGGAGGGGATTGGATGGGAGTAATGCTGGGATGGTAAGAGAAAGGATCAGATGGGAGAAGGGCAGAGGGAGGGAGTTCTAATTATGGTTTTCTTCTCAAAAAAGTTGGATTATCCTAAAGAGCAATTGCTTTATCTTATTTACCATTTTATGCCCTGACAGTACAGATTATAGCAGTAGCTTTATTAATCTAAAAGTAAGAGAGAAATACTCTATGTGTGTCACTTTACATGAAGTTTTAGGATTTGAATAGAAAAAATTACCAATTCCCCCCTTAATGATGTGGAGCATATATCCTTCTACCACATCTGGAGAGCCAGTGCAGAGTGACCAAGTCATATAGATTTACAGGAACTAATCAAAAACATTCATCATGGGTTGTGGTGTCACACATATTTCTCTTTTCAACTTGTCCATATTTAATGAATGTAATTATAGTAATTGCAATGGGTACATGTATTTATTTGCTTGTTTTTAATAGCTGTGGATTTTCAGATAAGTGGGAGATAAAATAGATAAAGTTTGATGAAAGAAAATGCATCTTTATTATTTGTTCTTTAGGTGACTTCATTTCTATTTATTTGCCCTTGAATGTAGTTGTTATACTGAAGCCAGTAAATTCACCATTGTTCAAATCTCTCAGTTTTAGGGTTATTCTTGTGCCAAGATAAGGAGGTCATGTTGATTTGATATACCAAGTTTCCACCCTCCTTGTTATTGAATTTATTTGGGTCTGTGTATTGTAATATGGTTATCCTGTACGTTATAGCCAAAAATTCAAAGTAATCTAAATCTAGAGTCTATTTTCTTGAGGGCATTTTTATTTTTTGTTTTACCTAGCCAACTAAGCTGGACAGTTTTCAAGGTCAATGAGCAGGTTGTAGGCCAGTGATATGATGGTTGTTAATAAATATTTGGAAATGATGAACACATATTATATATGATATTATATAAGATAATAAGTGTTGCAAATAAATAGAAATACTGATAGCAGTATGAACTCACTCAGCTCAAAAAATACAAGATATTCATGATTTACATATATGAAAAGTAATGCTTAGAAATCATTTTAGTCTATTTAAACTACTATAGCAAAATCAGAAATTTGCTGTTTACAGATCTGAAATATGAATATGACTAGATACTAAAAGACAAAAAATTCTGTATCTGAAAAACAACATACTTCCTGGTTCAAAGATAATTCTCCTTTGATTGTTGTTTTTATGCATATAAAGAGGTGAGGAATAAATATGTCATTGCTTTTATAAGGGAGTTAAACCCTATTCATGAAATTGAGTCCTTACCATCTAGCTACCTTTCAGACTTACCTCCAAATAGTGTTGCATTGCTGATTATACTTACTCAAACCAATTCAGGACAGGGGATAAAATCAATCCTTCTAGAGCAGACAATTGAGTTGCTTGGCCAAGATTGCCTAGTCGCAAATAGCATCAAACCCCAAATGTGTCCCATTTAAAGACTTGTGCTGATAAAAATGATAAAATGCTTAATGATACTATTTGATTTTGTGATTTAATGATCACAAAAATCATTAAAATAAATGCTTTTGAAGCAGCTTATACATAAAATTTCAGAACAGGCTTGTGATGTTTTGTACTATATTTAATTTTTTGTACTTTTTTTTTTGTGTGTGTGAGGGTATTCCTAGTATAGTCCTGGCTGGACTCAAACTCATAAACTTCCTGCATCAGCATACAGAGAGCTAGAATTATAATTGTGTGCTGCCATGCCCTTCCAAACAAAACTTTTAATTGTCAATTTTCTATCTTTCCATGATGATGTGTAAAAGAAGCTAAATTTACCAAATATGCAAAGTGTAAAGTATGTAAATCCTCCTTTACTTGTTGCCTTTTCTCATAGAATAATTGTTTTTTCCGATGAGGAAGAGACTGTTACAATGACAAAATCATGTCTTATTCTTGTCACATTTAGCTTATCAAGAATAATTTTTTATGAAACAGTTTTTATGCAGCTGCTCCAGCCAAGTGTTTTAGACAGCTCATAACAATTTCAAAAGCTGTGCAAGTTTTCATTCTCTATGTGTATTTCTAAGTAATGAGTAATTCCTGGAGAAACTATTGAAAAATGGTAATTCCCTGCAAATAAAATTTAGGTGGAAAAAAAAAATTGATGTAACATGAAGAAAGTCTACATCCAATGGCAAACTAGTTTATAAATGAAAGCCATCAAATTGACTTTTCTTCCAAAGATAATGGAGTTCTGTATATTAATTGTATCCAACAATGGATATTCTAAGGAACTACCTTTGGTTACCTTGAGAATAATCAGAAGAAAACATGTAAGCCATGAGCAGAGGTAAAAACTCTGAGCCTATTACTCTAGAATTATAAAGCAGAAAGGGACCAAAGTATAGATAGAGAAGAGGTATATATTTGACAAATGACCAGAAAAACACATTGATCCAAGGGCCAATGTTCAACCTACTTTCTAATCTTATTTATCTTGGGGGTTTCCTAAAAGAAATTTCATGACAAAAATAGTGTCTGTATACAAATATATATGAAAACATCAATCAATTTGACCAATTTATGTATCTTCATCAGATTATTCACACACTAAAATTATGAGACACCATAACAATTACATATAAAAAGTGCTACATCCATCCCTCTGATTTTGTTTCCTTAGCAATATGAGTCTAATGACATTTTTATTCATCTTTCAAATATTGTTGTATTTAGAATGGTGACCAGAAAGAGATGACTCTCAAAGCTTTTATTTTGAATTATGCTAAATTGACTACACTAATTCCATGGATTTCAAAAATCTTAGGTTTGAGACCAAAACTAATGGAGTAGAGGAACATATTCCAACCATAAGAAATCTCTTGTTATGCTTGTAAGGGAATAATTATATGTAAAGGCATAGTTCTACTAACAGTCTCTTAAAATATAATTTTTTGTGAAGTTGGAGAGATAGCACAGGGTTTATGAGCACAGGCTTGTTTTCTATTCCCTGCACATACATGGTGGCCCATAACTATCTATAATTCTGATTCCAGAGGATCCAATGCTTTATGACTTCCAAGAACACCAAGGACATATGTGTTACACAGATATACATGCAGTCAACACAAACACACACACACTAGATTTTAAATTTAGAAAACTTTTTTATAATATTTACATATAACCTTCATTCTATTTAAATTTGAATCACAGTTTTGAAAAATATATTTAGCTTTATTTTATGTGTTTGAGTATTTTGTGTGTGTGAGCCTTGTGCCCTGGACACCAAAAGGATCATATGATCCCCTATAGCTATAATTACAGAGAGTTGTGAAAAGCATGTGGGAACTTAATCAAGGCCCTCTGTAAGATCAGTATGTAAAATTAACTGCTGATTATTTTTTCCTGTACCTCAAAATGCATTTTGAAGTATGGTGTAAGTCCTATAGCTCTACCTCAAATTCATATGCATTCACTTCAATTCAAAAATCTAAGGCTACTTCCTTTCCAATTTGTATACCCTTGATCTCCTTTTGTTGTCTAATTGCTCTGGCTTGGACTTCAAGTACTATATTGAATAGGTAGGGAGAAAGTAGGTAGCCTTGTCTAGTCCCTGACTTTAGTGGGATTGCTTCAAGTTTCTCTCCATTTAGTTTGGTGTTGGCTACTGGTTTGGTGTATATTACTTTTATTATGTTTAAGTATGGTCCCTGAATTCCTGATCATTCCAAGACTTTTATCATGAAGGGGTGTTGGATTTTGTCAAATGCTTTCTCCGCATCTAATGAGATGATCATGTGGGTTTTGTCTTTCAGTCTGTTTATATAGTGGATTACGTTGATGGATTTCCGTATATTAAACCATCCCTGCATCCCTGGAATGAAGCCTACTTGATCATGATGGATGATCGTTTTGATGTGCTCTTGGATTCAATTAGCGAGAATTTTATTGAGTATTTTTGCATCTATATTCATAAGGGAAATTGATCTGAAGTTCTATTTCTTTGTTGGGTCTTTATGTGGTTTGGGTATCAGAATAATTGTGGCTTCATACAATATATTAGGTAGAATACCTTCTGTTTCTATTTTGTGGAATAGTTTAAAGAAAATGGGAATTATGTCTTTTTTGAAGGTCTGATAGTACTCTGCACTAAACTCATCTGGTCCTGGGCCTTTTTTGTTTGGGAGACTGTTAATGACTACTTCTATTTCTTTAGGGTATATGGGACAGTTTAGATCATTAATCTGATCCTGGTTTAATTTTGGTACCTGGTATCTGTCTAGAAATTTGTCCATTTCATCCAGGTTTTCCAGTTTTGTTGAGTTTCCTATATACAGCCACCAACCCAGACACTATTGCATATGCCAGCAAGATTTAGCTGACAGGACCCTGATATAGCTATCTCTTGAGAGGTGTCTGCAACCCTATAGGGTGATCATCAATATAAACTAACCAGTAACCCCCAGAACTATGTCTCTAGTTGCATATGTAGCAGAAGATGGCCTAGTCGGCCCTCAATGGGAGGAGAGGCCCTTGTTCTTGAGAAGATCATATGCTCCAGTACAGGGGAATGGCAGGGACAGGAAGCAGGAGTGGGTAGGTTGGGGAGCAGGGCAGGGGGAGGTTATAGGGGACTTTCGGGATAGCATTTGAAATGTAAAAGAAGAAAATATCTAATACAAAAATCTAAGGGTATAGTTTTATTAAAAACATTACTTTTATTCCCAAGATTACTTATAAATCAATTTAAATGAGTTTTAAAATATCATTAATTGGAGACAATTTTACGTTGCTCTATATTCTCAGCAATCTTGTCCTTTAATTTTAATGTATTTGACTATTAGAAAAACTACAAACTTAATTACATAGCATCATTGTAGCACATATATTGTGGAACTTAAAGATAAATTTCAGACAAGTTCATTCAGAATAGCAATATAATAGTTTCATATGTTTAAGTACTTTATTAATAATAAATCCATATAAAATGTCTCTTCACTAATGTAAAACAATCTACTATGGAATAATATACTTTATATAAATACCAAATGGTAAGGTTGAGCTCCTTTAGTAAATTAATGATGCATTTTCCAATCTGTTTTTGAAAGTGTAGGACCCCAAGAAGGAGCCCCCCACTCAAGTCTCAGGACACGGGGTTACCCAAAGAAACACGAGAGACTTCCTTGATGCAAAAGCACGAGGTAGCTTTAATGAAGGAGCTCTGAGTCCATATGTATCTCGCGCAGGAGACAGAGGAGTCGACCATGAGGCTTGGAAGCTAGGGGTTTTTATAGAAAAAGGGCTGGGGCTGGGGGAGGAATTGGCACGGTTGCACATGATTGGTTCATCAGCAGGGAGGAATTGGCGCAGTTACATATGATTGACCCATTCAAACATCAGCAACATGATCATGAGTCAGCAGAGTAGTACGTGCAGGCCGGGGCATATAAGGATTCTAAAGCTGGGGGCTTATCTGAGTTGACAATGTATCTGGTTAATGTTTCAGCTTTTAACTATGCTCCCTATAGAAAGGGGGGGGTGGTGAGCAGGAGGCGCCAGGCTATTTGACATACATTACATGAATCACAGGTCTCAAGTTTTATTTCCTTTCAAAAGCACTTCTGAAGAAATCAATTGTCATCCAGTTTGCTAGTCTAACATCTATATGATGTCATAAAAGATTCGTATGCTATGAAGATAGGCCCTTAAAGCACTTAAAGCCCAATAAAAGTCCATCTTCTAAAAAGCCATATAGAATAGATGTTGTAATAATAACTAACACATATTACATTGATCACTTACACAGTGTGGAGGGGACATACTGTACAGAGTACAAATTGATAAAGCACAATTTTAAGTTTACCTTCTCCTTTCAAGCAGTTGAGTGGGCCAGTGACAATGGAATAAGA